>NC_090922.1:608721595-609052902 GCF_040938575.1 Ambystoma mexicanum | reverse complement strand
GGTACAGTCTGCCCTACAGCTTCCGCCTGTGAAGGCCAGGATTTCCAGGAGGGAAGCATGATCCCTCCCCTAAACTTCTCCAAGGGAACAGAGGGAGATACCGGACTCAGAGGACCCATTCAGCAGCTTCATAAACGGTAGTCAGCCAGCACATAGCGTGTCCTGCTAGGTTCTGCCAGCAAGCTTCATAGGTGGGAAGTGGCAGAGATTCTCTGAACAAAGGACAAAGCCGTCGCCTGCAAACACTCTCCTCAGTTTTGGGTCATCTGCCTTAAAGGACGACACGAGCCCTGCAGAGAAGCTAGGAAGCTAGGAGGAGTGCCACAACAAGCATCAATCAGCATCCATCTTTTAAGGACATTTTCGAGGCAGTCGAGCCCTCGGACTGTGACCAGTTGAACCACTGACTGTTGTCATGCTGAAGTCACTAATGCCATTCGAGGCATCTCAACCAGCATTCCAGATCCTCCAACCAGCACAGGGTTGATTCCTGACCCAGAGCTGCCGTGTAGGCCAGCCTGAAGCCATCCATCCAGCTTCGCTTCGCTGATAGCCGCAGCTGTCTTCTGTCTTGAACTCTGTCACAGGATCTGCGAAGCATCCTGGAACCAACTCAATGCTGTCGAGCATCAAGATCATCTCAAACACCAAGTATATTGTGGTTCTGTCCGCCTGGTGCTTCTCTGAAGGCCTGTAGTGACTTTTACGATCTGTTGCCTGCTTGGAACTGAAACCAAATAACCTTGAACAGTTAAGACTTATTGCTTATCTGACTACCCTCCTGTCATTACCCAGAGTTCATCCCTTTCGCTTGTGAAACTGTCTGTCCTCTGTGTTCCTTTACAGGGTGGGCTGTATTTTGAAAAGTGCTAGAGCTGTTTGATATAATGATAATAGAGTAGATCTTTTCATATAACCTTGACTGGATAGTCCCTTTTAACCTTGGGTAATAAATGTACTTTTGCTGTGTTGCAACTAACCAACGATCCACGGCCTTGCAAAGATAAGCCTGCCGTTCCATCCACGTTACCAAAATTGGACACAGAGGTTTATAATGTACTTGTGTTTCCAATCTGGTATACTAGAGGTGTGGGACTGATTGATAGTTTCGAAACTGATCTTCATACCTGGAGCAATGGTGGCCCGGAAGTTGATTTGTCACTTTGGTGACAAGCGGTCAGATCAGTTGGAGCCTTGCGCACAGCTTAGTCACCCAATGAGAAATGTGCTGTTGCAGGCAATGTTTAGTTACGGCTAGGTATTAGTAATAGTCATGGAGCTTGACATGGAGACTGTAGAAGGCATTACCAATGATGTCCTACCTGTTTTATGCCAAGGGAGGGGACTTACCCACAGCACTAAGGTTCATAAACCTAAGTTGCTGATCAGCCTCCAAGCTTGGGTAGAAGAGAGGGCAGTTGGGGAGAAGACCCCAGGGGACGGGCTAGGCCCTGTGTATCTGAATGGACAAGACCTTCCAGAGGGGGAAAATGATGAGGACGACCGCATGAGCAGTGTTTATCCCCAATCATCCCGCCAGAGGGCAAGTGTGGTTTCTCAACCCTCGAGAGTGTCAGTGAGGAAAGGGCCTACTGTGGCATCCCGCAGGTCCCAGGCCTCAGCACAGTCTCTAAGTGGCCCAGTAATTGTTCCAGCTGTTTATGAGATAGCTGCTAGAAAGCTCCTGCTCGGGGAGAGGACACTAGCGCTAGAGGGACAGAAACAGCAGGACCAGGTCACCATAGAGCTGTGCAAGCTGGTGCTTGAAGAGCAGAAGGAGGGCAACAGATCTGCCTCTAGCAAAAGCAGCAGTAGTGGCTCAAACCAGAGTGCCCGGAATAAGCCTCAGCTGCACATCCACAAAGAATTAGTGTTGGCTCAAGAATTGGGCAAGGATATTTTTGACTGATTTGAAGCACTCGGGCTGGTTTTCCAGCCACAGGAGGTGGATGCAATACCGTGGGGTGCAGCCCTGATGAGTCGCTTACCGACACCCGGGACTTATGCAATTCTTCAGTCAACTCTTGAGGAAAGGCCCGTTTATGAGAGCATGAAGGCAGCCCTCCTCGGGAAGTTCTGTAAAACCCCAGAATAGTATCTCAAGTGGTTCAGAAAGCTCGGAAAGAAACGTGGCAGACATTTGAAGCATTAACATACTTGTTGTTGAAATATCTGAGCGGGTGGGTGGCTGCTAACAAAGTTGACACATAAAGGGATGTACAATTTGATTGCATGTGAGCATGTATTGAAAAATTGTGAGGTTGACCTACACCAACATCTTGTGGACAAGAATATCACAGATCTTAGGGAGCTTGCAAAGGCTGTCTACATGTTTGTGAGTACTCGCATCCAGAAAAAGTTCTGTCGAGCACACCCAAACCGGAAGAGAAATCTTCTGACAAAAAAGTAAAAAAGGATGGGAAGTACAAAGGTCCAACCCAATCCTCTTCAAAGTCAGGTCCCCAAAAGAATGAAGGGAAATCCCAAATCTTTTGGTCAGCTGTACACACTGAAATAAAGAGCGCACAGGCCTCTAACATGAGGACACCTGCGTTCTCACCACTCAAAGGTTGTTTCATATGTAAGGAGCTGGGCCATTAGAAGGGGGAGCCTGCGTGCAAGGACAAACCCAAGCAAGCTATTGGAATGTTGGACTCAGGGAAGAGGCCATCATTAGTGTTGGCTTCCTAGATGAGGACTTCCCACTAGGTTAAGGAGTGGCCAAATTTGGATTGGTTACACTGACTGAATGGGAATGGTACCAGATTTCCAGAAGAGATCCCAGTTCCCAATAATACTCAACTGTATTTAGAACATGTGTATACCAATGGACACAAAACTCCTGTGGTCCGAGACACCACGGCTAGCATCACTGTTGCCACCCAGCAGTGGGTACAGCCAGGCCAATATATTGATGGGCCTGATTGTAGCATCAATGTGTTTGACGGAAAGAGTAAGTGCTCCTTGTCGATGGTAGAGGTCAGCTGGTGAGGTGAAATGACCCAGTGCTGTGTATCGGTGAAAGAGTCCGTCCCTGTTCCATGTCCATTGGATAATGATCTTCCTGTTCCCGAGATAGTCGCAGAGGCTATCTGATTGTGGGCCAAAGAAATCACCAGATTGAACACACTCAGAGCCTTAAGGCCTGGAGTGCTTCCAGGGTGCATGTTGGAAGGACTGGCATGGCTGGTAGTCCTTAGTCCAGTTCCATGAACTGCTGTGTCACCTACTCCTATCAAAGAAGGGCCAGTAGCCACTGAGGACCCTACTTTGGTAGCAGGGGACTCAGTGACTTCAAAGTTGCCTGGCGCAGTGTAGGATCCTGATGTGGAGGACCAGGTGGGTGCAGATCTGAAGGGCCTGCACAAGCTGGATGAGTTTGCATCAGCTGTGGGCCCGGATCAGACTGAGTAGTTCACAACTCAGAAAGAGTGTCCCTCTCTGGTGGGTCTCTGGAAGCAGGCAGAGGAGCAGGCTAAGGGGGAGGCCCCTGGACTGTTCAAAGTGTACTGGGAGGATGGGCTCCTGTACAGTGAGCCAAAATACTCTGAGGGTGAGGGCACCAGAAGGTTGGTGATTCCCCAGTGCCACAGAAAGTTCCTTTTGGATTTGACTCACCAAATTCATTTAACAGGTCACTTGGGAATGACTAAGACATTGGACGAGTTGTCTGAGCACTTTTACTGGCTGCCGTTTGGCTTAAAGGTTAAGGAATTTGTCCGGTCCGTCCCAACTTGTCAAGCTTCTGGCAAGTCAGGTGCCACAAAGGCCCCTTTAATTCCACAACCCGTGGTTGGTTGGCCTTTTGAGAGAATAGGTATGGACATTGTGGGTCCTTTGGATTCTCATACCAGGTCAGGGAACAGATATATGTTGGTGGTAGTAGACCTCTCCACAAGGTACCCTGAGGTTGTCCCTCTGAGAAGCATCAAAGCCCCTGTGGTTGCAAAGGCTCTGATTGGGATATTCTCTTGTGTTGGATTGCACAAGGAAGTCATTTCTGACAGGGGATCAAATTTCATATCAGCATATGAAGGCTATGTGGTAAGAGTGCAGAGTCACATTTGTTGAGCCGTTCAACAAGACCTTTAAAGCATGATAAGTGGCTTGGAAGAGTACCGGAGGAGAAAATGGGATATTCTACTGCCACGCCTACCGTTTGCCTGCAGGAAGGTGCCACTGAACAGAGTAGGGTTTAACCCATTTGATCTTCTGTTTGGACACCCTGTACAAGGTTCCCTCAGTCTAGTGAAAGAGGGTTGGGAGGGAAATCCATCATCCCTGAAACGAGATGTGGTGGACTTTGCACTCAGTCTTTGGTCTAGAATGGCAAAGTACATGGAACAGTCAACGAGAAACCCAAAGGCCATTCAGGAGCTGGTGAAGCACTGGCATGACCAGAAGGCCACAGTAACAGTCTTTTCTCCAAGCCAGTGGATGTGGGTTATAGAGCCCTTCAAACCCAGTACCCTTCAGGACAAGTGGACTGGGCCTTACTGTGTGCTGGAAAAAGTCAGTGAGGTGAATAATCTCATTGACCTGAAAGAACCTAAACAGATGTGCAGGATCTTTCACGTCAACCAGCTAAAACCATATTATAACCAGGATGACTTGGTTATGGCATTAATGACTGACAGATAAACTGAGGAGACTGATCCCCTCCCAGACCTCCTGCACACTGAAGCCACAGATGGGTCAGTTGAAGGTGTCAACCTTGCAACTGACCTGTCAGAACAGCAACTGACAGATTGTCACTGTTCACTGGAACAGTTTGTCAGTCTTTTTTCACTGGCTCCAGGTCGCGCGGGTTGGTGCACCCATGATGTGGACACTGGAGACAGTAGGCTAGGGAAGAGTAGGATTCACTGGATGTCCAATAAGGTCAGGGACAACATCAAGGAGGAAGTTTCCAAGATACTGTCCCTGGAGTGAGAGAGCCATATCACAGCATCTGGGCTAGCCGAGTGGTAATGGTCCCTAAAAAGATCAGTGGTGGGAAGACTGAAGTCTGCTTTTGTGTGGACTACAGGGGGCTCAATTCTGTCAAAAAGAAAGATGCATACCCCATTCCTCGGGCAGATGAGCTCATTGACAATCTTGGTGCTGCCAAGTACATGAGTACCTTTGCCCTCACTGCAGTGTATTGGCAGGTTGGCTTGACAGATGGAGCGAGAAAGAGGTCAACATTTTCAACCCCAGAAGGACATTATCAGTTCACTGTGATGCCCTTTGGATTGAAGAATGTCCCTGCCACTTTTCAGCGGATGGTTAACCAGATTTTGTCTGGTCTGGAAAAGTTCAGTGTCGCCTATTTAGATGACATTGCTGCAGTGGTCGAAGTAGGCGGGAGCGGTTAAGAGTGGTGCTACTCTACTTTTTTTAAATGAAGTTTTACTGTTCCTATACTTTTATTTTAAAAATAAACCATTCCGGAATGATTTCATCTTAAAATAAAAGTGTAGGAAGCAGTTGAAACTTGCACTACAGTGTACTGCACTAAATGTTACCTTAAACAGCAGGCGCATTTGATTGGGGGTTTGTATGGTGCGTGGGAGGGGGCGTGGTCATGGGTTTGTGGGGAGTGGGGCAGGCCAGCAGGGAACATATTCCCACTACTTCTTTTCAAACACTTCAACCACTGCATTGCTGTGTTCAGCCAGACCTGGAGGATCACTTATCCCACCTGAAACAAGTGCTTCAGGCGCTGCAGAATGCAGGTCTGACTATCAAGGCCATGAAGGAACAGATAGCTCAGGGCACCGTGACTTACCTAGGCCACTTGGTCAGTGGAGGTAAGAAACAACCTCTCAAAGCAAAGATACAGGCTGTGAAGGATTGGAACAACCCCACCACACAAATGCATGTAAGAGCCTTTCTAGGTCTCACCAGATACTACTGGTCATTCATCATGGGGTATGGGATATTTGCCATGCCCCTGAAAGATGTAACATCCAAGACGATGCTGAATAACGTAACGTGGACCCCCCGCCTGTTAAACCTCCTCTCAGGATTGAAAGGAAGGATTGTGCAGGGCCCCATTTCTGAAAGTGCCAGACTATGGTCAGGAGTTCATTATCCAGACAGACGCCTGTGATTATGGGATCCACCCTGTCTTTTGTTAGCTGCTGGTGGCAGCTTTGCATACTAATCAGAGTTAATTCAAACAAAACCATGGGGGCCTGGTCACAGGACTAACAAAGGACAGGAAAACCCCAACAACCTTTGATATGCACTTTGTCAACTTGAAGCCCACTCCCGCCTCTCACTATCAAGGACCTGTCAAGTCTGGGACAGCTTTTTTACAGTAGTCATCACAGCGTGGGGATTTCATTCAGAAGGTACGAGTATGTGGTTTGTCGGCAACCGAAAGTCTGGTCTTGCTGCAGCTTCAAGGGTGACCTGCCGCTTTAAATAGGAACCACAGATAGCTCAATTAACCAGAGAAGCCCTTTTATCCACAACAGATAGGAAGATGTGTGGCACTTAATATTACATGTTTTCACCCCTTTACCTTTTCTGTTGCAAAGCACTCTGGTTGTCACCTCATGCATATGAGATTGTTGGTGGGGACCCAGGATTGGTTCATTAAGGTAGGCATTGCCTAACCCAATCACTGTGGACCATTTGGCTTTAGAAGTGGGTGGAGACACTCTTTGGGCAGATCATCTGAAGACTTTCCAAGTAACAAGAAGAATTTAGCATTGGACCCTGGCTGAAGGTACAGTCTGCCCTACAGCTTCCGCCTGTGAAGGAAGGCCAGGATTTCTAAGAAGGAAGCAAGATCCCTCCCCTAAACATCTCCCAGGGAACAGAGGGAGGTACTGAATCCAGAGGACCCTCCAGCAGCTCCAGAACCGGTACCCAACCAGCACACCACGTGACCTGCTAGGCTCTGCAGCAAGCTTCTTAGGTGGAAAGTGCCAGAGAGTCTCTGAACCAAAGCAAGGACAAGGCAGTTGCCTACAACAATCTCCTCTGCTTTGGGCCGTCCGCCTTAAAGGATGACACAAGCCCAGTGAAGAAGCTAGGAGGAGTGAATCGGCAAGAATCAATCAGCAACCATCTTAAAGGACATTTTTCAAGCCAATCATGCCCCACAAGCTCCAACTGGCTGCAACACTGACTGTTGTTAGACCGCATTCGCCCACGCTGTCCGATATGCCTCAACCTGTACTTCAGATCCGCAAACCAACACTGGGACAACGATTCATGAAACAGAGCCTTCCTGTAGGCCAGCCAGCAGCCATCTAACCAGCTTCGCTAGCCAAACTGCCTGCTGCCTGATAGCCACAGCTTCTACAAGCACAAGGTACATTGTAGTTCTGTCCCCCTGGTCCTTCTCCAAAGGTCTCTAGTAACATTTTATGACCCATTGCTCCCTTTGTGTAGAAAACAAGTATCCTTGAACTTTACAGACTACCCTTCTGTCAGTATCCAGAGTGCGCCCCCTTTCCTTCTTGAAACTGTCTGTCCTCTACATTCCTTTACAGGGTGGGCTGTATTCTGTAGTGTGCTAGAACTGTCTGTTTTGATAATAATGAAGTAGATATTTTATACAACCTTGACTGGACAGTCCCTTTTATCATTGGGTAATAATTGTATTTTGGCTGTGGTGCAACTAACCAACGATCCACGAGTGACCTTTCAGGGATAATCCTGTTGTTCCCAAGGGTGGACTGGCCTATAGGGAACTCTGGAGATTTCCCGGTGGGCCTCTGCACCCTGGGCCTCTTTTCTGTGGTACTTCCAAATTTTTTCTTAGGAAAAGCATTGGGCTTGCTGAAAATTAGTCATATGGGGCCACTTTGAAGTTTATTTCCAGGGCCTCTTTTGGTCCCCAGTAATTGTTTCCAGGGCCTTTTTTTGCCCCCAGTCCAGCCCTGGTTGTTCCGTCCAAGTCACCAAAATTGGACAAGGAGGTTTATAATTGACTTGTGTTTCCAATCTGTAAGGATCCCTTCTGGTGAACTAGAGGTGTTGGACTGATTGATGGTTTAGAAACCGATATTCATCCCTGGACCACTGGTGCCCTGGAAGTTGATACGTCGCAGCATGATTGAGGATAGAGACACTGAATGCAGGTGGGACCACGGCATCATGATTGACGATACATAGACAACTGCAGGCGGGACTACAGGGGCATGATTGAGTATAGATGGACAGACTGAAGAAGGGGCCACACTGGCATGATTGAGGCTAGAAATACCACAGGGATATAAGTGAAAATAGATGGGAGACTGCAGGAGGGACCACTGTGCATGATTGAGAAGAGAGGGGCAGACTACAGAAGGACCCACACGTGGTATGACTCAGGATAGAGGGACAGACTGCAGGAGGGACCATGGGGGCATGATTCTAGATAGTGGGACAGACAGCTGGAGGGACTACATGGGCATGATGGATGACAGAGGCACATTCTGCTGGGGGAAATACAAGGGGCATCACTGAGGATAGAGGGACAGACTTCAGGAGGGACCACAAAGGGTGTGCTTGAGAATAGAGTCAGAGACTACAGGAGAGACCATAGGTGCGAGGATACAGGACAGACAGCAGGAGGGACCAAGGGATCATGATTGAGAATAGAGAGACAGACTGCATGATGACCCACAAGGGAGCATAACTTTAGGAAGAGGGTCCGGCAGTAGCAGGGACCACAGGGGCGTGATTGAAGATAGTTGGACAGACTGCAGAAGGTACCACAAAGGTCATGATTGAGAATACAGGAACAGACTGTAGGAAGAACCACAGGGGACATGACTGAGGATAGAGGGAAGACTACAGGACGGGCCAAAGGGGCTTGTTTATGGATAGAGAGACAGTTCCAGGAGGGACCACAATGGGCTTGATTGAGAATAGAGGAAGAGACTGCAGGATTGATCACAGGGGCAAGATTGAGAATAGAGGGACAGGCTGCAGGAGGCCGCAAGAGGGTCATGCTTCTGGACAGAGGGACGGGACTGCACAAGAGACCACTATGGCATGTTTGAGGGTAAAGGGATAGACTTCAGGAGAGACCTCTGTGGCATGCTTGAGGGTGGCAGAAGCACAGGGGCTTGACTGAAGATAGATGGACATGCTGCAAGAGAGGACCAGAGCAGCATGGTTCTGGATAGAGGGACACACTGATGGAGGAAGCACAGGGACATGACTGAGGATAGACGAGCAGACTGTAGGAGGCACCACTGTGATATGCTTGAAAACAGAGCGTGAGACTGCAGGAAGGACCACAGTGACATGATTGAAAGTAGATGAGCATACTGCACGAGGGACCACAGTAGGATTTATTGAGGATTCAGGGACTGGCTGCAGAAGGGACCACAAAAGGCATGATTGAGTATACAGGATCAGACTGTAGGAGGGCCTGCAGGGGCTTGATTTAGAGTAGAGCGATAGACTCCAGGAAGGACCAGAGTGGCATGATTGAAGATAGAGGAGGAAACTGCAGGAGGGACCGCAGCAGAATGATTGAGGATACGAGGCAGACTGCAGGAGGGAACAGAGGAGCATGCTTGAGGAGGGAGATACCACGGGGTCATGACTGAGGGTATCTGAACACACTGCAAACAGGACCGCAGAAGGAGGAACCATGGGATCATGATTGAGAATAGAGAGACAGACTGCATGATGACCAACAAGGGAGCATAACTTAAGAAAGAGGGTCTGGCAGCAGCAGAGACCACAGGGGCGTGATTGAAGATAGTTGGACAGACTGCAGAAGGTACCACAATGGTCATGATTGAGAATACAGGACAAGACTGTAGGAGGAACCACAGGGGGGCATGACTGAGGATAGCGGGAAGACTACAGGAGGGGCAAAGGAGCTTGATTCTGGATAGAGAGATAGTTCCAGGAGGGACCACAATGGGCATGATTGAGAACAGAGAGACAGACTGTAGGAGGGAACAGAGGAGCATGCTTGAGGAGGGAGATACCACAGGGTCATGACGGAGGGCATCTGAACAGAATTGCAAACAGGGCCACAGCAGCATGATTGAGAATAGAGGACAAGCTGCAGGAGGGACCATTGGTCACATGAATCTGGAGGGAGGGAAAGACTGCAGGGGGGACCGTAAGGGGAACGACTGTGGGTGTAGGGACAGACTGCAGGAGCGACCCCGGGGGTCATGAACCTGGAGAGAGGGACAGACTGCAGGAGAGGCCACAAAGGGTATGATTGAGAATAGAGAGACAGATAGCTGGACGGACTACATGGCCATGAAGGAGGAGGGCATGCCCGAGGATAGAGGGACAGACTGCAGGAGGTACCACAGAGTCACACCTCTGGATAGAGAGACAGACTGCAGGAGGGACCACATGGCATGTTTGAGGATGGAGGGACCACAGGGCCATGACTGAGGATGTCTGGACAGACTGCAAGAGGGAACACAGAAACATGATTGAGGATAGAGGCACTGCATGCAGGTGGGACCACAGGGGCATGGTTGAGGATAGACGCACTGCATGCAGGTGGGACTACATGGGCATGATTGAGGATAGAGGCACCGACTGAAGAAGGGGACACACGAGAGTAGAAGGGCCACAGGGGTATGAATCAAAATAGAGGACAGACTGCAGGAGGGACCACTGGGCATGATTGAGAAGAGAGGGACAGACTGAAGAAGGAAACAGAAGCATACTGACTCAGGATGGAAGGCAAGACTGCAGGGGGGACCACGTGGGCATCATTCTGGATAGAGGGGCAGACCAAAGGAGAAACCACAGAGGGCATGATTGGGAATAGAGGCCCAAACTGCAGGTGGCACCTTAGGGACATGGTTGAGGATAGAAGGACCACAGGGGTATGACTAGGGATAGAGAGCAAGCTGTAGGAGAGACCACTGGGGCATGATTGAGAAGAGAGGAACAGACTGAAGTAGGAACTACCAGGGGCAAGACTGAGGATCGTGGGACAGGCTGCAGCAGGGACCACGGGCGGCACACTTCTGGATAGAGGGACGGACTGCAGGAGGGACCAGAAAGGGCATTATTGAGAATAGAGGGACAAACAGCAGGAGAGACTACAGGGGCTTGATTGAGGACAGAGGGACAGATTGGAGAATGACACACATGGGACATAACTAAGGGTAGAGGGACAGACTGCAGGAGCGACCACGGGGCATGATTCTTCTGGATAGAGGGACAGACTGTAGGATGGACTACAGGGGCATGAAAGAAGACAGAGGGACAGGCTGCAGGAGGGAAATAAAGGGGTATGACTGAGGCTGGAGGGACAGACTTCAGCAGTGGCTACAAAGGGCATAATTAAGAATAGAGAGAGAGATTGAAGGAGGAACCACAAGTCCATGGTTAATGATAGTGAGACAGACTGCAGGATTGACTGAGCACGTGGGCCTGATTGAGAACATAGAGACAGACTGCAGGAAGAACCACAAGGGAGCATGATTTAGGAAAGAGAGGCAGACTGTAGAAAGGACCACAAAGGTCATGGTTGAGAATACAGGAACAGACTTCATGAGGGACCACAGGGGCATGACTGAGGATAGAGGGACAGACTGCAGGGGGGGTCACGGGGGCATGATTCTGGACAGAAGGACAGTTGCAGGAGGGACCACAATGGACATGATTGAGAATAGAAGGAGAGACTGCACACGAGACCACTGTGGCATGATTGAAGGAAGAGGGGCAGACTCCAGGAGAGACTAGGTTGGCATCATTAGGGATAGAGGGTCAGACTGCAGGAAGGACCACTGTGGCATGACTGAAGATAGAGTGGCAGACTGCAGGAGAGACCACCGGGGCATGATTTAGAATAAAAGGACAGACTGTAGATGGCACTACCTACAAGGGGCAGGATTCTGGATAGGGGGACACACTGAATAAGAGCCCACTGTGGCATAATTTAGGATAGAGGGTCAGACAGCAGGAAGGACCACTGTGGCATGATTGAGGGTAGAGGGGCAGACTGCATGAGGTACCACAGGGGCATGCTTGAAGATGAAGGGACCACAGGGACATGCCTGGGATTAGATGGACAGGTTGCGAGGGGGACAACAGCAGCATGGTTCTGGATAGAGGGACACACTGCAGGAGGGTCCACAGGGGCATGACTGAGGAGAGAGGACAGACTGCAGGAAGGACCTCGGAACACAGCACCATGCTCAAGGATGGCGACACCACAGGGTCACGGCTGAGGATATCTAAACAGACTGCAAATGGCACCAGACCAGCATGATTGGGAATAGAGGCCCAGAATGCAGGTGGGACCACAGGGGTATGGCTGACGAGAGAGGACAGGGTGCAGGAGGGACCACACGGGGCATGATTGAGAATATAGAGACAGACTGCAGGAGGCACCACGAGTGGCATGATTCTGGATAGAGGGACAGACTGTGGGAGGGACCACTGTGGCGTAAAAGATGATAGAGGGACAGACTGCAGGGAGGACTACTGCTGCATTCCTGAAGATAGAGGGGCAGGCTGCCGTAGGGACCACAGAGACATGCTTGAGGATGGGGGGACAGCAGGGGCATGACTGAAGATAGATGGACAGGCTACAAGAGGGGCCACAAAAGCATGATTGGAATAGAGGCCCAGAATGTAGGTGGGACCGGAGGGGTATGACTAAGCATAGAGGACAGACTTCCGGAGGGACCATAGGGGACATGATTCTGGAGAGAGGGACAGTCTGCAGGAGGGACCACGCAGGGCATGAGTGGGAAAAGATGGACAGACTGCAGGGCTGACTACATGTGCATACTTGTGGACAGATTGACAGACTGCAGGAGGAAATAAAAGGGGCATTACTGGAGCTAGAGGGACAGACTGCAGGAGGGGCCACTGGGGAGCATGGCTGAGGAAAGAGATACCAACTGCAGTAGGGACCACAGGGGTACGATTGAGGATAGAGTGGTAGACTGCAGGAGGGACTTCAGGGAAATGATCGAGGCTAGAAGAACCACAGGGGCATGTATGAGAATAGAGGACAGACTGCACAGGAAACCACAATTGAAATTACTGAGAAAAGAGGAACAGACCAGAGGAGCTTAAATTAGAAGCCTGATTGAGGCTAGAGGGACAGGCTGCAGGAGGGACCACAAAGGGCATGATTCTGGAGAGACGGTCGGACTGCTGGAGGGGCTACAGAGGCATGATTCTGGAGAGAGGGACAGACTGCATGAGGGAGTACAAGGGGCATGATTCTGGAGAGAGGGACAGACTGCTGGAGGGGCTATAGGGGCTTGATTCTGGAGAGAGGGACAGACTGTCGGAGGGGCTACAGGGGCATGATTCTGGATAGAGGGACAGACTGCAGGAGGGACTACAAGGGGCATGATCTTGGAGACAGTGACAGACTGCTGGAAGGGCTACAGGGGCATGATTGAGAACAGATGAACCGACTGCAATGGGAGCCGCGTGGCCCTTAATGATGCACCCACATGCCATTGCATGGCCGACCTGGCCCGCTAGCATGGATATTATTTCTATTAGGACCGAGGATTTTGTTCAATGAACAGGTTCCATTCTCACCGGAACCGGTTCATTGAATCAAATACTCACTCAGGGGGGCAACCATGGAAATGGAAGGTGGGGCTCTGTGTGAAGCACCCCTTCTATTCCCAGGGTGGTCCCAGTCGGAAGAAGCAGTAGTACAGCGGCCCAGAGAAAGAAAGAGTAAGTGAGCAGGCAGGCAGAGGTGATGACTGTTGGTTCCAAGATGGCAGCGCAGGGGAGAGTATCTTTCAGCGTGCTCGGATCGCGTGATTCGGCCATTGATCCGAACAAACTGATTAGCTGATGTACTGGTTCCAGATCCTAATTGATGATAGAGGAACAGTCAGAGTGCAGGAGGGGCCGCTGGGGCATGATTGAGGGCAGAGCGAGGAGAGAGACTGCAGGAGGGGCCACAGGGGCAGGATTGAGGACACAGAGAGAGAGACTGCAGAGGGGTGGCACAGGGGCATGATTGAGGACAGAGAGAGAGAGAGAGAGAGAGAGAGAGAGAGAGAGAGAGAGAGAGACTGCAGGAGGGGCAACTGGCCATGATTGAGGACAGAGAGAGAGACTGCAGGAAGGGCCACAGGGGCATGATTGAGGACAGAGAGAGAGAGAGACTGCAGGGGGGTGGCACAGGGGCATGATTGAGGATAGAGAGAGAGAGAGAGAGAGAGAGAGAGAGAGAGAGAGAGAGACTGCAGGAGGGGCAACTGGCCTCCTGCAGTCTCTCTCTGATTGAGGACAGAGAGAGAGAGACTGCAGGAAGGGCCACAGGGGCATGATTGAGGACAGAGAGAGAGAGAGACTGCAGGAGGGTCCACAGGGGCACGATTGTAGACAGAGGGACAGACTGCAGGAGGGGCAACAGGGACATGATTGAGGATAGACACATTGCAGGAGGGGCCACTGGGGCACGAATGGGGATAGAGGGGCCGACTGCAAGAACAACTTAATTCATTTATATTAGTTTGACTCCCAGAGAAAGCTTTCAAGCATACAATTCGTGCAATTGGCTTTACCGACGCTTTGATTTCAGATGGAAGGAGGGTGATGAGATACTGCTAGAAATAAGGACACTAGTTTAGTCTGAGGGTGTCATCCCCTAGAGATCAAGGCTACTCACAAGCGGTGCGCCAGTAAGCCACTCCTACAGTCCAGGTAGCTATGCGAGCAGGGCAGAGGGGTGGGGCCAGCAAGGGCGCACAGGGAGCTGTGCTGTACTTTCCTGGCAGAGATGCCACCAGCGAGGTCTGCGCGCCTCCGAGGGCCCGCCAGCGGCGTATGCTCTTCCGTCATTGCAACCCCAGGGCCCACGGGAGCAGCCTCTTCCTCCGCGCCTCCGTCACCGGAGTATCCTCGGAGAGCAGCTAGTGGCCCCGGGGCCCAGTGTGTCACTGCCGCTGGAAGCAAGAGATCACGTGTCCCCCGAGGCAGCGGGTCTCGTAGCAACGGACTTTTCTGCGGGCAGGCAGCAGCTTGCAGGGCCCGGCAGGGCCAAGTGAGGAGAGGCGATGGGAAGCCCTATCACTTGTGTTGCCACGTGGGCCCTGCTAGTCACATGTCTTTCCCCCCTCCATATCATACGTGTCGTGTTCAACACGTATTCCGCCGTTGCCTGTTCTATGTGCTTATTTCTTTTGTTTCTGTACAGTTCGTTTGTATCCTTTCTTTCTCTCCCTCGCTCCCTTTCCCTATCTCTTCATCTTATCTACGTCCGCCTTTCCCCTTCCTCTTCCGCCGTCTGGGTTCTCCTTCAATTAGGTGTGCTTCACCCTTCCCTGTGTAGCTCTCCTTTTCTGAGATGTCACCACTCTTCATTTCCCAGGCGTGGACTCCTTTCCTTCCTCGTTCATCCTTTTCCTCTTGCCTTCTCGCGCCTTCTCTCTCTGCCCCCTTGGCTTTTGCTCAGTGTTCTCTGATGCCCTCTCTCCTTTGCCATCATAGCTCTTTCTTCACTTGCCTCTACGCTTTCAGACCCGCTTTCCTTTCACTATCCTCCCGCTCCTCTCTCTTGGCCCCTTTCTCTGGCTCTCTCAGTCCCCCCTCCCCTTTTTCTGTCCCAGACCTTTCTGCTCTCTGCTTATTTCTTGGGATCGTTCCAATTCTCTCTTCCAAGCCCTCTCCCCTTCTCTCTTCCAGGCCCTCTCCCCTTCTCTCTCAGACCCTCTCCCCTTCTCTCTTCCAGGCCCTCTCCCCTTCTCTCTTCCAGGCCCTTTCCCCTTCTCTCTTTCAGGCCCTCTCCCCTTCTCTTTCTCAGGCCCTCTCCCTGTCTCTCTCTCAGGCCCTCTCCCCTTGTCTCTTCCAGGCCCTCTCCCCTTCTCTCTTCTAGGCCCTCTACCCTCCCCTTCATTCTTTCTGGCCACCAAATAGCCAACCACATGGCAACTCTCTGGCCACCCTCCAACTCCCCGATCATCAACTCCCTGGAAACCTGTTAACTCCCTGAGCACCAACTCCCAGACCACAAACTCCCTGACCACTTTCTAACTGCCTGACCACCAACTACCTGGCCACCTTTAAAGTCCCTGACCATCTGCTAACTCCGTGGACACCCGGTAATTCCCTGACCACTGGCCAACTACATCACCACCAACTAGCCAACCACATGCCAACTATCTGGCCTTGTGCCAATTCTCTCGCCAACTCCCTGACCACCAACTATCTTGCCAACTCTCTGACCACCTGCCAACTCCCTGCCCAGCTGCCAATTCAATTATCACCTCCTAACTCTCCAACCACCAACTCCCTGACCATCTGCCAACTCCCCGACCACCTGCCAATATCTGACCACCTGCCAACTCTCTGACCACCAACTCCCTGGCCTACTGCCAGCTCTCTGGCCACATGATCAGTCCCCATGATCAGTCCCTGACCACTGGACAACTCCCTCACCACCAACTACCCAACCATATGCCAATTCTCTGGCCACCTGCCAACTCTCCTGCCAACTCCCTGACCACCAGGTTCATGACCAACTGCCAACTCTCTGGCCATCCTCCAACTACCCGACCATCAACTCTCTGAAGACCTGCTAACTCCCTGACCACCAACTCGCTGCCAACTCCCTGACCACCAACTCCCTGACGACTGGTCAAATCCCTCACCACCAACTACCTGACCACATACCAACTCTCTGGCCATCTGCCAGCTCTCTCCCCAACTCCCTGACCAGCTGCCAACTCTCTGGTCACCCTCCAACTCCCTGAGCATCAACTTCCTGACCACCTACTAGCTCCCTCACCACCAACTACTCAAGCACATGCCAACTCTCTAGCCACCTGCCAACTCTCTTGCCACCCTCCAACTCTCTGACCACCTGCTAACTACCTGGCCACCTGCCAACTCCATGACCAACAACTCCCTGGCCACCTTCCAACTCCCTGACCAACTGCCAACTCCCTGGCCCCATGCCAATTCCCTTACCATAGGCCAACACTCTCACCACCAAACACCCAACCACATGCCAACTCTCTGGCCACCTGCCAACCCTCTCGCCAACTCCCTGACCAACTGCCAACTCTCTGGCCACCCTCCAACTCCCTGAGCATCACCTTCCTGAGTGCCTGCTAACTCCCTGATCACCAACTCCCATGACCACATGTCACTTATCTGGCCACCTGCCAGCTCTCTGACCACCTGCTAACTCCCACACCACCAACTACCCAAGCACATGCCAACTGTCTGGCCACCTGCCAACTCTCTCACCGACTCCCTGGTCACCTGCCATCTAAGGTCTCATGAGAGCTTGCAGCTGTGTCTCCTCCATGCATTATTTATTTATTTATTGGATGTTAATAATGCACCTATACACACGTGTTTCGAGGTGCAAGAAGGCTATGGGGTGGGGGAACAGGGGAGACAAGGAAGTGATCTTAATAGGCCTTGTGGCATTCAGATTGTGCAAGTGCATTAAGGAGAAGTGCTGGGGGAGTGGAGGAGGGTGAAGTACAGGAAGGGTAGAGGGGCCAGTGAGAAGGAGAGTGCAAGGGAAGGCTAGGAGGAAATTGTAAGGAAGAGAAGGAGGCTGCCAGTCAAGACAGAGGAGGAAATTAGCAGGGGAGGTGGAGAGCGAAGGAAGAGGAGGAAAGGCAGGTCTTGAGGAGCTTCCAGAACTTGAGGAGACCCAGCTCAAGTATGAAGGAGGCAGGGAGGCCAATACCAGAGCAAGTGAACTTCAGATGAGAGAGATCTACCCCCCACTCTCTGCTTGGAAAAGTGTCTCATCTGCAGGGAGTTAGAGCTTGATGACCAAAGGGCTCTAGCAAGAAGGTATTTCGGGTGAGTGAGTTGAATGAAGAGGAGTCCCAGGACCCAAAAAGCCTTGTGGATGATGCAGAGGGTCTTGAATTTGATCCTTGCTGCAACCGGGAGCCAGTGGAGAGACTTAAGGGCTGGAGCGATGCAGTACCTGGTCTTGAGGCCAAGTAGAAATCCTGCAGTCCTATTCTGAATTAGTTGAAGGAGGCAGAGAGAGGAGTTAGGCAGATTGAGGAAGAGGCTGTTGCAGTAGTCCAGCCTGGATAGAACCAGAGCTCTGGAGACATTGAATTTCTGAGGGAAGGTGAGGAAAGAGAGAATGCTTCCACATTAAGACAACTGAGCATCTCAGCGTATTTCTTTCAATATCAGCAATTTCTCACTTTAAAAGGTCATAACACAACACACATTTTAAAAGCACTAAAAAGGATGGAGTCCTAAAAAAGAAAGAGGCGCTATTTTGCTTGACAGTTGGGATGTACACTCTTATATCTCTGCAGTGAGACAGCCCAGTGCAAGACCTATAGGTCATGGGTTCGTATCCCGCTAGGGCATACTCTGCTTGTTCTCTTTCTTTAGTCGATGAAATGAGTAACACCAACTTGGGTGAAAGCAATGTCAGTTCTTAGTGCCAAGACACCTTTCAGTACGGCGTATGCTTTATACAAATGACAATGTTATTCTCACCTGTATATCTTGTACCTAGTGGCGAATCCCTGGCGGTGGCGCTCCACGAAGTCGGTGTACTCCTGGGTGCGATGGAAAGGACCACGGCCGGTGAGCAGCCAGTCCAGCGATGGCCGTGCAGCTGCAGCATGCTGGCCGCCAGCGAGGGTGGCAGCAGCAGCCACAATCCAAAAGATCTCCAGGGAAGTCCATAGGAGCATCGGCTCACCCCAGTCACTGTGAGCGACCCTCTGCCACCTCATGCTTCTCCCACAGGGACGGAGCCTTCATTCTCTCGCTAAGGGTGCCCGCTCCCACTTGGGCGCCAGGCGCGCCTGCTCTGTTGAGGAGAAGAAAAGTGCAGCCAGTTAACTGTGGTCACTATGAACCTGTGCTAAGGCAGGAATCTGGGCACATGGGATAAGTAGGGTCTTCCCTCAGCAGAGGCATAGCACATTTGTTTCTCACTGTGTGAGGAATGTAGGGAACAGGGCTGAGATGGCTGGGTGAGTAGTAGGTGAATGGATGGATGAATGACGGATCAAATCTAGCTGCTTACTACTACCTGCAGATGTTGCCCCAAACTTGGGTGTTTCCCCACTATTCAGGCATCTCAGATATGGCTGCTTACTACCTACTGCTGTTGTCTCAAAC
Source organism: Ambystoma mexicanum (assembly GCF_040938575.1). Classification (NCBI taxonomy): domain Eukaryota; kingdom Metazoa; phylum Chordata; class Amphibia; order Caudata; family Ambystomatidae; genus Ambystoma; species Ambystoma mexicanum. The sequence continues at coordinate 609,033,870 of NC_090922.1, read as the reverse complement.
TTAGGCATTTCCCACCTGCTGTGGTAGTTGTCCCTTACACAACTATGACTGCCAATCTCAACTTGAGCTGGACACCACTTAGAATTCTGGGCCATTAGCACACTCTCACACACTCCAACACACAACCACTCAGCACACACCATCCGGCCCACCAACAAGATGAACTCTCTGGCAATCCAAGCAGCACCCCATCCACTCTACCTCCTTTACCCTTGCACCCTCATTCATGAACCCTCCTTACACACTGCACAACCTTTTCATCTCCAACACTTCCACTCGAACCCTACACCCTGCCCAAGCCCACCCCACCTCCTCTCAATACACTGCCTCCAACTCTCAGACCAGAGGAGCCCTCTGGCACTCCAAACAACATGACCACCCCACCTCCACTACAACCCCTGCACCTCCTTGCAGAAACCCTCACTCCACCTCAGTATCCACGTTCCCATCTCCCTCCATCATTGCCATAACCCACCCAGCTTCCAACTCTCAGACCCGAGGAGCCCTCTGGCGCACCGAACAACACAACCACCCCGTCTCTACCCCAACCACTGCACCTCCTTCCAGGAACCCTCCCTCCACCTCAGTCCCCACTCTACCATCCCCCTCCGTCATGGCCAGAACCTGCCCACCTTCCAACTCTCAGACAAGAGGAGCCCTCTGGTGCTCCAAACAACATGACCACCCACCTCCACCAAAACCCCTGTGCCTACTTCAGGAACCTCCCTCCACCTCAGTCCGCACTCTCCCACCACTCTCTGTCTTTGCCAGAAACTCAAGGACCTCTGTGCATCTCACCTCATCAAACACTGATACGAGGGAAGCTCAAATCCATACCGTAAATCAATGCTCATCTGCTCCACACCCGCCCCCAAACTCTCTCCCTCTCGCCCATGCATCTCTGACATGTCCCACTGCACATCCAAGAAATCCCAGCGACGTTTTGACAGCCATAACCCACAATCACCACTCTCCACCTCTATCCCGACCTAACGATCATCCATCTCACTAGCCCAGCCCACACTGCGGCCTTCAAACATGCCCGTTCCACCTATCCTACCCACTCCCACCTACAAACATGCCCCTTTCTCCCCACCACCGGTCATCAACAACATACCACCACCAACCACTCCTTTCCCCTCACTCATTATGGCACGTCTTGCCCTTTCCAGAACCATCACGTCTACCCCATTCCCTGCGGACCCCCCACCCTCTCTCACACACCTCTTGCACCCAAACTCACAAAACTCAGAGACCACCCCTCACCCTCTACTCTTCATGCTCCAACAGGTCTGCCCTGCTCCACCCTCCTTACTTTTGCTAGCCCCTCTGTCAGGACCTACCTGTTACCCATGCTCCCCTCTTCCCTCTTTGAACATGACCTTTCCCCCACTACATTCACATCCCCCCTCCCCATGTGCATGAATCCCTGACAGCACCAAGCTTGGCACAACCCCCACCCTCTAACCTTGGTTCCAATGCCTCTCCTCGTGCGAAGGCTGGCGACCGCCTGTTCCATCTTCCCGATCCACCCCCACACTCTTCGCCCCCATCTACTGAATTCCTCATTGCATCCAACACCACCCCTCAAGTCACACTGACTGACCTGGTCCTACCACCCAAACCATCCTCCCCTGTGACCTACACCTCCCCACTGGCCAACCTGACCGACCAAGTGCACCCAGGACAGGACAATGAGGGAAACACCCCCCCTCCCATCAAGTCACCTTCCTCCTCTTCAATGCCTGCTCTGTGGCCAAAAACAGACACAGTATCTATGGACTCCTAAGCAGACGCTCTGTAATTCCCTCTTTGAACACTTCCACAATACAGCCCTGGACAGAACGGCCACCCTTAAAGCCAAACATTCCAACCTCCACCCCGCCCAACACCCACTCTTCAAGAGTCCACCCCTCCCCCCCCACAAGCCCATCTGTCTGCTCTTTCAACCCTATCTTGAGCAAGGAATTTGTCAAGCTACTATCCAATAGCTGACCCTCTGGCTACCCACTTGACCCGTGTCCTGCCTCTCTCCTCAAAGAAATCTTCCCCACCACTTGTGTAGGAGAGCTGGCAAGTTCCATAATAAATGATTAGTTCCCATCTGGCGTCTTCCCAGAACCCTTCAAAACTGTGCATGCAGAGCCCTTCTAAAAAAAACCATCCCTTGGCCCTCCCAAACCAATCAACTGTAGGCCCATCTCCAACACCCAATTCTTGGCAAAGCTCATCGACAACTCTGCATACTCACAGCTCAACTGTTTCATGGAATCCAACAACCTCTAGACCCAGAGCAATCAGGCTTCAATATGCGGCATGGAAAATAAGCAACACTGATCTCGATCTGTGATGATCTCAAGGTCTCTGCAGACTCTAACGGATGTGTAGCACTTGTTCTTCTTGACCTCTCAACAACATTTGACACCATTAACCACTCGATCCTCCTTGACAGATTACACTCTCTAGGAATCCGAGATTCGCCACTCAACTGGATTGCCTCTTTACTAAATAACAGACACCAAATCACTCTACTACCCCTTTCCGTGTCCTCAGCATGCCCAGAGACCACCGGAGTACCGCAAGGTTGCCTCCTCTCACATCTTCTGTTCAACCTTTACATGACCCCTCTGCCATCAACCATCCGTTCTCACAACCTCACATGCTGTAACTACGCTGATGACACACAAATCATCCTGAGAATTCCCAAATCGAGCTCCGATCCTCAAACTGACCTATTAGCATGTCTCACAGATATTGATTTATGGATGACTAGTAACCATCTCCTTCTAAACCCAGAAAAAGTGTATGTCAGGGTGTGCGGCAATACAGCCCTATTCCTGAAACCTTTCCCAGGGTCACCGTCCCTCAGCATTCCCCCCACTACTTCCCTCTCTGTCAAAAGCCTTGGGTGCACAATGGACTCTGACCTTACCCTGTTACACCACATAAACAATGTATCCAAATCCTATCACTACCACCTAAGGCTTCTGAAGTGCATTGTCCCTTACCTCTCCTACCCTAACAGACTGGCTGAAATTATGTTCACTGTTCTGTGCAGACTTGACAATGTAAACTCCATCTACCTGGGTGCACCAGCCTACCAACTAAAACTCCAAAGAGTCAAAAATGCAGCTGCCAGACTGCTTCTTGCCCTGGGATGAAGGGATTGCATTTCACCTGCTCTACACACCCTACACTGGCTCCCAAATTGACAAAGGGCCAGCTTCAAAATGTGCATTACTCACTGAGCGGTGCACAAAGCCGTCCCCTTATATCTACAAAAAAAGATTATGCCTTATCTCCCAACCTGCACCCTAAGGCCAAGAACAGCCCTTCTGCTAGTGGTCCCCGCCTCCAATTCAGCCAGCATCGGAGGGTTCGCGTACTCAACCCTGGCGCCAACACTGTAGTACTCACTGCCTCCCCACATTCGACGCAGCCAAGACTAAATGACTTTCCAGAAAGCACTAAAGACCTGGCGTTTCCCCTAAATCATATAAGGGACCACTTTTGGCCACACAACCCACTACCAATGACCCGAAATGGCTGCAACAGCATCAAGATGGGGAGGTAAGAACAGTCAGGACTCAGAAGCCGGCTCCCATGACCATTCCATTTCAATGCTAGAATAACGCTGACGTGCCACCCCTAAACTCGGAACAATCTCAATGCTCACAACTCCAAACCTGAGACATAACAATACCTATGCTCTTGCTCTATGACTGGGCTCTCTCAGGGTCCTCGGCCATACCTGCACCACATTCTAAGGCCAGGAGATGTTTATCTCTACCCATTTATCTGGAAACCAATATCCTGTCTCCAAACCAGATTCTTAACAGCACTTATGTTCATTGCCTGGACTGAGCTTGATCATTATATTCCTCTGAGTAGGCACTGCAGTATCAGTCCAGGAGATATCAACCTCTGTCAAGCTTACTATCTGTAAATCAATGTTCAGAACTAAAACAACGCAAGCGTAATTGCACATATGTTCTATGATCAGGCCCGCTCTTGTTAACCTGTGTCAATCTCCCTCCTACGGGAATTAATCCACAGACATAAAATTTCGGAGCCTAACAGCACTTATGCAAAAAAAATACTGACTTGGCCAGATCATACCATATCATATCCATCGGACATACAAGGTGGTCTCTGATCAAGCCAGGTTACACTGATCTGCCTAGGAACTGATGCTATGAACTCCTTCACCCGGGGCGCAGTATCAACTATGCTTGGTTAGACTTGCTCTAGTCTCCTGCAGATATGAGCTAAGCCCTCCAAACCAAGGAGCTCTCTAGCACTCACAGCTCTCAGTAGAGACAGTCATGTGATACAATTTCACAATTCAAACCTTAAACTATGGCAGGAATACCCATCTACCACCACAAACTATTACCCGGGACCTAGAAAAGGGGCCCACCAGTACTTACAAAGCAGACAGACCCTGTCCCACCTCATGGGAAGACGCTCTGAAGCAGGCAAGGAATCTGACAGAGAATAGAAACCGTCAGCTCAGCGAACACTGGAGGGAATTCAGAAACATGGGTCTCCAAACAATCCACATGGACACTCACATATACCATTATGTTCCCTCTCTCCTCTACACCAACAAAGAATAGAATGCAGCCATACCCCTCAATCGATTTGGCCTAGCTGCACACATACCTCCTTACCGCCATGAACACCTCAACAGTCTTTAGAACGTAGCTATACCACATGTTAGAATCATCCTGGCTGCACACATAATATCATTAACAAGCACCACCAGCGCCAGAATGCAGACCCCGAGGTGAACGGCCATATTCTACTGACCTCACACAGCCACCGCTCCACACCTACCATTAAAATGCAGCCACACACCACACTCGCTGCACACATACTGAGTGCACCCAAGCACTCCACTATCCTACTCTCTCCACTGAACTGGACCATGGTCCCCAAGGGTGTTCAATCGACACTTTGATTTCATACCAATGGTATATAAGGCGCTATACAAATGCACAATAAGATATCATGCAATAAATGGATGGATGGATGAATAGATCGATGAATAGATGGATGGATGAATGGGTGGATGGATGAATAGATGCATAAATAGAGGGATGGATGGATGGATGGATGGATGGATGGATGGATGGATGGATGGATGGATGGATGGATGGATGGATGAATATCTGCCTTGGGTGCATGACAACAAATAAAAACCTTTGGTATCCCATCCAGGTAGCAAATTAGATATAAGAAATACACATGTGGCACAAAATGTACTGTTTTTGTTTGACACTACGGCTGGACGCAACTAAGGGCTTGATCATACAATCATGTTATAAACAGATTAATGGCTGAATCTGCATATATATATATATATATATATATATATATATATATATATATATATATATATATATATATATATATTGAAAACCCTGCACCAAGGTCCAGGAAAGGTGGAAGGCACTCCAGGAAACAGTCTTGCTTGCAATAGTCACAGCAAAACACTGAGGCAGGAAACCAGGTAATGTCAGCCAAAAATCAATACTTTAATTCATAAAATGTCTAGGACGGGAAAAACAAACATGAATAACGACGCGTTTCGCGGTAACAGACCGCTTGTTCACGTTTAAGGCAACAAACACAATGGAAGGACTATTTATACATTTATTCATCAACTCTATGACTTCTGTGTAGAGAGTCGTGCACACTTTCTTTTCTTGTCTCTTGAAGAAGTACGCCCTCTTGGAATGGGTTAAAGCGTGTTGTAACTAATAAAGCTCAGTAGCAAAGAGAAACAAAACATGCTTATATGGACATGCTCGGCTAACCCAGGGCAAATGGTTATTGTTGAAAAAAAGCCCGCTTTATGTAAGGTAAGTTCTGGTAAAAATGAATGAATGAATAATTACATGCAATATCTAAAATACAGTGCGTAGTGCACTCATTCTTTCAAATTTGTTCGATTCAAGTGTACTTAATTTAACCCGTACAAACACCTGAACCGGTATTCACGAGCTATGCAAAATTTTCAAAGTACAACAAATGTTGGTAAAGTGCTATGTGCATTTGATAACCTAAAAATTAATTTTGCAGTTTATAAAGTGCCTAGTGCATTTAGCAGCACGACAAGATCCTATGTCGAAACATGATAAAGTGCTTAGTGCATTCTTAAAAACAGATGTATTTTACACTTGAATCATTTGTAAAAGGCATGAGTTAAGAACAGTTTTACCAGATTATTTGGGCAATTGCCTATACTTAATAAAACCGCACTTTCAAAACAGCCCCATTTATGATAATCTGAAAATTAATTTTACAGTTTATAAAGTGCCTAGTGCATTTAGCAGCGCGACAGAATCCTATGTCGGAATATGGTAAAGTGCTTAGTGCATCCTTAAAAACAGATGTATTTTACACTTGAATCATTTATAAATAGCATGAATTAAGAACAGTTTTACCAGATCATTATTTTGGAAATTGCCTCCACATAATAAAACCTCACTTTCAAAACAGCACCATACGATATAAATGACCCTAAGATCAATAATAAACCAATGGGAATAAGATACAGATTGAAATTAAAGAAATTAAAAAAATGTTCATATCACTGTTGTTCCATTGTGTTACATTGATACTTCAACAAAGAATATCCGTTGGTTGCCCTTACAAGAAAAAGAAGTGAAAAAATAAAAGCTAAAAGACAAGAGAGGTCTAGAGTATATATATATATATATATATATGGTCATTAAAGGAACACATAATTTCGATTAAGAGGTTGACGTCACAATGCGTCTGTCACTATGAGTGGGCACAATGGCTAACCTTGGGAGCAAGGATGCCAGTCTCCTGCTTTGAAGCCCAGGGGCTGTCCAGCTGCCCGCACAGGAACGAGCACACACACAGAACTGCTGTTCACAATGGCCTGGCTGCTGGCACCACTCAAACCCTCATGACCTCAATCGTTCCGAATGTGTGCTGCAGACACTTTTGCAGAATGCCATCCTAAAAGTATTGGTTATGCTATTCAGCCATGTGACCTTTTATTAGGTGGGCTGCACATAACAGCAATGAAATATGACTGAAAAGCAAAGGAGAAGCAAACAGATAAAGGGTTGGGGTCTCTTCTGAATCATTTGAAACTGAAGCTTCTTCTGGTAGGGTCCGAAGCTTGTGGGGGTGTTGGACAAGCAATCACTGAATAGTTGAGGCTGAAGTTATTTTCTTTAGCTTATCTTTTGTTGCAGATTCCCTTCCCCATCTCCAATGATTTTTAAAATGTATTAATTATTTTATTTTGGGTATTTCTTGAGTGCAAACCTATATTCAGGAAGCAACAGGGCCTGCGCGTCAGTAGAGGTTACAGGCATGCATTCAGCGGTTACAGGGAGAAGCAGTGCTCACAACATAGCATGTATTAACATCAAGCCATTGAGGGGTGAAGGCAATAGTGATCATTTACAGTATTGGGGAGAATGTAACAGTGCTAAAAGGGTGGGTTGGGTCAGAAAGGGGTGTGCGTAGAGGATGGTCATCAGACGGGATGCGGGAGTATGTGAGTTCGGGGGTGTTTCTTACTGAGTATTTGATGCTATACTTGGAAAGTGGTGAGAGCGCCAGGAACATTTGGTTACTGCGCCAAGCCCGTCCTTCTTTGTTGGTGTTAGTGAAGGCAGCCAGCTGCAGAAACCCTTAGGGCCGTGCTCTAATACCCCAAATGTGGAGAGTGGGTTTGTGTTGTATTCCTACACAATTGGCGCTTTACACATTTGCTATACTTCTTGGATGATTCCTAGGTTTATAGGAGTCCTCTAGCAATGACACATATACTCCACTCGTTATGGTTTGATACCATTAGACATTTATTATCAGTGTGAGTGCCGACATGTGTTTCGACCATTACAAAGGTCTTTATCAAGGCTGCAGTTATTATCACGCATATATTGTACATTCAGATATTTTCATCATATCCAAACACAAGTGTGGCAGGTGCTGAGTGGTGAGTGATTTGGTGGATGAAGTGTGTGGTGAGATGTGTAAAAGTGCACAAAAACAAGTATAGTTAATACAACATTATTGCATCATAAGTCATAGCGGTGCATGCCATTAATTACAGGTAATTGGGTGAATGGTGTATGCATTGCCTACCAATTCAGATAATCACATCATAGTGAACGAGAGACATATCAGCACAAAGGAAAGACATAGAAAAGTATATTGTGTTAGTATGCATGTGGTACACATGTTGTGTTTTGAAGTTAACGATGAACTACGAGAGGCCTGCAGGTGTCCTTCTTCACTCGGCTATTGATGATGTGATGACAAAGCGTCTCTGTCTCTGAATATTTCCTAGCCTCTCACCACTAACTGGGGGTGGGAACTCTTTGGGCCCAATTCGCAGACTATCAGAGTGTCCAAAAATACACCAGATCCACTTCATTTGTTGCCTGAATCTGAGAAATGAGCAGGTCATCTTATTCACAAAGGCCACCTGTGCATTTCTTGGGTGCTGTACCCTAGTGCAATTCTTGCAATGCCCAGACCCCATGAGTACTTTAGTGTTGGCGGTGAGTGTTTGCGTCTGACACTTAAGTCTTCACAAGGCTGATGGGAGCGCATTTCAAAATTAAGGACCTTTACGCAGGATAATCTTTTAAAGAAGAAATGTATATTTTGTTCTCTGTCGCAAGATTAGAAACAACACACCTGGGACAGCAGCAATGTGTATGGCTACTGAACTAAGTTAAGAACAATGCAACGAAGAGTCAGAAATAACTCTTTGAATCAATGGGCTGTTTCCTGGACATGTTCCAAGCAGGTGCTCCAGGGAAATGAAAAGTAACCCCGCATTTCCACATCAGTTTTCAGAAGGTGGGTTGAATGCATACTTTGGAAATGTTCACACCCTCACCCACTTTGTGAATTACCTGCAATGTTTTTATTGGCAAGTGAAATAGATGTGCTAGCTTATAACTTCACTTATTGGAAACATTTTTGTAATTCAGCCCCTTTGTACTTAAATTGGATCTTGCAGCTAATGTCTCCCTCGCACAGGTTGTCCTTACCGGTACGACGTCCTTTCATCGTGGGATGTTTTTTTCGCAGGGTTTTTACTGCAGTTTCTTTGACAAAAAAAATCATCTAATTTTTTAAGGCGGGGTTAGAAAAATATATAAATTGGGTGTGGCTGTACCAGAATATAAAAAAATAAAATAAAGGGGACGTGGGGTTTGGGAGGGGTAATCCCCCCACAAAAAAATAAAAAATTCGAGGAGTTTCTTCATAAAAAAATCCGCATTAAAAAAAAACACAAACAAAATCCCACAGTGAAATGACATGGAACCGTCCTAACCATCGGGTGCCATCTTGCTGTGTCAACTCAGATGCTAGTTAGGGTCCAGATATTGGCTCTCTAGGTGGTTCCAGGATAACTTGAGTGACTATATTACAGGCCACCATGGTGTATGAAGGCGATGGGCTGGCACCAGATTTTAATGCTTTCATTGTTTCTGACTTCTTTACCCACTTTCTCTGATGATTGTCCAACTTCAGGCCTCGAGGGCCGGATTCACGACAGGTTTTCAGGATACCCCTCTTTAAAATTAATGACATAAATTTGCATACAATGGGACCCATTACAGGTCTGGTGATGACTGTGCCGGTAAAACTGCCAGGTAGACGCCAGACCCGTAAACAGTTTTGCGCGCCTGGCTTGCCGGTAACACCGGGCGATTGAAACCCGGAAGGTCAGGTGCCAGTAAATAGTAATTCCCCATTCCCCTAGAGTCCCAATGGGGACCACGGAAATACCGGCACCGATAATAACGGTCCTGGTGCTTCTGTGAAAGTCTGTGGGTGGGTGCCGGTCTGCCTGGGAAGTACGACCTGCTGGAAAGGAGCGCACCCGCCCACCGTACTTGTACTTTGCCAGTCCGGAAACAACAGTGCCGGTAAGCTTACCGGCACCATTGTTTCCAGACCGGCAAGGTTAGCATGAGGCCCAATGATTCTAAATGTATGCACATGAAAACCCATCAGGATTCCAGCCCTCAAGCCCGGAGTTGGACAACCCTGCTCAGATGGATTGACCTTTACTTTGCTCTCCATTGAAGCAAATAGTGATGCCAGACATCTGATTAATTTAAAAAGAAAATTAGGCAGTGCATTCACCCTTCCTCCCAAAGAGTCAAATGGTCCTGGCCTGCTTGGGGGACTTCTCATATTGTTTGTTGCACACTTGCTCACGTTCACTCCAGGTTCCAAGATTCAGTGCAAGATATCTTCATCACCCGCACTGCCCATTGCATGCTTGGGTACCTTCACTCCAGGTGGCATTGCGCAACTTCTCTCTTTTGGAGGTTATGTGCTTCATATTCTCGATTGAATGCAGGATTGCTCTCTCCCATGAGGTTTATTGTGTGCTTGGCAACCTCCAATTCCATTATCACGAATCAGTGCAAGATTTATCTTTCTCTCACAATGTTTGTTGCATCCTTGGCGACCTTCACTCAAGGTTTTAGGATTCAGTGGGTTTTTATGGTGACACCCTTTCTTCAACAGCAAATCCACTGAGTTTTCAGGTGCCCTTTCGTGACTTGGCCTTCTCCCTGCATCATCATCCTCGTTCCTTGATGTTTTGTCTCTCAAATGAGTCCTCCCCAACCCCTGAGATGACCGTTATCCAGTGGTATTCTCTCCTCCTGATATAGTTGCGCCACTCAGACACCATCACGCTTCGGTGGCGTTCAGCAGCTTATTCCTCGTTTGTTTCTGATGAGGTATCACACTTTGCCTGTGCTTATGGTATCAGCCTCTGACATAAAGTAACCTTTTTAGGGATTCCCAATAGCTCTGTTGGGTAATATCTTCCTTCACTCTCACAGCCCTGCAGTTCTCAAGTGTTACTTCTACCTTTCTGTGTTCGCCATCCACTGATATCCTTCTGCTCATGCAGGATCCCATTCTTTCTGACCTTCTAGTGGCTCTTCTCTCTCCAGGTCACTGGCAAATCCACAACCATGACTATGAACATGAAAGACAGACTTCAATTCTTTTCTGCTTTTCATCATGTGTTTGAGACACTGCACCAGAGGGCCTGGTCCTCCTGTAGTTTCTTTATCTCAGATTTCTGAGTTTTCACAAAGGACATCATCTCTTTGATTTGGAAGGGTGAGTGTTTACCTTTCACTTGTTTATTTTCCCTTTTCCTCCGGTGTCCTGACCAAGGACATGAATTGGGATGGGGTGGTAGACTTATAGGCCACTCACACAGGCCCTTTTCCTACATCCCCTTTGATCAGCCTTAGGAAGGGTTTGTCTTCTTTCCCTGGATGCAATCTGGGAAGCTTCTTAAGAGGGATAATGCCTCAAATCCCTTGAGAGAGAGAGACATGTGTGCAAGTCCCAGGTTCCTCTATCTTAAGGAGGAAAGCTTCTCAGCGTGCCTGTTTGTTTTACATGGAAGCATCTCTGTGAAGACTAGTGATTTCTGGGATGTCTGCAATTCATGCTCTGCAACAAAAGATGTGTAACTCTACTCTTTGGCCAAGGTCTCTCAACCAACACCCACCCAACTCGTCAAAAGAACCCTCCTCTTGCCTGGCACAAAACGATCACTCACTACACTCCCCAACTCTGCCACCCACTCTTGACACCTCACCATGGTTTGCTGAACAACAGCGCCAAGAACAACCCTAACACATATCACGCACAAAACCCATGCCCAACCTGCCCCACACTGCGGGTCTGCTTCTTCTGTTCCTAGTAACCCACCCTCAACCCCATTATATAACTTGAATTATTCAGAGGCCACATAAAGGAAAAAACCACACTACAGGAAGACCCAGTATTTACACAGAACATCTCCGAAGCACGGCCGCCCTTCAAAGAAAATGGGTAAATTCCAATGTTTGCAAACATCCTGCAGATTAACAGAATTCCTGCTCCCACGTGTGCATAGAATAAATCCCATGTTCTGCTATTTAACCATTAGAATGCCCCCAGTGTGATTATGCCTGAAGAAAATGGCTTTGCAAACTCATGAACATTCCGGCACTTGTTCCAAGCTTTTCATTACAGGAGCCCGAGGATCTTAAATCTTTGTCTCGTAATATGTGTTGGACTACAACTTCCATCAGGCTTATCCAGCATAGTCGATGGTGCGTGATTATGGGAGTCCTGCTCCAGCACATCTGGAGAGCCACAGTTGCAGACCCCTGCTGCAATCTTTTGTGGCATTCTTTATGCTGTTTGCTCGATGTCTCACTCCTTTCTGGAGAGACTTGCGTGCTGTTCCTGTTCTTTTTTCTACTTTAAGGAGATCATTTCACATAGTGCTATTTGCTTACTGCTTATTGTGCACTGCTCCATGACATTAGGCACTACGCACAAGTGCAGAAGTTATACTTCAGAAATCCTTTATAATCATGAAGTTGAGTATTAGCAGGCAAATCCTTCTAATTGCATTTTTAGTTGTTAGTTTTGTATATTTTTAATGTGGGGGCTGCAATGACTATTTCTTTTGATCTTTCTTCTTTTTTAGTGTGAGAAAGCATTTACTAGTTATACCTTTGCATTATGTGAAATTGAGCTAATTTGGTCGCAGTCTTTCTCACGATATGGGACTAAATTCCGCTAAGCGGATGCCCTGTAATTGCACGTGCAAGGACTCACGTCTGAAACACAGTCAGTTGAGATGAAACCCATTATTCTAAGGAAATTCATGCATAGTAGATGACTCTGCTAGCGGGGAAACCCTGGCAGCAGCACTTTATGCTGGCGTCATTCTGCCGCAGCTGGCAATGGTGATCAATTCCTGGTAAGTCGGGCCATGCGGCACTTGGAGCAGACGCATGGTACGCTTCAGGGAGGGAAGGGGCGGTAGAGCACCTGGGTTGAAGAGGGCACCCCAGAAGAGACAACAGAATAGAAGAGATGAAGGCGAGAACACTGGCTGCCACAAAGACAGTGGTGGACGCACTGGGGGCCAGAAGAGGCCCAGCAAATCATATTTGAAGTGTCCCTATATTACATATTTTCAGTAAGCCCAACCCTTTTCCTATGAGAAAAGTTGGAAATAAAATAGGTGACCATACAAAAGTGGCCCAGGATGCAGAGGCCTACCAGGAAATCTCCAGAGTTCTCCATAGGCCAGTCCACCCTTGCAGACAGACCCACTGGCATTCTGACAGAAGAGGCAAGAAGCTGCTTCAGGCCGATGGCGCATTTTCTGCAAAGTCTATTTTCACTTCCACCAAAAAGGTGGCTGTACAAATGTTGAAATGGCATTAAATCCCTCTTTTACTGTACAGATGGCACACACAGGTGCTTCTCATCAATCCAGTAAACAGAGTTACTTTTTTGAAGCTTAGCAAATACTTAGAGGTGCCTTTGAGGCTTTGTTCTACCCCAGTGGTATTTGACCATTTCACGAAGAACGTGCTTTCAGACATCATAGATGTACTGTAGTGACCTGCCGAGGTGACTTTTATATATATATATATATGCCAAGAGAGCACCTATTCATCTTTTACATGTTGGCACTGTTCTCCAGGAGTTACATTGCCAGAGACTATATGCTAGGATAAATACAACTTTGTAAACACTGTCAATGTCTTGTTTTATGTTCTCACGCCCCAGTGGTCCATCTGAGCTCAGGAAAAGGTCAGGACAGTTATGCAATAGCCCATATCCACAATGTAAAATCAGTGCTTAATTTGGAAGAAAATAAGTGCCAGAGCCCAAATATTTTCTAGCACTCTTGTGACACTGCGGACAGGCTGGTCCCCACCATTGCTGCCACCACCCACAGCTGCTCCCCACAACGTTGACACATTTGGAGTTAAACTACAGATCACACCTGCTCATTGGGGTTGATGGATGCTCTGGCCATCATTACTTCATAATCTGAGTCTGAGACAATAAGTTTCGGGGCTCAGAAAAAAGTGCCAGAGCCAAGCCCTGGCAAACACCCCCACAACTTAAGCACTAAAACACATCCCAAACCGTATAGCCTTTTTCAATGAGTTCAGACAATTTGTATGTGACTTTTTGTCTTTCACAGCTCCTCTCGCACCCATCACACAGGAAGTGCTTCCTCAAGTATACTGCGGACAATTCACAAATGGTTATCATATTCAAGGTAAAACGAAATCAGATAGGAAAAGACAACACTTTTTGTGTGTGTGTGTGATGTCAGATGCCGTCAAGAGAGATACCATTCAACAGGTTCAGCAATAATCATAAGGAAAGGCTCGAGGTCACAGTCTAATAAGGCATGCCTTATTCACAGAATTGTCTTTCCTTCCCACCACCGCCAATGGAAATCTTGCATTGAAATCAGGTAAGAATTCATCCCTAGCCAGATATCCATCATGCTCTCTTTATACAACGGTATTCATGGCCTCCAATAAAGGAAGATGATAACCAGGCATATGTACCTGTGGGGTAAGTGACCATGCCAAGCCTGATTGCTTCAAGCCATGTGATCTAGTAAATCAGCACCCTGCCTCTGCGTTCACTTGCCATGCCATGACCATGGATGTTGTGGTGAACTTCCCCCCCTGTACCGGGACTTACATTTGTATGGGTGCCTGTAGATTCCTTTTCCAAAATTCCTCATCCTTCCTATTTCAAGGCCATTCCATCAGCCAAAACATTAGGAGAGTTATTGATCAGCCCAATGCTCCATGTGTTGCTGTATAAACCCTTCAGCTATGGTATGAGACGCTGAGGAGGCTGGTGAGAATTTTAATTGGAGGGCCGTAAATGTTTCCCACAAATATGCTGGAGAGGCCGAGGGCCAGGCCCCCCCCACACCGTGTGAATTTTATAAAAATGATGCGTCAAAATATATATTTTATTTTATTGATATAGGTTTAACACCTTAGAGCTTAAGAAAGGTCAGAACAGTACAACAAAGTGACTTCATAATACAAAATCAGTTTGCGAACAGGTGTTCTTTGACCCGAATTTTAAAGATAGAGAAACCAGTTAGAGAGCGAACAGACAAAGGGAGGGCATTCCAGTGCTTTGCAGTGAGGAGAGAAAAGGAGCAGAAACGAGAGGAAGCACAGGGAGGTCGAGGAACAACCAAAAGAAAAAGAGAATTAGAGCAAAGGCAGGAGGAGGGGTAATAGAAAGAGACCAAGGAAGAGAGATGGGGGGAGCGAGACTGTAGAAACATTTGAACACCAAAGAAACAAAAACGGAAGTTGGGCTCCAAAAGTCAACCACCAGAGAGAGTGCAGAGCAGTAGAAATAGATTCATAAGGGTAAAGGGTGCAGAGGTCACGGATAGAAGAAGGACAAATCAAGTGTAGTGGGGAAAGCTGATGGACAGGGAGTCCAAGTAATAAGCTAGAACAATAGAATATGCGAGAGAAGACTAAGGATGAAATAAGGAGTTGGGAAGCATTAAAAGGTAAGAACTGGCCGGATTTTCTAATGTTAAATATTTGAAGTCGGCAAAAGCAGGAGATGAAGGAGATGTGGATGAAAATGAGAAAGAGGAGTAAAAAATGACCCCAAGATTGCGAATGAGGTAGAAATAGGGAGTGAAGAAGGGAAAAAGAGACACAAGGGGAAGGAAGAGGGGGAGGAATGCTTGAGGTAGGAAAGAAAATCCTTCAGTTTTTGAGGGATTAGGATGAATGAATGCATAATAGACCGACTGAGAGATCGTAGTTGATAGAGTCAGAGAAGGATGAGAAGGACAGAAAGATCTGTGAGCAGTTCAGGTAGAGATGGAATGAGAAACCAAAGGAAATAATAATGGAATCAATGGGAGAAGTGTAGAAAGAAAAGAGAAGGGGACCGTGGACAGAACCTGGAGGCACACTATAGGAAAGAGATAGAACCTTGGAGGACAGGACAGGACGGCCAACGAGACAGAGAAGGTGTGGTCGGAGAGATAGGATTGAAATAATTTCAGAACAGAATCCTGTAAACCAGGTTGAGACAAACGAGAGAGAAGAAGGTGGTGGTCACTAGTATCAAAAGCTGCTAATAGGTCAAGGAGTAGTAGGCGAAAGGAACGTTTAGCGTTGTGTGAAAATAGAAGAAGCTCTTAGACCACCAGGAGGGCGGTCTCTGTAGAATGGTGGGGATGCAACCCAGATAGAATAGGAGGAATAAGAAAGTGGTGGTTAACAAATGAAGAGACTTGTGTAGAGACGACAAGAGAAGAATCAAGCACGGGTTTTTTGACGATGGGGAGAACTGAAGCATGCTTAAAAGAAGAGGGAAAAGTAGCAGAAGAAAGCAACAAGTTAAAGAGGGTGGCACAGTACGAAAGAAGGGAAGAATACACTGTAGGGATCAAAGAGGAAGGTAAAGGGTTGCCAGGGGTGGCAGTGGGATGGGCCTTACCAGGAATGGTGGTGATATCCGAGTTGGAAAGTGGATGAAAGGAAGTCATGACATCAGTGTGCAAAGGGAAAGGTGGGGACGAAGAAGAGGTTGGAGAAGTGGAAGATGACGTTGTAGACCAAAGGAGGGATATCTTCAAGGAGATATAGCAACATTTGAAGCTGAGAGGGAGGAAAGTGAATCAGGATCTGGGAGAAGGACCAAGAATGTGATAGAGATTAAGAAGTGAACAGTGGGGAAGAGAAGAGAGAGAATCAAAAGGAGTATAGAAATACTGTTGTTTAGCAGAGAGTAGTAAGGTATCTAACTTTGCATGAAGAGTAGACATGAAATCCAGATCATTGGTAGCCCTGGACTTGAGCCAAAATTATTCGGCATGTTGAAGAATTTGACGAGCTGAATGAAGAGTCATCCAGGGCTGCAAAGGTTTATGAGAAGGACGATAGGTGCAGAAGGATAAAGAAGATTTAGGGTGTTTGTCAGACTACAAGAAAGAAGTAGGGAAACAGAGTCAGTTCATAGGGAAGTAAATATGTCAAGGGGGGAAGAAAAGAAGTAAGGACATAAAAGAAGGAGGAGATATTAAATACTCTAAGGTCACAATGGAGGAAGTCCATGGAAAAGGGTGGGGATTGAGGGGATGGGAATGAACAGGATAAGATGATGTGGTCGGAGAGAGGAAGATGTAGAGCAGAGAATGAGAGAATGAGGACAAGACAAATTAGGCCCAAAAGGGAGCCTAAGATGTAGGAGGATCTGTGTGGGATTCGAGTTAAATAGTAGGACTCAAGAACAGGGAATAAAGGAACAGACACATGGGTTGAGCGGAGAGGTCGTTTAAAAAGTCACCTGAGGGACAGTGGATGATAAAAAGGCAGAAACAGGAGAGGAGTAAGTCAAGATCATCACAAAAGGTGGTGACAGTGCCAGGAGAGTGACACATCACTTGAATTTTGTAGCACACGTTTATGCTGGCTCTACCAATATGTGTAATTATCCCCATGTACGGACATGTCCTGCTGACTTTGCCAGTAAAGATACCATGCCACAAGGTCAAGACTAGCTGCACCTATATAGTCCAGTCTAGCCATGTAAGAACACTCAAAAACAGAAAGAATTTCCCAGACAGGAAAGCAGATTACTTATTCGAAACATAAATTCTCAAAATGTCTTTGGTGAGGTGGTAACAAAATATAACATATCATGAATCTCCATTCTACCTGACCCAATCCTCGGTAGAAGAGTTCCAACATAGGATGGAACAAACGAATCACAACATTTTTCCTTATAATGTTTGGATTGTATTAAATTATACCAGAGTCATTATTCACTGTGTCTAATTACAAACAGATACCCCTAATTTTTCCTAAGCATATACAAAAAACAATACATACAAACTCATTAATGAATACTGAGTATAAAAACATGGCTGGTTTCTAGAAAAATTAGGCTAGTAGATGCAAGTGCTAGACCTATTTGTAAGGAAGTTGGTCTGCTAGTTGACCTCTAAAGTCTATCGCTAAGACCCTTACTAGCTTAACTAAACCTCTTAAATGACCTTGAGGGGGGGGTCTATAGGCCTAGTCATGGGACAGGATCTATGTAAGACGCAGCTCAAAGAAAATGGACTGTGCCGTCACAATGTCAAATGTAAGCAATCTCCGACAGCTGGCTGCTTGTTTCAGCGGCTGAATGGTTTGAGCTCCGCCTTCCTCAGCACCAGTAGTTTATGGAAGGTGGACTCTCTCTCTGAAGCAAGGGGTATTGTTATTTATTCTTATAGAGCACAACACTGGGCCTTCTTGGACTCAATCCAAGTGCCCAAAGTAGATGCCATGCCCCTCTATCTGGAACGAAGTGCCAGTTCAATCTTAACTAGCAGATTTTCGGGATAATGCATCTATGCTTGTAGGGCCACCTCTGCAGATACATGGAATAATGTGTCTATGCTTGCAGGGACTACTCTGCATAAATGAATTGAAGCTCTATTGAGGCTTCTGTGGTAAGCAGTGTCTCTATATAAACGGCACTGCTAATGCATAAAGGGCATTTCCATGGGAGTTGCATGCGCTTCTCCAGTTATGCGACAGACTCCCTCTAATGTCCTAGTCGGAGCTGCAAGTCCGAGCAAAGTAATTTTGTACTGCAAAAATGACTATGCACTGACTTTGCACATACATTGCACTGCAAAAATAGACTTTGTTAAGTTCCATGAATCAGGGGTTGTATCGACAGTGCAAAGTCACTTTGAACCCTGCAAAGTATTCCATGAATTGGGCCCATGTCTTTTGCCTTTTGTACACGTCATGTGGCAGATTACTCCAGAGCCTTGTTGCGTCACATGAAAGTCTCTGCGGGTTGTTTCTGTGCATTTCATGATAGGCATCAATCATCCATGGGTCATGTTAAGAAACTTTGCACTGTTGAAAAATGCAGTTAGCACCAGGGCAAATATTGCCTAAGAGCAAAACATGTGAGTGTATATTTGCAACAGAGCAAATTGTTACATTATCTTAATGCTAAAAGCCATTGCAATATTTTTTTTTGCCTTAGGGCAAAATTTTAACTAATGCTATTTGCACCTGCATTGTTGCAAAGTTTCTGTAATACCACCTGTGGCATATACAATGGCAAAGGTTGCGTCATCTAGGTTGGTGCAGTCCATAAATAGGCCTGCAAGTTCCAGATAGAACATAATTCCACTGAGCCTGTGTAGCCAGCATGATTTATGAAGCACTGGGATATTCACTGCTTTCTGGGCCTGCTGCAGAATGCTGCAGCAGCTGCAGGCGATGGATTTAATACAGCGCAGTGTAAGAGGAGTGTGCGGCAGTAACCAGGATCAGTGGCAGTCACGGGATGGGCAGCGCTATCTCTGACTGCTTTAGAGTAAGGTAGGTGGGGAGGGTGGTATGAACATAACCAGTTTTAGACATGGGTAGGGTGTCTGGGGTCTTGCATCAAGGTGATGGAGTTTAAAAGAGAACCTGGCATGTTTCACTTTCATGGAGAACAAATGTAAGCTGCTGGATAGTGCAAGGGCTCGATCCATGGAAAAGTACACATTATTCACACAAAGGCTGCGTGCCTAGGCTTGCCCACATAGGCTTTCCTGCTGCTCTGTGTATTCATGGATCCAAACACGCATTACAAACCGATCTGCAAATCAAAACGAGCTGTGCGAGGAATGCCCAGAACACGCCCGCCCGCAAACCAAAAAAACAATCAATATCCCAGCCTAAGCGCAACCCTCCGCCTCCACCTCTGACCTACTATCCAGCACCCCTGCAAAAACACGCGAGCTCCCTCATAATTCGAGGCTGTGCCCCTACGATAATGCAAGCACACCCTTGAACGCCAAGGTTGCACCCCTGCGAAAATGTGCAAGCTCCCTCGTATCTCAAGGTTGCACCTCTTTGAAAATGCGGGCGCTCCTTTGTAAATCAAAGCAGCACCCCAGTGAAAATTCAGGTGCACTGTCATAAGTCAAGGCGGCCTCCTCCTGCAAAAATGCAGGCACACCCTCATAAGTCAATGTGGCACCTCTGCAAAACGCATGAAATCCATCATAAATCAAGGATGCATCCCTGTGAAAATGCAGGCACTCACTAGTAAGTCAAGGCTGCCCCCTGAAAAAATATGAGAGATGCCTCTGAAATTAAGGTGGCACCCATCCAAAAAAGGTGAGTACACCCCCTACATTCACGACACCCAAACTGCAGCCATATAGACATACTGCACAATGACCCCTCCAGACAAGACCCACTAGCCCCCCTCACCTTTGACACTACCCCAGGAAGCCCCTTCAAGTCCAGACACCACCCACCAGCCCCTCTCACCTCTGACACTGCCCCAGGCAGCCCCCTCAAGACCAGACACCACCCACCAACCCCCTCACCCCCGAAACTACCCCAGGCAGCACCCTCAAAGTACTCCTCCCTCGCCACACCGCCCTCACTTCTGACACTACCCCAGACAGCACCCTCACAGTCTCCCACACAACCAGTACAATGCATGGCTGCAACTCACCTAAACCTCTGGGGTCTGCCTCCAGCAGAGCCCCAACTTGTCCACTGCCAACACCATCAACAGGAAGCACTGAAGATCATTCCTGCACCAGAGCATCCACTGTCACTCCCTGGCAGACCTGCATCTCCAGCACCCCAGCCAGAAATCAGTATATTGCACCAAAAACTCTGTGGCCACCCCATTCACATGTGACAAGTGAATGCAATGCAAAGTGGCATGTGCATGTTGGCCATGGGTCACTGCAAAGGCACCAAAGCACAGCAAATTAATGTGACCTGAGGACAGAATTTAACTGATTCAAACATTGGGCAGATCAACAAATAATGACCACGCACGTTACAGCCTGAGCAGGAGTGAGCCAGGTGGAAGGGGTGGCAAAGTCCCTGTCAGTGACCACAGCATGACAGGCCCATGTATGGGTGATGGGAGGGCAGTCAATGAGTGCATGACTTGCTGAGATAGGAAATGTGTGCTGCCAGAAAGAATGAGCAAAAATGGTTCACAACTACATACCAGGGGCAGAGATGGAGCAAGTCATAAGAGCAGGCAGTGTGTGACTGCACATGCTGGAGGGCGTGTGCGTATGAAATGGGGGTCACACATTAATGATAAACCAATGTGCAAGTGATGTGACCAGGCCACCCATCCACACTGAGTCCACCTCCCACCGCAGCAAGCACAATGCCAAATACAGAATACAGTGAACCGAGTGTGGGCACATACACAATCCCAAGCATGTGCATTAGGGACACATTAACAACAGTGTCCCTGAGATGAAAACAATGTGAAACTGTGCAAACACACAGAAACAGTTGGAATTACATCCACAGAGTAAAACCAAAAATACTAAACACATCCACACATCAGTACAACTATACCCGGATGTACATCATCTCACACACACCATAACCCTCTTCTCCAATAACACTGACGCCAAACACACAATGATGCTGCACATGAAAATAAATGCAACTGAAAACATCCAGTGCAGCCCTCAGTTGTCTGATGGACCCACCCCCACATGTCAAGCACATGTGCATCCCTCCAACCGCAACCATCACAGCAGCCATATCACACACATGCACGCCACAATAAACTTGACCTGCAATGGAGAGTTGCACTGGGTAAAATGTCAGCAATTAAAGTAGGATACACACAAAAGATCTCCATGAAGCATGTAATGGAACCATATAAAACATGTACTAAGCAAAACTATATTCAACAAAAACTGGGATGAAAGGTCCAAGAAATCTGTGGTAAATGATGCAAAATGAAAAAATCTGTATACCTAAATAACTATGTACATGAAAAACAAGGAAGGAAAGTCATCAAAGTCTAGGGAAAAAGAAAAAAAATAAATAAATGAAACCTAAATCTAAAAAACTATATACAAAGGCAGTGGGCTAGTCCTCATCACCAATGTTACCTAACCAGTTGACCAGGGCTGAGTCACACGCCACGGCCTCCTCCATCAGGTGGGCCTCTGTTGATTCCTGGAGGGTTTGCAGGGTGGACAGCATCTGTAGTTCGGTGTCCCGTGCCGCCCTTCAAGTGGCCTTCACAATGGCAGCCCACCTCTTCACCCAACACAGCGCCACCTCAGCCCTGGCCACCATCACAAGGGCCTCCTGTACCCCCGCCTCTCTGCCAGCGGCTGCCTTTCGCAATTGTGGAATGCGGAAGAAATTAGGTCAAGCGCACCTACATGGTCCTCCTGCCCCAAAGTTGCCACCTGCCTCATTGATGTTGTCTGCTCAGCAACAATCTGCCTCCTTCTTCCTGCCATATGCTGCCATTGTGCCCAGTGCATGCTCCATTGATACGCCCTCCGACCTAATTAAGATTGTTGAGGACGTGCGGCACCTGCACTGCTCTGAGGTGCCTCCTGTCCCTCCATTGCCTATGGCCCTGTCGGTGCCTGAGGAAGCACAGTAACCCCCTCAGCCGATGTTCTTTGGACTCCCACCTCGTGCAGGGATGGAAGTTCCACCAGACAAGGTGTTTGGGGTGGGACTGGTGCACAGGGGGTCATGCTGGTATGTGGCCCGGAAGGCACCCCAGAGGATGAGTGGCACACAGATTAGCAATCCGAGGAGGAGGTTGCAGCAGTGAACTGCCCATGGACCCCAACAGGGAACAGGCTTTTTACCAGCAAGGCCATGAGGTGCTACAGCTAATTGTGATGATGAGCAAGAATACCAGAAGTAGCCTGCCCATCATCAC
Source organism: Ambystoma mexicanum (assembly GCF_040938575.1). Taxonomy (NCBI): domain Eukaryota; kingdom Metazoa; phylum Chordata; class Amphibia; order Caudata; family Ambystomatidae; genus Ambystoma; species Ambystoma mexicanum. The sequence goes on along the minus strand of NC_090922.1, from coordinate 609,011,259 downwards.
ATATGACTGCAGTCCGCCTCGTCAGGCCAGCCAGCAGGGGCAGCATCTAATGCCTGATGGATACATCAGCTGGCATGGGGATGCTGGTCTGGGTGGATGCATCCCAGAAAACATGCACTGCTGCATCCCATGGCCCAGCAACAGGTCTTTGCACAGGCACCTCCACAGTGGACTGCACAGCCTCATACCCCTGGGACAGGGTTGCAGCATGCACACCCACCTCAACACCCCCACCTCACCCCATGGGCTGGGCTGCAATGGCCACCTCCTCCGCCTCCCTCTCCATCAACCTGTATGACTCCAGGGTGTCTTCTGCCATGGATGCCCCCTGTGTGGCATCATCCAGTCCCACTGTGGCTGAGGAGTCCCCTGCCACCGGCAGCTCCTTGGACCTACCCCCAGCAGCGACGCCCGATGGTACAGGCGCTACTTCAGCCACATTGCTCTCTGAAGATCAGCTCTCATGGGGGAGTGGCTGGGGCCTGCGCCTTTGGCTGGTGGAACGGTCCCCGCATCCAAGCTCCACAGCACCACTTCCACCCTCTTCATCAGCTACAGCAACTTTGGTAAAGGAGACACAGAACAGCAACATCAGTGTACTGCGTAAAAGCCGGGGGGCCATCAACACCATTCACAGGAACATTATTTGTTCAAGGCACAACCAGCACCATCCACACTCCCACACATGGACATGCAATTCACATCCAAACAGACACAACAACCCTGGCTCAATGTCAACCACAGTCATGACCCATACACATGTGAATTGCACCACAATGTGTGCAGTGCACAATACATACCAAGAGAAATCACATATTACAATGGTAAAGTCAACGTGAACCAACTGAAACCTGATGCACATCCATTGTAGACCTGCCATGGGCACAAAGATGGGCACGGAGTAAACTGGTAGGATGTACATACATTTTAAGCATGTGAACACAGATGTGCATTCTCACTGCCCATTGACACCTTTTGGCCAAGGCACACAGTTGATTCCTGGCCAGAAGTAGTCAACCATGATTGCACCACTCACAGCATGGCCATGCCTGCACCTGCCTTGCCATCTCTCCACACAATCACATCAAACAACATGACTCTGTCACCACCCACCCTGTGTGCATGCAACACAGCCATGCATCAATTGAACAGGCACACATGAGGATGTCATGGCCCCAAGCACATTCACATGGCATGCACAAACGTCAATTCTGAGTACACAGGCTACACCATGTCAAATCACATCTGAGTGCCAGAAACTGTGATGCCCCAAATTCACTATGCCAAACATCACAAAGCACTTGCAACCTGCAGAGGTCGGGGAAACAGAGTCACACATTGATATAGTCCGCACAACATCATCTCCATCATGCATGCACCTCACATGGGCACCACACACTCATCTGGCAGCATTGCCATACCAGCACATCTGAGCCACAAGTGACATTGCATGTGCATGCTTTGCATAACTGTATAACTACACACACAGCTAATACCAGTGCATGCACAATCCACAAATGTCTGACCTCACACATGGGGAGCATTGTCCCGGGCCTGCATGCACATTCTGATCTCAGTAATAGACATGCTGCAAACATAAGGGTGTCACTACAGACATGTAGGCACTTGTACAACGCACATGCACCGTACAGCAGTGCACCACATGCCTACTCACCAGCAGATTCCAGATGTTGCAAATCGCAGACCTGGGTATGCAGCTCTGGGTAGAACCTCGACAGCGCCTGCATGTTGTTGCTTGAGGACCGCCCCTGCTTGCACTGTGCCCCTCCATGGTTGCACCGGCCTTCAGGGCACACACAGCCTTGGTGTGGGCCCTGGATTTGAGATCCTCCCAGTGCTTGTGGATGATATTGTAGCACCGGTCTACTACCCCCTCCGCATGGATGGCAGTCTTTATTCTTCCCAGATCTGCATACGTCCTTTGGTGCTGCGTTGCTTCGCTGGGTTGAAGAGGGCATCATAATTCTCCAGGACCTTCTCCACCAGGATGCCAACTTCCCTAGAGCTGAAGTTGACAGCTCTCTTCCTCGCTGCTGTGGGGTTGTCGCTCTGGTTTTAAGAAGATTGTGCTGAGATGGCAACCCAAGGTGGTCCTGGAGATGGGCTGTGGAGCAGTGGTGGTGTAATGGTATGGTGGGAGTCTGACACAGAAGCTGATGTGGTCACATGCACAGAAACAGGCAATAGGTGACAGCAGGCACTCTCAATGCAGTACAGGTGGGCACCAGGCAACCACACCGGGCAGGCAGCAGCAGATGGCAACGTTGGAGGCAGCATAGGGCAGGAGAAGGTAGGTAAAATGGCACAGAGTCAGGACAGTGGTTCTTCAGTGTCTAGCAACAAAGGCAGCAGAAAGCAGAGTAAAGGCCCTTAGCATGTAAGTTATGTGTTACGTGCTGCACACAGCACGCCAACACTGTACACAGAATTGACAGGGATACATAATGTTGTGGAAATGCAACACTGTTTGTGTGCACAACGGAACGAAGATGGACGAGTGCAGTTGAGATGCATTCTGGGGTGCCATGCAATACGTTACCTTAAGTAACTGCTTACATATTTAAGGGGGGGGGGGGCCTTTGCCTCTGCCAATAAGCGCATGTTTTTGTTAACGTTTTTAGGCATACGGTGTGCCGCATATGCAATTTCTGTTTGTCTGGGTGCCTCTTTGAATCACGTACCACTTTTTAGATTTAACTGAAAATTTCAGGTATCCCGTATACCATTTTTGTGTTTGGGGTGCCACTGCATGTCAGATACCGCTTTTCCATTTTTTGTAAGCTTTCCAGGTATTGCATTCCCAATTTAGATTTTTCTGAGTGCCACTGCATAACGCGTACCGTAAGTCTTGTCATTTTGGTGTGCATTTGAGCCTTGTTGGACCACACATCTACATGCATATCACATAGACTGTTCCCTTACGCATTTTGCTCAGGGCTCATGGCCCAGGTCTCATGTGTGTGGTGTGGTGCAGTCCAGTTATTGTTCTACATGTAACAGCACTCTGAGAATGTGTTGCTTGTGCTGTGTGCTTTTGGGCATACTACATACATACTGTTGTCTAAGGTTGCTGTGCCTGTGTTGTTCATGTGTTTACTGCCATGCAAATTAGAGGCATGAATCATAAACTGTTTTTATGTGTGAGTGCAACATTATTTGACACTCCTGTGAATGTGGCCCTTGGGTTGAGTCAAACACTTTATCTCCCTTAAAAATGGGGTCTTATTCTGTTGCTGTTTTGATATGGGGTGCAATGTATCCCTATTCCCAGTATGTATGTCACATGTGGAATCCTGCACCCCTCCGTTCACACTCACAACAACATGGATATGTTTGTGCCTGTAGTGTCCATGGTCCCACAGGTCTTGAATCCAATTTTAGTTTGCTTCTAGTAATTGGTGGAATTTTTGATGTTGGTATCCATGAATGGCTAGGTGCTAAAACTTGATTGTTGCATTGTTCATGCTTTTTTCTGTAGCATCATATTGTTACTTGCTCATATATTTTGTACAGTTGTTCAGCCCCAAAAATCATTTCAATACACACTTGTCAAAGTGGTAGTGGTATACTCCCACTTACACATATTTTCTGAGTCCTCTGCTTGTGCTTACTGTTGTATGTCTAATGGATACATGCAATTTTGCACTACCAGTGGTACATTCTTAGGGGCACGGAGGATAGGCCCCAATTCATCAATGAATGGCAACTAGGAGGTGGCTTCACTATTGTTCAGTGTGTGATATGCATGCATGTGCACGAGTGTTCATACTCACCAATGAGCCATGTGTTACCAGGTTTTCCAGATATCATGGCCTGGTATAGTGGTGACATGCAGAAGATGTAGCTGTCATGTGTGCTGCCTGGGAAATTGGCATAGACTTCAATAATTATTCCCTTGGCATCACACACTTCCTGCAGATTGATGGAGTGCCAGCGCTTTCTGTTCCAGTAGATGTGCTCTGTCAATCGTGGTGGCCATGTGAGCAGTCTATAGTGCCTAATGCATGGGGGAAGCATGCCACTGCATAGAAGTTCTGCATGACTGTCTGCCTTGCCGCTGGTGTTCGGGCAATATATATGTGCCTGTGTACACATGCATGTGCTGCAGACAGCGTGATTGGGTGGCCTGCGATATCCCACCTACTATTGCAGTGGTCTGCTGAAAGGACCTAGTGGCAAGGAAATGGAGTGCAGTCAGCACTTTTTGTAGTGGAGTAAGGGCCTGGGAGCAGATGGTGGGTGATGTTAGACCATCTTCCCACTCCCTGACAAGGTCTAGGATTATATGGAGGGGGAACCTGTACCTGCCATAGACCTGATCATTTGGCATCCCAAAAAGTGTAGTGCGTGCTGTGAAGATCCGGGCCCTGGGCACCCTCCTCCTCCTGTCGTGCCAGTGCATGATTGCTCCGACTACTGCTGGATTCATCACGGCTGTAGATGTTTTATTGGTGTGTAGTGCATGCTTTATAGGCATTTGTTACTATGCACATTGACGTTTACGCCTGCTATTATGTGGCATATGGGTTCCGGGATTTGCATGCGCTTTTTCGTGACCCGACGTTCTGAGTAGAAATCCATGAATATATTTGTATTTTTGCGTGGCTATGGGCGTGCGATTGGTTGGCAGTGTCCCGTCCCTCAACAAGCTAACATTTTGTCCTGTTCTTCCTCACTATGCATGTTCCACCCCTTATTTTGGTCAATGCGTGGGCCCGGCCCACACTCTGCATGAAGTATCGCGCAAAAGGCGCTCGTCGACTCGCAGAGACGTGCCGGGCCTGTGTGAATTCCAAGCAAGTCCCAGGAAGTCCCGCACAGTCGGTTCCATGAATTGACGAACAGGAATTTGCATGGAGATTGACACGCACATCTCTGAATTTCCATGCAAATATTTCCATTAATCAGGCCCCTGGAATCTGTACTTTTTTTTTATTATCAGGCAATCACATCTATTTAGGCTCAACTACTCAAAGGGGCTGACCAGGAATTAAATATATGTATCTGCAGCCTGCACACTCGTTAAAACCACTTCCATAGATAATAAGTGAGGAAATGAGAATAGTGACGTTCCTGAAAATACAGTGTGAACATACTACCACAGATAGGTTTGGCATAAATGCCTTGGGGTTTGGCTATGGGTGGGAAGGGTGTTCCAACTTGCGAAGCAAAGGGTTGCGGGAAAAGTGAATAGTAAGCCATGGGGTCGGTTGAAAGGAAAGTGTGTCATGGGGCGATGCACCAGGTCATAGCAAAATGGGTGATACAAATGGTGAGGCTATTTAGCGATACCTGGAATGGTAATATTGGCATACAAAATAATCCAATGAAGACCTCCTGGGCACCACGGAATGGCTTTTTCTTTCTAGGGCAACTCCCTTTTCCTAGTCACAAGTAAGACCTTATTTTAGGGCTGCCTTGTGCAAGCAGTAATGTCAGAATAGAGCTGTGATGTTTGGGGCGTGGGAGTTGATATACGCAACACCGCTGCAGGTAGGTATGGTAGATGGGCATTCACTGGGAACGAGCTTGAACAGTGTTGGAAATAACTTCAGCATCCATGGCTGGACCAAACAATGGTGATCCATATATGGCCACCCACTGAAGGGGCTTAATGTTTTGGGGTTTGACTGGAACACCAGCCAGGACCTAGAACATATGAATAATTATGCAAAAGATAATGCATGACTTCCGAGCTGTCCATGTATGACCACAATACAATCTGAAAGATCCAGGCTTCTAAATGTTCACTCCCATAAATATAAAGGTCTCTAGAATTCATTACTTGCTGATAATCACATCTTTCAGGACTCAAGTCTTGAGATGTGGGGAAAAGCCTGAGGGCCTGATTCACAGAAGTGTTTGGTAACGTGTAATCCAATAGGAAAACGATCTGTGAATCAGGCCCTATGCCTATATCTAACCATCCATTAACCCGGATAAGCCTTATGAGGCCAAAATCAACCAGGATTGGCAGGAGCTGGAACATCAATACAGTCTGATCTTAGGATCCAGTTTTCAATCAGACTATTTACTCTACAAAAAGTAAATTTTGCATAGACATTTATGCAATCTTCATGTTTGGGATAAAATGAAGGCCTATTTGCGGGGCATCTTCGGAGAATATACTACTGTCAAGGGGACCAATAGAAATTGCAGCAAGTAGTCACCTTGGAAAAGTAAATGTAATGGTCCGGAAGAGAGCAGCTAAAAATCTGCTCTCCAGCAGAGAGGCTAGAATGGGCCAAGAAGTAGCAGGTCAATAAAAAAAACGGAAATAAAAGCATTAAGAGTAGTTTTTTGATGACCGGTGCAATTAAATAGTGAATAAACCTACGATCCGTGTGAGAAACTAGGGGGAATCCTGGTAGGCAAAATGAAATTGCAGTACAATGCAGCTGTCAAAATGGGGTCATAATGAGGTGTCCTAAACGCAGAATTCGATTTTGGGATTTGCCGGGATATTGCAAAGTGGGAGCATTCCTGAATTGTGCATGAGAAATTGTGAGTGTATTATAATTGTGTAATAGTAAAATTGGAGTGTTCTGGAATAGTGCGTACTGGACTGTGGCCAAAAACTGGAAAGTACAGGGGTTATAAAACTGGGAAATTGTTGGCCAATATGTTGTAGCCGTATTATTAGTCCGAATTCCGAATCACTAGAATTTTCACGGTATCCGGGATCCAGCAAACTTCTCAAACCTTTACTAGATTTAGGCAGAGGCGTAGCCAGGATTGTCTAACTAGTGGGGTCTGAAACTAACGCAGTTGGGCCCATTGCAGGGACATTAACATCTGTAAATGCATACACAGCTCTGCTGAGTGGTCAGGTCATTTACGGACTATGGGTGGGCCTTCCCCGCTGAGGCCCTACCCTGTCTATGCCTCTGCATTTAGGTAAGTGAGTTGGGGCAGGCACATTTGGCTATGCTGGAGCTCTTCGGCAGTGTCTGGGACTTTGTCAGAGGAGGAGGGTGGTGTGGACTGGTGTCTGACCCTGTTTCAGAGCTGGAGCATTTTACGCTCTTTGGCAGTCTCTGGGAATTTGTCAGAGGAGGAGGGTGGTGTGGACTGGTGTCTGACGCTGTTTCAGAGCTGGAATATTTTACGCTCTTCGGCAGTCTCTGGGAATTTGACAGAGGAGGAGGGTGGTGTGGACTGGTGTCTGACGCAGTTTCAGAGCTGGAGCATTTTACGCTCTTCAGCAGTTTATGGGAATTTGTCAGAGGAGGAGGGTGGTGTGGACTACTGTCTGACGTTGTTTCAGAGCTGGAGCATTTTACGCTCTTTGGCAGTCTCTGGGAATTTGTCAGAGGAGGAGGGTGGTGTGGACTGGTGTCTGACACTGTTTCAGAGCTGGAATATTTTACGCTCTTCGGCAGTCTCTGGGAATTTGTCAGAGGAGGAGGGTGGTGTGGACTGGTGTTTGACGCTGTTTCAGAGCTGGAGCATTTTACGCTGTTCAGCAGTCTATGGGAATTTGTCAGAGGAGGAGGGTAGTGTGGACTGGTGTCTGATGCTGTTTCAGAGCTGGAACATTTTACGCTCTTCAGCAGTCTATGGCAATTTGTCAGAGGAGGAGGGTGGTGTGGACTGGTCTCTGACGCTGTTTCAGAGTTGGATCATTGTACGCTCTTCGGTAGTCTCTGGGAATATCTCAGAGGAGGACGGTGGTGTGGACTGGTGTCTGACACTGTTTCAGAGCTGGAGCATTTTACTTTCTATTCTAGATAGGGCTTTTGGGCTTGTAAACAAAACATCAATGACTGTTGTGCATTTGATATATGTTCAGGGAGAGACTGAATGAAGGACATTTTAAAAGGCACTGAAGGTTAAGGTGTCTGCTGCTATTTGAGCGAGGGAGCTTTTTACTTTCTTTTTAGGGTGGACTTTTTAAACATTGAAACTAAACAGCACTGCATGGTGTGCATTTGATTTTATAGATGGGTAGGGTGTCATCAACAGAATTTATTTCTATTTTTTTTTATTGTTGCAAGTAACATTAAAAAGTAATCTGCATTTAACAGAGAGGCAGCTCACCTTTGGGAATGGTTTAATGAGCAATTGTACTGTCTTTGCCATGCACCACAACAAATCACGTTGCATATGTGCCCTGGGGCTGCATAACTGAACGCACACTTCCGCGCAGGACGTTTACATAATCTTATTTGTCACACATTTGAGGTAACAGAAGAAATGTTGGGGGTGTTCGAACAATTTCTGTAGGCAGTGACTACACACAATGGGCAGTAGTAGCAGGTTGATTGGCTGTGTGACAGAACAGGCCACTAAGCCTGGTCAAACATTCTCAGAAGTGATGCACAGGCTACTGTGAATCTCCTTGCAAGACTCGGGTGAGACACTTGATGCATGTCCCAAAATGCTGACCCTATATACGTGAAAAATGTACATTTGAAAATATGAAAAGAGATACGAAGCGTTACATTATTTTAAAAGTTAGGCCCTGATTCCTGGAATTATGTGCACAAGGATCTGCTGGCAGAATGACACGCAAATCCTCGTTTTACACGCGTATAATTCGATCAATGAAATTGTTAATTTTGTGTCTTTGGTAAGATGAGGCTAAGTGCCCACAGGAGGAATGACACACATTGAAGATGTTGATGCGTCTATGGTGATATACTACTCACAATTTGAGACCAGTCTCGGTCACCAAATTGAGAGTGTGTCAGTATATATAGAGCATTAAGTCGGTGGAGATGCAAAGAAATTGACAGTTTGCGTAATTTACGGAAGGTGAGGGATAGATTGCCAAACTAGTTTAGGGACAGGGGCCTGTCTCTGTGACCACACTCAACCAGCCAGAAGAACAGAGAGAAAGGACTGCCAAGGCTAATTCATACATGTAATGGGCATGGGGATCAGCCATGGGATTGTCCGCAGGTATGAGTCACACCAGAGCCAGGTGGGTCTGTGTGTGGACCACCAGCCTTGGTTGAGCAATCCCCACTCAACTTTCTGATGCAGCAGGGCAATGCATCCCTCTGGCTTCCACCTCAGTAAGCAGTCGGGTATACGCACAGTGGGAGAAACAGAGTTGTCATGGCAATCCTCTGCAATTTCATTGGGGCTCATTATAAGTTTGCCGGTCCGGGAACCATGGTACCGGTAAGCATGCAGGTGCCATAGTTCCCGAACTGGCAAACTACGAGTTGTGCTCGCTGGGTGCCTTTCTTCCCACCAGTTCGGACCTGGCGGGCAGAAAGGCACCCGTGAGCACAGCATGTGGGATGCACCAGCACCGTTAAAAACAGCTCCTAATGACCCGGTAATTGCCCATTTGGGAAATTTTTCAGAAGTTTGACGGCAGCCTGCCGGTTTCACCGGCAAGGCTACCCCCAAACTTCTAATGACGCCCATTGAGTCCTCTGATGCATGAGTGTCAATGTGACCCCAGGAAAACATAGGTTCAAGGTGGCAGTACAGGAGGAGAACCTTAGATGAGCAATGGAAAGGACCAGAAGCATTCCTACACAGCATTGTGTTGGTGGTGGCATGACATTAGGAGCCGATCATCACAGGTGTGGTGTGAACCAAACACATAGCCCACATTGGTGATCCTCACATCTTCTTGATGATGTACGATGCGGGCACCCAGAGGTCAAGATAATTTGTGATGGTCGGGAGGCAGGAGCCTACAGTAGTAGTGTAAGGGGATTCAATTCAGCACTACAGCTAAGTTAACGCCTAGTCTAGAATACTGAATGAAAACCCTTATTGATATATCTTTAGGTCCAGTTCATGCGTTCTGGATGACTACCCCTGTATAACACCCCTCTCTTGGAATCCCCCTGACCCCACTGAGCCAAGAAGTAGTTCTGTTTTGCAAGTTTAAAAGGTTTATTTGATAATTTAAAATAGATATATATATATCACGCTTTATAATAAATTAATAATTGAATAGCACACTTAATCTGATATGATAAAGATCAACAACGGAGAATCTGGCACTAGCACACTTCTTTATAATTACTAAGGAGTTGAGATGAAATGGATAAGGTAGCACACTGGTAAATAGGTACAGAAGTATAATGTGGTAGAAAATGCTTTATAGAGTTCAAATGGATGTAATGTTGAATGAAAATGCAATACAGAAAATACTCAATATGATTTCAACAAACAAGGTAATCACTTTTCTCTGGCAATCCCCTCCCCCCCTTGATGCAATGCAAGGAAATGGAAGGAAGCACACAGTTCTCAGAAATGCAATCAATGTAATCAGTTCAATCCCCCCCAAGCTTAGACAACAGAAGTTTAAAACACAGATAGGAGTTTTGAAATCACAGGCCCAAATTGCTTTGATATGTGCTGGCAATGAATGAGAAATATGCTGGAAACGCTTTTAATTCCCTTTCAGAGGTTCAGGGTGAGTGGTATCTAGTTAATATTAGTCCAGGCTCACACTAGCAATGATGCAGGGATAGTTAGCAGGTTAAACGAATTTCTGGCAAATGGAAGGCAAGCAGCAGCAGTTTTTACATGTGAAGAAATTGCAAATCGCGGTAAAATTCGCGGATGCGTGTTCCGCGATTGCGGTAAAACTATAAGGGGTAGGAATGCGGTTCTTGGTGCGATTCAAAGCTACGATTCTAAGCTATCAGAGGAAAGTTACTGCAAGTCTCTAGCCCAAACGGTCGCGGAGATATGAGCGATTTAATAAAGGTCGTTTTTGGGTTTGCAAATTTCAAAAGCTCAAATGACAAGTGCAGCTTGCAACTAGCAAATCACAGGTGACAGCTTTACAAGTGACAGGTGACAGTTAGGAGACAGTTCTACTTAGATTAAAATAGGATTGAATTATATTATTTTAACTAAGAGATTGGTTCTGCACAGTTTTCTAGGTACTCACACTATATTCTTGAGTGAAATGGGCCTCGCCATGGATCTGGTCAGGGTTTTAAACTGGACTCTGGTCTGGTCTGGTCTGGCCTCTGCACTTCACAGTGATCTGGGTCAGCTCTCTCTGCTGGTCTGGGTCTCTCTGGGTACAGCACTGCTTTCTCTCTGGTTCTCTTAGTCCTGGATAGATTGAAGTCTCTAGTTTGGCTTTCTGGAGGTTGATGGAGGTAAGTATGGATTTTTCCGGCAGAGCGTCCCGCTGCAGATGGATTTGGAAAGTCCCTATCTGTCCTGTCTGTCTGCTTTTATGTGTTTAGAATGTGGGTGTGTTCTAGCATCACTGACCCTACCTCTCTCTCAGCTTCTAATTGGTCAAACTTCCATTTATCATTTGATTGGGGAATGAACTGTGAGTCAGAGTGATGTCATTTTACAGCCTGCAGAAAGTCCACTCCTCCTGTCAATTTACACACAAATCTAGATTTGAAACAAATACATATTTGCAGAGGTACATATTGTTTTAAAATCATATGCACCCATCATGCATTACAGGAGGTATACCCTGTTCAAACTCTGCTCTTCCTGGGAGCTTGCATTCAGAAATGCACATATTTCACTTTTTAACTGATTTTGCAATTTCTGACATTGACCCAACTTTACATACATGTGTGCAGGGAGTAGGGACATTAACTGATGAAGTTTCAGATTTTTAACATGCATATATTTAGAGTAATATCCACTTTTCCGCTAAAACCCCCCTGAACATGCCACCGGGTCGAAAAACCTCTTAAAATGTGGGCAGAAAAATCACAAGAATTATGGTATCATTTATAAAATTTTCACATGTCCGCTCTATGAGTTATTCATCTTTTTAAAGTTATGTTCTGGCTCCAAAGGGGTGTGGTTTCCCAGGTCACATGGTATAGAAACCAGTCTTTCCAGTTTCTGCCAAGCCAGCTTGCTCTCACAGGCAGTGCTCCTCCCAGCTCCTGCCAAGAGGAAGCTACAATTTACGACTGCGGTAATAAAAACCTTTGCCTGAGTGAAGAGGGCTTTGTTCACTCTCTTGCAGAGCACAGATAATTCAATTATCAGATAGATGGCATATCCTTAGTGTGGGCAGCAAAAGGAAGGTTGGCCTGGGAACACAGTGGTGACTCAAATTTCACTCCTGATGGGGGTAGTTGCCAGGCAGAATCAAGTTCCTTAAGCCAGACTTTCAGCTACTGTCATGTTATTTGTTGCTTTTTAAATTAACTTGCAATTTTACACATGCAGCTAGAATGCTGATTCTAAGTGCAAAACTATGACATTTAAACAATTGCAACCTATGTGACACTCAAAAGTAGGTCACTCAGTCAATTTAAACATTTAGATTTTTTTTTTAGTGTCTTTCAATCCAGTGCAGCTTAAACTGCTGACTCCATAGCAGTTTTGTTATAAGCATTGTTTTGGGCTCTTCATTTCCCAGATTTTGTAGGCACACAACACTCCATTCTACCAAATGTCTGCTGGTGTCCAGTGAGTTTTTAGATGTGTTGCAATGTTTAAAATAGACAGTTTGAGCCTGCCTTCAGAGAAACACAGGGTGGTTTTAAACTGCCGGCTTTTGGATAGTGGTGAGTACTGGTACTGCACCCATTTTTGGGATTTAAGAAAATGAATTCCCAACAGTTATGGGTTTGCTTTTGGCAATCAGCATTGCCACTCCCAATGGTTTCAGACTACTGTGCGGGTAGTCCAATGGTGGTTTTAAAGCGCTTTGAAGCTAACCGGCGCTACTGTTTTTCCTTTGGCAACCCATTTCCCTCATGGCAACCCAGCCTTTCATTCTCGCACTGGTGGGTGGCAAGTGAGGCAACCATTTTAGTGTGCGCACAAACTGCGCAGCTTTCCTGGATTTCAGCGCACATGTGGGTTTTCCGCCATCTTGAATTTTCTAAGCCCACAGCACCAAATGTTGCAGCATGATAGCTTAAACGTGGGTCAGGACACCCAACAGTAGGTGAGGCCCCAGTCAATAGTTTCTCACCCTCACAGTAGCAGTGTGGCATGGCTGGGAACAGAAGTGTGTGGGGTCATGATGGGGCCCAAAGAAGGCTCTCGGCTGGGCACCAACAACCCTGGAGCTCCGAACTCTGAATTAATCCTCAGTGGAGGCAGTGTGTTGGAATCGGGTGCAAGGTTTCAGACATGGCAAGGGCACAAATCCAATCCAGGGTTGGTGCTCAGGGCCAGGTGCCTGGGTGGTGGATGTGAAGCGGGCATTATAGAGGCCATCCCCAGGGATCTCCTGCCAATGAGCCAGAAGCATCTTGTCTGGAGTCAGGGCCAGCAGTGACTGCCATTTCGTCTACCAAGTCAGCCACAAATAACTAAGATATACAGCCCTGATCCATGGAATTATTTGCGTGTAAACCAGGGATTTACGATGTTTTGATGAATGGGGATGTGCGGGCAGAATGTCACGCAAATCCCTGTTTTACACGCAAGTAATCCCATGAATCAGTAAGTCTATCCTTATACGGTGCAAACAGGCGCAATGCAGCAGTAGTTTGTCTCACTACTGTGTTATCGTGCAGGTTTCCACAATATATGGATCCTCGTTGTTTGCAATTGTGAGAAGCAAAGACAAGGCTCCTACAGGCAGCTAGGTATGTGTGTACCACCGTGTAACACACACACACGTTCCCTTTACACAATTGTTAATTTTACAACTGCTCCCACATATAAAACACTACAGCATCCATTCTCGAGCTGTTTGGCAAATCTCATGCCTTTACTGGCTATAGTGCAACATCATTACCATAACGCAATGTAACTAACATGTTATATTAGCGAAGCGTATCCCTGCACATTGTGACATTTCCTCCATCATGTCATGTGGAGGTCATGACGCTGTGACATATTAAACTTGGGGCCGCCTTTTGCAAAACCAGCACGTATGTCTTTTTGGAATCAGCCTCCACCTACACCCCCAGACCCTAGAAAGTGTATTCCACACCCTGGTGAGATCCCTGGCATATTCGCCTACACCCAATTGCCGCATCATCCAAGATCGACACAACAACCTGTAGAATAACCTTGAGTCCCTGGGTTATATCCTCAGCCTTTCACTGCTGTGAGGGGCTCACGTGGTACAAACGAAACACTCACCGAACTGGGGATCAAAGAGCTGCGTTTATTGTTCAGCTTAACACCAAAGAAAACTGCGTAAAATAATAATAGGTTCTGCTAAATAGTGCTTCATGCCGCATTTCACAAGCTTCTAGGCTCTTATTACCCTAATTAAAGGAACTCATGTAAGTACCTCTCAGGCCCTAGCAATGCCTCTGCTTTGAAGGTTGAAGGGTTAACTTAGCCCTGCTGTGGGATTCGAAGCAGCACCTTGGCTCGTGGCTGGTTGCTACACCCAGTTTTATCGAGAATGTTGGCATCCCGTGTTCTACATTCTACATGAACACATCTTTGGCCAGATTACAGAAACATTGCATTGGTGCACGTGCAAAGTTGCACGGTGTTACCACTGGGGGAAAGTTTGCTCTTTTAAAAAAAATACTGGGACACATTAGAAAACCATTGCACCAGACAGGTGCAGTATGGCATATTAAAAGTACCAGGGTACAAATTGCCCTGTAACAAAAGAATATGGCACAGTACTACATTATTATCAGTTCAATACAGTAGGGAAATCTGGCTAACAAACAGATTGTAGCTCACACACTCTCAAAGCATTTCCATTACGCAAAAGGCTTTATGCCTCGATGTCTGTTAGCTATGACGTCATCCTAAGTGGCAAACATTAAAAACCTATCTGGCGGAGGGATTGGTTAAAGGAGCATATAAACCTACATTTCATATAGGTGTTATTGTCATCATTGGTTGCCCCTTATCTGATAGGCACTCCTTGACCAACCACTAACTATATATAATACTGATAATAGAATAACAACAACAGTGGATAGGCGCCTGAAACAATGTGCAGTCCACAATTACATAGGCCCTCATGATTGGTTAGCACTCTCCTCCAACCTTGGACATTTGACTCGTTACCAGCTCGTAAGCAACGATACCCAGGTGCAGGGGAACATCATCAGACAACTGCCCACCTTAGCTCACTAGCCTACCATCTCTCATCAGTTAGACCCTAAGCCAAGGCTTATTCTTTGTAGTTGACCTTGCTGACTGTTCTCTTCCTCTGAACTGTAAAAGAAGGTACATTGCTATCTTTGTCTGGAGCTTCATGAATAAGCCTTGTCTTCTGGTCTTGCACCACGTGTGGAGAGACCATGATTTTGTCCATTCTGTCCTTTTGTTTAGCGCTATTTGATTTAATTATATTGGGTGCAATTACTCTTCTCAGCCTCTGGAGACTTGGTTGCTCCGTCTTGTATGTGCTTTCTGCATCTCATTGTTCAATACTTGGCACTCACAATTATTCACTCCTTTACTTAATATATAAGAGAAATTTGTCTTACACACATGGCTTATCTTCTTTAACACCTTTCATGCCTTGCAGTTGCTTCTTGCTGCTGCATCCTTGATCTGATCCAAGCAAATATCCTTTGTTCTGCATGAATCTGCATTCCAGTGCTTGTTGACTCTGCAGGTTTGGTCTTTCTTCTTGAGGCTTCTCGCTTTCTATTATACAATACAAATGTCAATTTTCTCAACATGGCTGCTTTACTCGCGTTATATTTCCTACGTTAGCAAGCTTCTACATCGCCTTATCTACCTTGCGTCTCTGCGTATATACATCTACTCTATCTCTTGTCAATTATCTTCTCAGTATACATGGTTTTCTTCATCTTCGCCTATTCGTTTATTTCTTCAATTTAGTGACATCTTCATTTTTTCGATATCCATATATCGTTTCAGTGCGACCACGTGTCTTCTCTTCATGATGTCACTTTGCTTCAGTCAGACTTCAATTAAAATTCTTCTAGGTCCAGTGGTGTCTGCAGACTTCCTTCTACCACGTCAGTTGGAGGGTACATTGAGTAAGGTTTTCGCAGTGCATGACCCCTCTCATACCTTCGATGTGGTATTGGGATGATATCAGATGTCATGCATAGTGCTTTCTTGCTGTTCTTCCAAGATGCCGGAGATGAGGAGGTGAGCTCCATGAGCGACGTGTTCATCTGCCTCTCTACAAAGGGAGCCTTATGTCCTATTGTACAGGACTGTGCTTTCAGTATTTTAAGACATACAGGTTGCTATTTTATTTAAATTGCACACAGGGGATTTGTTACATTTGAAAAACAAAAGGTGTACATTCAGGCTAATTACCGCTACACCTTTTTTTCACTTCTACTGCAAATTGAGTAAATATCCCCACCATAAATGCATGGCATGCAGTGTTGCAATGGATCGCTTTGCAATCCCCCAGCTTTTAGCTGGTGTAAAAAACAAGCAGATCCCATAAGAATCGAAAGCATGTGCCAGCATGAAAATGGCATGCTTGCATAAATTCATGTGCTTTTGTATGACGGAGAAGATAAGGTGATGAAACTGGCAATTATGTTCCGTGCTTCCTCTCCGCCATACATGTCTATGAAAATATGGCGCAGCGTAAAAAGGCACGGATAAAGGTTTTACACAGACATTTTACACAAGTTTGTTTATGCAACGACATAATAAACATGACCACCACTATAAAAGAAATGGTCTAGAGATTGTCATAAACTTCCAGCTTGCTGTTATGCATGATGTTACGAAAATGTGGTATCCACATGAAAGGAACCCCTTTTTTGCATGTCAAGGTAGTGGACATCACAGGTAAAAAGGGAGCGTTATTGTGCTATTCACTTCAATTGTCTTGTAAGCAGAAACAGATGTTTGCTATATATTGGGATATGTAGGGTGCTCTTTCAGTTGTAAAGTCCCCATTGCTGTGCCAATTTCTTAAAGCTCCTCTCCCTAAGAAAGTCACGGCTGAGAAAAAAAGGGAAGTCATCGTGCAGACCCAGACTCTGTGCATTTGCATTTTACATTGCTCGTGATAACTGTGAAAGTCAGCAGGTCCCTCCGGGAATGGCCCAGACATTTCGGGGAGGGAACCATGGGGGCGAGGGGGGGCAATCAGCCCAATGCTGTTGCGCCCCTAAACTAGCGTGCCCTGATGGCTGCCTAGTCCCCCTCTCAGCATGCACAGTGTCTAGTCGCCTTCTCGGCATGCACATTGTCAAGTCACCCTCTCAGTATGCACAATGTCAGGTCACCCTCCCAGAATGCACATTGTCAAGTCGCCCTCTCAGCATGCACATTGTCAAGTCGCCCTCTCAGCATGCACAATGTCGGGTCACCCTCCCAGCATGCACATTGTCAAGTCGCCCTCTCAGCATGCACATTGTCTAATCGCCCTCTTAGCATGTACATTGTCAAGTCGCCCTCTCAGCATGCACAATGTCAGGTCACCCTCCCAGCATGCAAAGTGTCTAGCCACCCTCTCAGCATGCACGTTGTGTCTAGTCGCCCTCTCAGTATGCACAGTGTCTAGTCGCCCTTTCAGCATGACCATTGTCTAGTCGCCACCTCAGCATGCACATTGTGTCTAGTCGCCCTCTCAGCATGCACAGTGGCTAGTCGCCCTTTCAGCATGACCATTGTCTAGTCGCCCCCTCAGCATGCACATTGTGTCTAGTCGCCCTCTCAGCATGCAAAGTGTCAAGTTACCCTTTCAGCATGTTCATTGTCTAGTCGACCCCTCAGCATGCACATTGTGTTTAGTCACCCTCTCAGCATACACATTGTCTAGTCGCCCTCTCAGCATGCACAATGTCAGGTCACCCTCCCAGCATGCAAAGTGTCTAGCCACCCTCTCAGCATGCACGTTGTGTCTAGTCGCCCTCTCAGCATGCAAAGTGTCAAATCGTCCTCTCAGCATGCACAGTGTCTAGTTACCCTTTCAGCATGTTCATTGTCTAGTCGCCCCCTCAGCATGCACATTGTGTTTAGTTCTCCCCTCAAAATCATTCTACATTGGGATGTTTCAATTTCTAGATACTTTTCTAGTGCCTGTGGTTCTAGTGCCTATGATTACGTGTCCCCATGAGCTTCAAAAACACAAATCCACCACTTTGAAGTTGTTCCACAGTTGGAAATCCAATGCTAGTCCTTCTTCTTTGGAAATCTACAAATCTGTTGTCAAAGTATATAAACTAGCAATTGTGGGTGCAAAGTAAAGCTTTCATGACTCTAGAATTCAAAAGGCTCATTCTGACGTCAATGAACTTTTCAGAATCTTGAAAGAACATCAGGCTACTCCTCTGCCACAGGCACACCCCCTACTAAAGGATGAACACTGGTGTCAGCAGATCCAGAACGCAATGCAAATCAAACGAATAGGTATTAGAGAAATCTAGTCCTGAAGAAAGTGCTTCCCTCACCACCTTCGGGTGGTAGTGGGTGTCCATCCTTTGTTTGATGCTCCTCAATTCCCTTATTTGACTTCCTTCCTATTCCTGCGGAGGATCTGTCGAAGGTTGTTGAGCAACTGAAGGCAACCAGTTGTAATGGCGACCCATGCTCTTCTCTGATCATGAAGTCCTGCCCCCTGGCACTTTTGGTGGCTATCTGTACATTTGTGAATTCTTCCTTTTAAGGGGGCTAAGTACCGGACAACCTAAAACAAGCCTGGGTTAACCCATCTTGAAAGATACGTGGCTTGGATTGGACAACCCGCTTAATTAGAGGCCCATAACTTACACGCATTTTCTGTTAAAAATTCTGTACCGGGTGGCCTATTCACAGATCTCACAGCACCTGAACCAGTTCCCTATCTTGAACCGTTATCAATCAGGTTTTAGACCAGGTTTTGGGACCAAGACCTCTTTACTGGAACTGAAATCTATACTTCTCGGGTGCATGGATAAAGGGATGATCTCCCTCTTGGTATCCCTGGACCCATCAGCCACGTTTGATTTGGTGGACCACTCTCTCCTTGTAGATAGAACAGTGGAGGTGGCCAAATTCTCTCCTTCTCTGGTGCAATGCATTCACTCCTATCTTGAAATCAGGTAAAGTAGGGTCTGTCTTGATGAAGCAATGTCTTCTCCTACTCCTGTGCTTTTTGGGGTTCCGCAAGGTGCGAGTTCTTCCCCTTGTTTCTATAACATTTTTATGGTCCCCTCCTTTGCATTACTTGAACAGGGAGGAGTCTTATTCTCTAACTACGCAGATGACACCCAGTGTGTCATCCCGTTAACAGGCAACCATATCCAAGATGAACTTGAACGCAATAGAATCTTCTCCCTGATAGAGAATTGTATTATCGGCAACAACCTTGCCCTGAATAGAGGCAAAACAGAGCTGATGAGCGTGGGTAACTTAGCATCTTTAGCTAAAATGGATCCTGCCTACAAGTGTTTCTTACTAGGGGAAGTTAAAATCGCCCCACAATCGAAACTGAAAATATATGGAGTGGTCTTGGACCAGATGTTGAACATGAAGACTCAGGTGGGCAATATTGTTTCGGGAGCTGTCTATTATGTTAAACTATTGTCGCACCTTAGACCATTCATTTCCCAGGCTCATGCGGAATCTACCGCTAGAGCAATCATAGGCACTACAATTGACTATTCTAGTAGCCTATTAGTGGGACTTTCTAAAGCTGATTCCAAAAGACTTCAAGTCGTGCAGAATGGGCCTGTCAGAGTGGTCGTCGGCTTATCTCGCTGTGATCATGTCTCTGAGGCCAGATGTTCTCTGCACTGGCTTCAGATTGTAAGTTGTTATTTGTAAATGCAGACAGGGTCTTACTACTTCCTATTTGCAAGACCTCATTATAGATAAGGTCAATGGGAGGACCCTAAGGTCTAGCATTCAGAATGAATTGTTTCTCCCTAAAAGTAGAACAAAGACGGCGCCTTTTCATTTTGCCACCCAAGTCCTGGAAACTGCTACCCTCAGCTCTTCGAAGTCAGACCTCCTTAGTGATATTTAAGAAGGATCTTAAGACCTGGCTGTTCACTTGATTAGAGCTGTGGAGCTCTAGTGATGCTGTAGAGCTAGTCCAGTTTTCTTAGATTTTTTTTGGTTTTCTCCATGTTTTAGTTTTTTGTCTTTGCGCCCTAATGACCACGGGTCAAAGGTTGCACAACACAAATATATTAAAGGAAAGTAACGTAAATAGCACACCCCCCTCAGAATGGGTCAGTGCAAATGAACTCCTAGCCTATCACACCCAGCCGTACAGTGACTTATCCTTATAAAATTCCTCCCAACTTTGAACTGAGAAACAGGGATGTATCCGGCATAGGAGCAATGTAACTTTCCTGGATGGATACTGCCCTCCTCTGTTCTGCCCAGCGGCAGGATTGCCCTCCCCTGTTCTGCCCAGCGGTTTTACTGCCCTCACCTGTTCTTCCCAGCAGCTGTTCTGCTAGGCGGCTGTGCTGCCCTCCCCTGTTCTGCTAAGCGGCTGTGCTGCCCTTCCCTGTTCTGCCCAACGGCTGTTCTGCCCAGCGGCTGTTCAAGACCATAATCATTTTGAACGCGCATTATTTGTCTTTCTTACAAGGGGCACAGCTAACTCTGTAATATTGGGGGGAGTGTGAGATTTTCCAACACACAATGGTCCGTACCCAACAAAAAAGTACAGCGCGCCGATCTGGAACCAGTACATTTTTATAGTAATGGCAATCGGTTTGCTGTTTAACATTTTCATGAATAAAGTGTGCAGTCACACAAAGTATTTTCTAATTTAAAAACAGCCAAATTGCAATGTTCTGCAAATGCCCCAGCTGCAGGGTGTGGTAGGAATCTTGTTTTAAAATGTAGACGGCACTCCACACTGTAACAATTAGCACGTTCAAGCAAGACTTAGGATTTAACATGTAGAAGAGTCACTTGAGCTGACCCGTTCTTCTCAGGCATTTCCCATTAATTACTGCCTGGGAGTCAGTGCTTGTGAGATTAAAGAACGCGCATTACCTTTGAAGTCATGACTGGAGGTGAGCCATTGAAAAGCTCACTCACAGCCGAACACAGCCTCCCAACCCCGACAGAGCATGGGAAACCCAGCTCGGCTCCAGAATTGGGGGGCGTAACACCCCACACGCTTCTATGGAAGCTGCGCCTCGGTTTCTAATTCAGACTTTGCTGTGCTCATTTTATTGTTGCACATGTGTTTTTTTGGCTCATTCTGAAAAAAAATAATATAAGTAGGTGAGGCCTGCGTATTTGTTAACCTTTGTGTCGGTAAAGTGTTGCCTGGCTAAACCTGCCTCGGGAGGATAGCTCAGGAGCAACGCGCTCGCCTTGGTAGCAAGACGACGCAGAGCAAGACAGGTTCGATCCTCGGGTCCGCGCTTAGAAACCTCTGGGTATAAAGCGCTTTGTAAATAACCTCTCATATCATATCATAGCGCTGGTGTTGCTGTTCCACCTCGAGTCTTTACCATTAGCAGCTCATCTACTGTGGAAGAGCCGAGTGCTCCTCGCCACTTTTCAGGATGGTCCAGGTCACCCAACCCCCAACTGCACATTTGCCCCCTTACCCCCCTCCCTGTAACCCTCTGCATCCCCTCTATCCATGTCCTTCCAAATATACCTTTATTAATCTGTCCTTCTAAGTGTGTCCTTACTATTATGCAATACCTCATTATCACCTTGTATAATGACCCATTGCTTCACAGCAGGGCCGGCTGGACATGTGCCAGCGATCGTGGGGGTCCCATTTCAGCAGGATGTTTGTGGGTCCCCTTTCTCTACCGCTGGGGAAAAACAATCTGAGTCAAACATGGAGTGCTTAAATTACAATGGCGTCAGAAGAATGCAGCAGGGCTGAAGATTGTCAAAAGAAGAGCTGCCAGTGGGGAGGTGAAAGAGTAAATGTCCGCTGAAACTCTCTTTGTTAGTAAGGTCGAATATAGACGAAACCGGAGTAAAAAGGCAACAAGGTAAGAAGAACGCTGCTGGATACTGAAAGTCCAAAAGAGGTGGCAGCCTGAAGGCACAAGCTAGGGCAGAACGTAATGTGTGTGCTGTAAAATGCACATTACTAATGCAGAGGAACTGGAGCACTGCCTTAAGTGGCACTGCAAAATGAGCCAGGGCTCATCAAGGGGGCGTGGCTTAAAGGTAGGATCACCTGTGGCTCATTAGGCTACGCCCCTTGATGGCTCCAGCTCAATGGACTACAGGCACCCCCGTCAGGCAGCCTTTTGTAGAGATCAGCACCCTCTCCCCACTGGGTAGAGGGTGCTGATTGCTGCAATTATTTTCTATAGGCTTGCCTGGCAGGGGACAACGCCTCACCTATTTAACCTTAATGGTGGCGCTGCCCCTCTCCAGCTGGCAGCACCTTCACCATTAAGGCTGAAAGGGTGAGGCCGCTGGAAGCGGAGGTCTTTTTCCTAAAGATTGAAACTCTCGCAAATCTGCGGGAGCTTCAGGAATTAGAAAGCAAGGCCTCTGCTTCCAGCGGCCTCATGTTTCTCTCCATAATGGTGGTGAAGAGCTGGAAATCGTGTGTCTCACCAATATTGGAGGATTGGATTACAGAAATGAACTGCTTAGCGAATATTGAGAAATGTATATACAGAAAAATTGGGAAATTGAGGTTATATACGAAGGTATGGGGAGCTTTTTTGAGTAGGTACTAGTTCATCGTTAAATTCTTTCTTTTTCTATTCCTACATGTTTATATCCTTTATGCTGTGTTATGATACTTTGTGATTTATTGTTCAGTCCTGTTCTAAGTACTAAAATTAAAATAAAGAATTAAAAAAAAAAAATGGTGGCACAGGCCCAAAGGCATCTCTTGCTTGAAGGGATGCCTCGCAGGTGCGGCGCCACCATTATGGATAAAGGCATTTATTTCTGAAGCCTGAAGTTCTCGCACACGAGCGTGAGCTTCAGGGTTTTGAAAAAAATCCTTGTCTTGTAGTGGCCAGAGCTATCAGGGGAGATTAGCTAACCCCAGCAGGGCCCTGCCTCAAAAGGAGATTTCAGAGCTTGCCGGGGCTTGCCCCCGGCTGGGCCCGCCCCACTTAAAGCCCTGAACTGGAGTTAAAAGCAGTGGTCGAAATGGGAGTGAGCGGTCGGGAGCGGTGCTCCTCTACTTCTTTAAATTAAGTTTTACTGTTCCTATACTTTTATTTAAGAAAAAAAATAAACGTTCCGGAATGGTATCGTTTTAAAATAAAAGTGTAGGAAGAAGTTGAAACTTGCACTTTCAGTGCACTGCACTGAACATTCCCCTAAACAGCAGGTGCATCTGTTTTGGGGTTTGCATTGTGTTTGGGAGGGTGCGTGGTGATGGGTTTGTGGGCAGCAGTGCAGGCCAGTAGGGAATATAGTCCCACTGCTTCTTTTCGTACACTTCGGACCACTGGTTAAAAGGTTACAAAGGGGTGCGTGAGTGCCTCTAAGAATGGAAATGGGTCAGATACCTTGTTCTATGGAACTTCCTTCACTCAGAAGGGTCTAAAAGCATGTTTTAGCTCATTGCACCCTTCACAGAGGAGAAAAATCCATTTGCATATCAGTCTGATCCCACCCAGAAGGGCAGTCCAGCACTGAAATGCGGCAATTCTAATCGGAACAAGAGTACCATCAGCAAACCCAGACATGTTCAGCCTTGTTGGACCTCCTCAGTGAGGTGAAGCACAGTGAGCAAGGGGTCCACATCTGGACTACCCTGGGTTACTTAGGGTGAAACCCCAAGTTTCAAAACATTACAAAGGAGCGTGAAAGCCCATCTCCTGAGAACAAACATGGGTCAAATACCCTGTTCTATGGAATGTCCTTTACTCAGGAGGGTCTACAACCACGTTTTAACTCATTGCACCCTTTACAGAGGAAACAAAACCATTTTCATATCCGTCTGATCCTACCCCCAAGGGCAGGCCATCTCTGAAATGCTAGGACATTCTCCCCTGAACAAGAGTACCATTAGCAACCCCAGACACGTGGTTCTGCCTTGTTGGGCCTCCTCAATGAGGTAAAGCTGAGCCTTTCTAAGGAACAGTGAGCAAGGAGTCCATGTCTGGATTGCCATGGGTTGCTTAGGGTGAAAAGGGATAGAAGGTGATCTGAGCTCTGCTGAATAATGAAAAGGCGGGCGAGGCAATTCCCTGCATAGGCAGCCTGCAAAGCATTCTTTTAATGTTCTAATTAAAGGCTTATGTTGCTATATCATAGGCCAGCCAACACAGAAACGCGGCCCATGGAGGGGTGGCGAGGAAATCAGGCGTGGGGCCTATTTCAGCTAAAATTGTTGAAAAGGACCCATCTCTGTCCCTGCTTCACATCTAGTACACACTATATTAAAACCAGCAGATGATGAAATCCACAGTTTGCAAACACATTTTATTTGCATTTGGAAGGAATCGAACATGTTAAAGATTCTGTGCAAACATAAAGACTAATGTCACAGCCTCTGTGCAGAGCTTTCCTGGCACATGGACAGTGTTGTGCCGGGCATCAGTGACACCTGAATGCCAGTGGCAGTTATGTCATGGTCTTCATTGTGCTTAATTGGCAATGAACATTCCAGCCACATAAAACACAAAGGCCTGTTCGCCCTGTAGGCTGGGGACTAGAATGTAGACCCCGATATCTGATCTTATTTGGATGCAGGATGAGGGAAGGGTTCAAGAAGGTGTCAGACCCCGGCCACCACGTGTTGCCACCATCTGCCAATGAAAAATGTGCTTGTGTGTGTGAGTATAGTACTGTTTGAATGTATCTGTGTGAGAGGCAGCGTTACATGAGTAGCCATATGTGACTAAGTGTGTGCGTGTGTGTGGGAGTATTGTGTGCGCACAACACAGTGTGTGCTTTTGGTGACCAATTGCCCTGCACTTGTGACCTTGCCTGAGGCAAGGCCACAGAGGAGTTTGGTGTTTAGTGAGAGTACTGGCACAGTGACATTTTTTTACAGACTGCAATAAATTGTGCACAAGTTACATAAACATGCCATCACAGTGCCAATATTGGCACATTTTGGTGACATCCAGAATTTAACATGTTTATACAGGGAAGTGTTAGCATACATAGGGCACAGGCAGCATGAACATGCATTTAGAGTGGAAATGCCAGATATATTGGGCGCATACATGAAGAAAATGTGTTCTTAAAGCAGATATAATGTCATGCATTCAGCACAGATAAAATGAAAATGTTTTACAATGGCACAACTCATTTGCTGGACCCAAGAAGTCTCAAAATGTGTTATGGCAGTGGTATGCATCATGTATGGAGGAAAGCCAGTACAGTAAGAACATGTTTCCTGTGGCTGTACTAGTATATTTGTGCCACAGTCAGCATGAAAGTGTGTTCTTGAAGTCACATTCGGGCATTTGTTGGTCACAGCCACCACTAACCTATTTTACAATCTCAATACTGATATATATTGGGTGCAGCCAGCATGAATTGTGTTCCAGCAGTGGCATGATTGAAAGACTTGGGAACAAAAGAAGGAATTCTCACATAGCATACTGGCTTATATTGGATACAGTAATTATCAATATGTGTTCTTGCAGTGGCATATGGGTTTACTGTGGTAATACTGGCATATATTGGGGACAGCAACAGCAAAGACATGTCTTGCAGTGACTTACTAGAATATATTGGGCACAGGCAGCATACAAATGCCTTTAAAGTGAGAGTACTTGCATATGTTGTCTGCAGTCAGCATTGAAACTATGTGTAAACGGTAATGCTGGCATGTTTTGGACACTGTAAGTGAGAATATGTGTTCTTATTGTGGCTTGCTGGCATGTATTAGGCACAGCCAGCCTGACATGGTTTACAATGACTATAACATTATATACTGTACACAACAACACAAAAATGTGTTCTTACAGTAGCATGATAGCATCTATTTTGCACAAGCAGGCTGAAGAAATATTCTTACAGTCGTGTGCTGGCATATATCAAGCAGCACCAGCATACAATGACAAAAAGTGGCAATACTGGCCTTTATTGTGCACAGCCACCATGTAACTGATTTTACACTGGAATCATGCACAAACATCAACCAAATATTTTACAGTGGCACTATCTGTATATGTTGGGCACTGGAAGCATGAACACATGTTTAAATGGCAATGCAGAAATATATTGTTGACATTGTTGCCTTTTCTTTGGGCATGACCAGCATGAAAATATCTTTCAAAATGCTCTGGTGTACTGTTGGTGACTTGGCATCTATCAGTTTTTGATGTGATTCCCTACAGAACCGATTGTAAATTGCAAAGCACATACTGTACTTATGTACACTAATGTACATAATGTATTTACTGTATATAAGATGCTACCTATCATGTAATGAATGTATATAATGTAACTATAGCTGCAAAACCAAGTTCTAAGCATTCTTGTTATTCTGTGCGCCCAGCTACCCAAGGGTTTTCTGGCGCCCTATAAATAAACAAACAAAAAAAGCTTTTTTACTGACTTATTTTGAAATTTGGGATGCGAAATGCACCATTTAAACCATTGCTTTTAAATGGTTGTTGGGCAGAGTACCCATCCTCAGTTGCTCGTGTTAAATCTGGGAAAATATGTATGCCCGTTCCCTTTAGAAATTCACAACCTGACACTGCTCGTTTGTATTGGAGAACCACGTGTTATGTCCTGTATCTTTGTTTTCTCTTTTGAAGGTAAGGAACACAGATGTGTTATGTGCTGTGATGGCTGCCTGTGTGTGGGTGAATTGGACCTTGGATGGGTGGCTGTTGCAGGGTCTCTTGGAATATGCCCTGAGTGTTCTGTCGATGAGTGTTTTGTGTGTGTCAGTCATAGTCAAATGTGTTCGCACAGGGTGGCTGTCCTCCTTATAGTTGAGCATATCCGCTTGTCTGAGTGTTCCCGTCTCAGTAAAGGACACTTAGTGCACTACCAGCCTCTTGTCATCCTTGTACTCCCAGGACTTCAGAAAATTACGCACAGGAAGCTTTACAAAGGTTTGCTTCCTGCTGCCTAGAGATAAGCCGCAGCAAACGAGAAGCAGAGAACCCCACTGTCTGTCTCTCCCTCATGTTCACCAGGCAGCGAGGTGCTTACAGAGTACCGCTTGTGCCACACTCCGGTTGCCATATTACAAGAGCATAGATTTGACTCATCCAAAACCTGCATTTCTGATATCGCGTTCCAGGATTATGCTCAGGCTACAGCCTTCTCTGAGCAGTTACATTTCTCTAACCCTCTGCACCAGTGTTGGACTGGGGCATACAATTGTCTAGGGCACCCATGAAAAAGTGCCCCACAGTTTCAAAAGGCAATTCATTCTGTGTTCTAGCACCTTGAAGCATCTCTTTTGCTATATGGGATTACCAATCAACATCTGAGACCCAAATAACTGGACAGACTCAAAGAACATGGCAAATAACTATTTTATTATCAACATAGAATAAAGCAGGACAATCTGGCAAACAATGGGTTGTATTCCACACACTCGCACACAAAGTTGTTTATACAGAGGTGTTATACCTCAATGTACATCATTTATGACATCATCCTATGTGGCAAATTGTAAAACATATTGAAGGGAGGGATTGGTTAAGGGAACATATATACCTATAATATACATAAGTCTTAATGACACCATTGGCTGCCTCTTATCTGTTAGGCATGCCTTAAACCACCTCTAACTATGTGTAATACTGATTATAGCGTGTAAATGGCAGCGGGCCGGCCTATGCAACATTGCATAGCATGTTGCTTCATAGACCCTCTGATTGGTTGGCATGCCTTCCCAAACCTTGGACTTTCGGCTTGTTAGCAGCACATAAGCAGAACAGACCCCAGGTGCTTAGAGTAACATCAGACTACTCCCCACCTTCCAAATTAATCCATTGTCTCTCATCGGTCTGGACCCAAGCAAAGGATTCACGCTTGTAGTTAACCTTGCAGCCTGTTCTCCGTTCTGGGACAGTTAAGGGAGTGTAGGTGCAAAACTATTTACATCTGAAGCTTAATGAGTAGCCCTTGTTTTAGACTTCTCAATCACGTATGAGGAGACTGAATATTTGTCAATTTCGCCCTTTTATTTACTGCTATATGATTCAATTATACTGGGTGTCATTACTCCTCTTGTCCTCTGGAGACTTGCTCACTCCACCTTGTATAGGCTTTGCACCTCTTTAATTTTCCAAAACTTGACTCTTGAGATGTTTTCTTCTTTCCTTAATCCAAGAGAAACACCTCTTACGTACATGGCTTATCCTTTTGACTACCCTTGTGCCTTACAATTATTCCTTGAAATAGCATCCCTGATCCCAGGCCAATAGACTTCTCTTTATCGTTCACACAAAGCTGTTTTTCCAATGTCTCCTGACTCTGCAGCCTTGGTTTGTCTCTGAGGTAGCTTGATCGGTTTTAATACAACTCCAACATCCATCTTTCAATCATGGCCGACCTAGCCACTTTATGTTTCCTCTGCAGCAAGCTTCTATATGTCTCACTTACCTTGCATTTTTGCATATATACACTTATTAGTCTTCAGGTTACTTTATCTTCTTTGTACATATGATTTTTTCATCTTCAAAACATGTTTCTCTTGTTACTTCAGTTACAGCATTGTTCTTGACGTTACTCTGCCCTCTTTAGATTTCACATATAGCTCCATGATGTGCAATTGTGTGTGCAGACATCCTTCCACTCTTTCAGTACGAGGGTACATTCTGTATGGTTGTCTGAGTGCATATTGTCTCTCATACATTTGATGCAGTATTGGGATAATACATGGTGTCCCACGTAGGGCTCTTCTCCTAATGTTCCAATATGATGGAGGTGAGGGGGCACGAGCCAGGGATAATGTGTCTACCTGCTCCTCAACAATTCATTGTGTGACAGATTGTTTGAATGGTACACAAGGGCGAGTTTTGTGATTAAATGTAATGCAAATTGTGCAGTTTAAAGAATATGTATCCAGCAACAATGGTCAAAACTACTAGCCGCATAGAAACTCCTCAAATTGGCCCACATTGGCCAGAAAAGTGGCTCACTTTGACCAAATAAACTGGGCCACACTAGCATTTAGCATTTTTGATTTGGACTTTGCCCTATTGCCCTATGGGCCAGTCCAAGCTTGCTCAGCACCATGAATGAACAACTCTCATCTACAAATTGCCACATATTACTGTTGGTCATTTTCTACATGAATACCTTAAAGCAAATATTATCCCTGCCGGCCTAATTGTATGGAAATGGACCTTGTCTCTTCCTGGAAGACCAAGAATACAAAACCAACTTCAGCTATATTGCCAAAAATGTAGTTGTGACCTCATGGTACTGACCATATCGACAGCTCATCTATCCAAGCAGAACTTGAGGCAGCTGAACAAAACTTCCTGAATGATACCTAAATCATTAATGCTCAAGAAGTGATAAAGCAATTTGAGGAATTCCAACTCACTATCCTCGCCAAAAAAATCAAGAAATTGGCTTGTGACATCCAAGACTTTAAATTGGAAGTCATTTAAACCTACCTTGCAGCAAATTATTTTGACATTTCCATTCTAACTGCATTCAGACACCTAGCCACAAAACCTCTAGTCGGAGTCACATTTTTAGACAGTAGCAATGATTCATCAACTGATCTGGGACCTGATACCACCTATTTATATCCACCTTTTCCCCCCATGTTGTGGTTTCCTGCCTTTTTTAGGCAGAGGCCAACAAAGAGGTCTAGGACCAGGGTGGGTCCCACAATTCCAACACCAACCAAGGGTGCGTTACCAGTGCTGACTGAGAATGCGGAGGAGAACGGCTTACAGATAAATACTGAAACAGTCGGACTTCCAATTTTCAATCTATCGGATCACATTCTCACACCAGCTCAGAGCAGTGTCCTATCTAAAGGTTTAACCTTCATTCCCTCCACTCCAACAAACTGGGGTCTAATAGGACAGATGTTAGGAAGTTTCAGAGAACAATTCACCTTAAATCCTTTTTTAAGGGCCAGCAGATACCGGTTGTAGACAGTGATACGGATCTACACACCCCATCCAGCTTCACACCTTAAGACAATGTAACACCCAAGGAAATACTTACTTTTGAAAAATGTGTTCTTAAGGAGCTGAGTTATTTCCAAAATTAACAGCATCCTATGGGGTTCAACCTGTATAATGCCGAAGGCACTGTAGTACGTTAACTTGCCAACAATAATCATGTCATTATCAAACCCGCAGCCAAGGGGGAAGGCATAGTGGTTAGGAATACTAAACAATATCATCTCAAGGTTATGGACCTCCTGAATAAGCCGGGTGGTTACCAAAAACCTCGTAAAGACCAAACAGCAGACTTGAAAAAAACAATACAAGAAATCACAGATTTTGGCCTGCAGAGAGATTGGCTCACAGAGAAGGAATCTAGATTCCTCAACACCTGCCAGGGATCCACACCATCCTCTCATGCAATCCCTAAAATTCATAAAGATGCTCTGAACCCACCGGCGGACCCATTGTGGCGGGTTGTGGTACAGTGTTGGATTCCATTTGTAAATATATTGACAAATTAGTACAGCCATTTAGTCAGCAAATGACTACCTACCTGTGGGATAGTACATCAGTGATTGCACTCTTCGAAGGTATGAATTTTGATCCCACCATGGACATACGCACCCTCTATACCAGCATCCCTCAAGATGAGGCCATTCAATCTGTACGCAAATTGCTAACTCAGGTCGTACAACCATCGAAAGCACTGGTAGAATTTGTTTTAGAATTCCTCACCCTGGCCCTGCAAAATAACTTTTTCAAATATCAAGATCAGTTCTTCCAATAAATACGTGGACTGCAATGGGGCGGCATTTGCACCCAGCCTGGCCATACTATGTATGGCCTCTTCTGAGGATTGTTTAATTTTTGAAGACACTAATCCCTTTCGGCGACATATTGATACATGCCTCTGCAACATTGACAATATTATTTTCATTTGGAAGGGGCCAGTAGCACTTCTCACAGAGTTCTCACAGTGGCTTAATCAATGCCACGGTAATATTGACTTCACTATGACCACCAGCAATCGAGAAATGTACTTTCTCGACTTGCCAATTAAACTCCAGCAGAATCAACTGTTCTTTATATAGTTTTTTAAAAAAACTGACGGACAGGGACACCATACTACACGTCACTAGTTTTCATCCACGTTGTCAAAAGGAGAATTTACCCTATGGTCAATTTTTGAGGCTCTGCCGTAACAATACCTTGTTGTCAGATTATGACTATAATGCTGAACAACTGGCTACGCGATAACGGGCGAGAGCATACCCCAAAAAACTTGCTAGCTACTCATTGAAAAGAGCAAGATATACCTGGAGAGAACAACTCATTTTCAACCAAAGGATCATGCTCACAAAGATAAACTGGATTGTGCCAATACTGACACTTTCTCAATTAAAATGCTCTTTCAGATGTTCTGGCCCCTTGCGCTGCTTAATCTGGCTAATGAGCAGCCACCATTCTTCACTTTCAAGCGACAGAAGAACCTAAAGGGCCATTTAGTGCATTCTAAATCCAAGGGCAACAGGTTGATCACTACTGACATTTCCCTTGTGGGCATTTGATGTTGCTAGTAACAAATGGGAATTCTGCCAGCATTCTAACTCTAAGACAGCATGGGCCATGTATTGCATACAATGCCCCTGTAGCTACGTTATGTTGGACAAACCTCCAGACCTGTCCACATTAG
Organism: Ambystoma mexicanum; assembly: GCF_040938575.1. Taxonomy (NCBI): domain Eukaryota; kingdom Metazoa; phylum Chordata; class Amphibia; order Caudata; family Ambystomatidae; genus Ambystoma; species Ambystoma mexicanum. The sequence continues at coordinate 608,979,735 of NC_090922.1, read as the reverse complement.
AATTACCGAACACCGGTCATGCATTAGGTGCAACAAAAGGCACAGCCTCCATGGTTGGTCATTATATGGAATACGGTCACTCAGCCGATGAAATCCTTGGGTGCGTGCTTGACACGGTTAAAAATGCCTTCAACTCACAAACTTTGCTATCTATCAAAGAAGCCTCTTGGATGTTCAGGCTCAACACAATAGAACATGGCCTTAATGAAACCATGCCTTCTTGGTAGGATTGTTCATGCTCATATGTAGAGTCTTATTACACCATTCATCACCTAATTGCATTTCTCTACCAAATGCATTTTTCAACCAAAAACATTTGTGTTCGCCTGTTAATGTAGTCAGGCTGTGGTTTCATGTAAGCCCTCTCCCAACATGGTGCCGCCATGTCCCTAGGTAGTTATTTGGCTTTGTACCAGCTTTCCTCTAGTCCTTCTTCACTTTCCACTTGATTTTCTACAAGGGGCGTGTCTCCTTTCGTTTATTTTTCAAGATTTGCAGCGCATTCGTTGCATCTGGCAACATGGCTAATCACTGATCCCCTGTGGACCGCACGCCGCATGTCATGCAGCGACTCTTCTGACGTTTTTTGCCTGTGAGTTAGTTCCTCCTGGGTTCTGCTACAAGTTGAATGCCCACTCTACTATTTTAATAGCATGTTAGCTATGGCTAAATCTGTCAGGGAGCGTACATGGAGGAATATGGCTCCACTACGAGTACTACTTAACTGTGTTTAGCATTCCGGGTTCCAATCTTTTCTCTCCTCCACAGTTAATTCAGACTGTTGGGTGTCCTGACCCACGTTTGAGCTATCATGCTGCAACATTTGGTGCTGTGGGCTTAGAAAATCCAAGATGGCCAAAAAGCCCACATGTGCGCCAGAATCCAGGAGAACCACGCAGTTTGTGCACACTAAAATGGTTGCATAACTTGCCACCCACCAGTGCGAGCAGGATGGGCCGGGGTGCCATGAGTGAAATGTGTGCCAAAGGAAAAACCGCACTTTAAAATCACCTTTTGTTTCCCTGAATGCCAGCTCAAAATGCCTATTTTCAAACATTGCAACACATCCAAAAATCTTGCTGAACACCAACGGACATCTGGCAGAATGAAGTATGTGTGCATACTAAATCTGGGAAGTTGAAGAGCCCCAAAACAATGTTCATAACAAGACTGGCTGAGCTCTGCAGGTCTGCAGCAGCCTAACTGAAACTGGATTTAAAACTACCAAAAATCAAAAATGTTTAAATTAACTGAGTGACCTACTTTGAGTGTCACATAGTTTGTCACTGTTGAAATGTCATAGTTTTGAACTTAGAATCAGCATTCTAGCTGCATATGTATAAAATTGTCTTGACTTAAACTGGGGAACAAAATGTGACATTTTATCTGAAACCTGGCTTAATGAAACTGAATTCTGCCTGACATCTACCCCCACAGGAGTTAAAACCTGCTCAGCCACTCTTCCCCTTGCCAAAAGGAGTTGTCACCTCTCTGATTAGATTAGGGGTGGAGCAGCTACAGGGAGTTGAACAAAGGCCTATCCTGGGCCCAGGCAGATGGTTTATTACCCAGAAGGGCGGTCCAGCACTGAAATGCGGCAATTCTAATCGGAACAAGAGTACCATCAGCAAACCCAGACATGTTCAGCCTTGTTGGACCTCCTCAGTGAGGTGAAGCACAGTGAGCAAGGGGTCCACATCTGGACTACCCTGGGTTACTTAGGGTGAAACCCCAAGTTTCAAAACATTACAAAGGAGCGTGAAAGCCCGTCTCCTGAGAACAAACATGGGTCAAATACCCTGTTCTATGGAATGTCCTTTACTCAGGAGGGTCTACAACCACGTTTTAACTCATTGCACCCTTTACAGAGGAAACAAAACCATTTGCATATCCGTCTGATCCTACCCACAAGGGCAGGCCATCTCTGAAATGCTAGGACATTCTCCCCTGAACAAGATTACCATTAGCAACCCCAGACACGTGGTTCTGCCTTGTTGGGCCTCCTCAATGAGGTAAAGCTGAGCCTTTCTAAGGAACAGTGAGCAAGGAGTCCATGTCTGGATTGCCATGGGTTGCTTAGGGTGAAAAGGGATAGAAGGTGATCTGAGCTCCGCTGAATAATGAAAAGGCGGGCGAGGCAATTCCCTGCATAGGCAGCCTGCAAAGCATTCTTTTAATGTTCTAATTAAAGGCTTTGTTGCTATATCATAGGCCAGCCAACACAGAAATGCGGCCCATGGAGGGGTGGTGAGGAAATCAGGCGTGGGGCCTATTTCAGCTAAAATTGTTGAAAAGGACCCATCTCTGTCCCTGCTTCACATCTAGTACACACTATATTAAAACCAGCAGATGATGAAATCCACAGTTTGCAAACACACATTTTATTTGCATTTGGAAGGAATCGAACATGTTAAAGATTCTGTGCAAACATAAAGACTAATGTCACAGCCTCTGTGCAGAGCTTTCCTGGCACATGGACAGTGTTGTGACGGGCATCAGTGACACCTGAATGCCAGTGGCAGTTATGTCATGGTCTTCATTGTGCTTAATTGGCAATGAACATTCCAGCCACATAAAACACAAAGGCCTATTCGCCCTGTAGGCTGGGGACTAGAATGTAGACCCCGATCTCTGATCTTATTTGGATGCAGGATGAGGGAAGGGTTCAAGAAGGTGTCAGACCCCGGCTCCCACTTGTTGCCACCATCTGCCAATGAAAAATGTGCTTGTGTGTGTGAGTATAGTACTGTTTGAATGTATCTATGTGAGAGGCAGCGTTACATGAGTAGCCATATGTGACTACGTGTGTGCGTGTGTGTGGGAGTATTGTGTGCGCACAACACAGTGTGTGCTTTTTGTGACCAATTGCCCTGCACTTGTGACCTTGCCTGAGGCAAGGCCACAGAGGAGTTTGGTGTTTAGTGAGAGTACTGGCACAGTGACACTTTTTTACAGACTGCAATACATTGTCCTTACCTAAACCCACCATGCCGCACCCCATCCCGGCAACACCACTCAACACCACCCCTACCTCGGCCCAACGCACACACAACCTACAGTGTGCCCTCATAAACGCCAGATCCATCCCTGCCCATGCCATTGAAATTCACGAACTCCTAACTAGCTTGGACCTCGACATCCTAGCCATCACCGAGACATGGCTGCACAGCGCTGCAGGGCCAGCCCTCAACCTTACTATCCCACAGGGGTACGCCATTATCCGGCAAGACCGCCTCTCCTCAGTAGGTGGTGGGGTAGCATTCATCCTGAAAGATCACCTCGAGGCCAGACAAATCACCTCCAATCTAGGTGACAACATAGACTCTCTAGCTATAAAAATTGCCCTCTCCCCTAACTCCACCATCACTTTCAACCTAGTCTACCGCCCGCCCGGCCCACTAACAGAGTTCCATGAGAACCTTGTACACCGCCTAACAGAAAACCTAAAACCCACCTCCAAAAGCATCTTTCTAGGTGACCTTAACCTGGGGTATAACGACAAAAAGGACAAGCCTGCTAAATCTCTTGCACTAGCCCTAAAAGAACTAGGCTTCGACCAAAAAATAACCTCACCCACACACAACAAAGGCCGTATCCTGGACTGGATAGCTGACCACAACTGTCACGTCGACATTAGCTCCATCACCCCGACTCCTTGGTCAGATCACCACCTCATTCACTTCTTTATTCCCGCTGTATCTAACACAAACAAACCTAACCCCATTCCCCCAGCACTGGCAAGATGTGTAAAAAATCTCACTAAAGATAAAATTACTCCCCACCTTCACATCCTCTCCACAGACCTCAAGTCATCTGACCCGTCAGAATTAGCAGATATCTACAAGAGCACCATAAGCACCGCCATTGACGCCATTGCCCCCTTGCAGACCAAAAAAGCCAAAGCTATCAAACACTCAAACACCTGGTTCTCCACTGAACTCAAAGAACTCCGCTCACAGAAAAGAAAAGCTCTAAACTCCTGGCAGAAATCGCCTTCCCCAGCCACCCTATCCTCCTACAAAAAAATCACTGCCCAATACAAAAAAGCCATAATCACAGCTAAATCAGTCTCTTATAATGATAGAATTGCTAATGCAAGCTCCGAATCCAAAGAACTCTTCGCCATTTTCAACGAACTCACCACACCGGCCACCAAATCACAAGACATTGTTAAAGACCAAATCTGGTGCAATTCCATACAATCTGCCTTGTTAAATAAAATTGAACTCCTACAAACAAAAATTAAGGAGCACCACAAAAACCTATCACTGCACCTCAAATCTCACACCACCACGAGCCACATGCCCACCCCTAGCTCGGGAACCACATCCACCAAAGCCCCCACTACCCCGTTCAAATTCAGGGAAGTCACAGAACACGAAGTTATTGAGATAATGAACAAGATCAAACCATCCAATTGTAAAGGAGACCCCTGCCCCGCCAGCCTGATCAAAGACTGCACTGAAACACTCGCCCCTTTCCTTAAATCATTCATCAATGCCTCTTTCAAAGCCAACACTGTCCCTGACAGTCTAAAAGAAGCCTGGGTGCGCCCGCTTCTAAAAAAAACCACCCTCGACCCTGAAGTAGCTACCAACTACAGGCCCATCACCACTGTGCCTTTCCTGCTCAAGATTCTGGATAAAATGGCCTACACACAAATCCAGGATTATCTCGAAACCAACCATATCCTAGGAAAAAGACAGTCAGGCTTCCGACCAGGTCACGGAACAGAGTCAGCCCTACTTGATCTGAAAATACAGCTTGCAGACACTATGGATAAAGGCAAACCGGCACTCCTTCTCCTACTGGATCTATCTGCCGCCTTTGACCTTGTCAACCACGATATCCTAGGCATGCACCTAAAAAATGAAGCACACTTCTCCCCGGAAGCCATTGCATGGGTTGCCTCATTCCTAAATGGCAGACTCATGAAAGTCTTCTCAGACACTGCCTCGGCAACCCCTACCACCATCCACTGCGGCGTCCCACAAGGCTCCTGCACCGCCCCCACTCTCTACAATATATTCACCCTTCCTCTCTTCAAGGACCTCGACTGTCGTAACATAGCGTACACCAACTACGCAGACGATACGCAGGTACTACTCCCTCTAACTGGGACCTACGAAGAAGATGCTACTGCATTAACCAAAATCTACACAGCCATCCAAACCTGGATGGCGGCCAACGGCCTCTGCCTAAACGGGGACAAAACCGAAATCCTCATAGTAGGGACCAATGAAATTCTCAACAAACTCCCCCCCCAATACAAATCCTTCAACATTGACAACTCCACCATCTCAGTCTCCAAGTCTGTTAAAACCTTAGGCGTTCACCTAGATGCCTCACTATCTATGTCTCGCCAAGTCAACGCCATTGCCTCTTCCTCAGCACTTACCACCAAGATGATAAATGCTGTCAAGCCGTTTCTCTCCGCCAAAAACTGCCTGTCCATCGCCAGAGCCACTATAGGTACAAAACTAGACTACTGCAATGCACTGTTCCTAGGCACCTCCGCCCACAACCTAAAAAAACTCCAAATCACGCAAAACAATGCGCTCCGGGCAGCACTGTCCATTCCAAAAAGAGAACACATCTCGCAAGCAAGGAGAGATGCCCACTGGCTACCTGTGAAGGAACGCATACTGTTCAAAGCCATGACCATCACACACAGATGCCTATCCCTGGATGCCCCACCCTATCTCGCAGAAAGAATCACACCGAAAGCCTCCATCAGACCCACCAGAGCTCACCGCACCAACATGATTGATGTCCCCACGTTTCAAAGATCCAGGGCGGGAGGAACCAGCTTCCAACACCTCGCACCAAAAAACTGGAACTCCCTACCTACCTCACTAAGGAACGAAAAATCATACCATACCTTCCGTAAAAACCTCAAAACCCTCCTATTCCGCTAAAGTCTGCCACATTCACTCTCATGCTTGCATTGTATCCACAGCATAGCATAACCTTTAAGCTCAATGTTTATTACCAATGTGAAATGTACTATGTAACTCGGTTACATCTGTAAACACATTCCTATGCTTGTGTTCATGACTAAGTCTGCTGTAACAGCGCCACGATGCCCCAGGGCAGTTCTGTGCGCTTTATAAATGCAAATAAATAAATAAAAAAATTGTGCCCAAGTTGCATAAACATGCCATCACAGTGCCAATATTGGCACATTTTGGTGACATCCAGAATTTAACATGTTTATTCAGGGAAGTGTTAGCATATATAGGGCACAGGCAGCATGAACATGCATTTAGAGTGGAAATGCCAGATATATTGGGCGCATACATGAAGAAAATGTGTTCTTCAAGCAGATATAATGTCATGCATTCAGCACAGATAAAATGAAAATGTTTTACAATGGCACAACTTATTTGCTGGACCCAAGAAGTCTGAAAATGTGTTATGGCAGTGGTATGCATCATGTATGGAGGAAAGCCAGTAAGAACATGTTTTCCTATGGCTGTACTAGTATATTTGTGCCACAATCAGCATTAAAGTGTGTTCTTGAAGTGACATTCGGGCATTTGTTGGTCACAGCCACCACTAACCTATTTTACAATCTCAATACTGATATATATTGGGTGCAGCCAGCATGAAATGTGTTCCAGCAGTGGCATGATTGAAAGACTTGGGAACAAAAGAAGGAATTCTCACATAGCATACTGGCTTATATTGGATACAGTATTTATCAATATGTGTTCTTGCAGTGGCATATGGTTTTACTGTGGTAATACTGGCAAATATTGGGGACAGCAATAGCAAAGACATGTCTTGCAGTGACTTACTAGAATATATTGGGCACAGGCAGCATACAACTGCCTTTAAAGTGAGAGTACTTGCATATATTGTCTGCAGTCAGCATTGAAACTATGTGTAAACGGTAATGCTGGCATGAGACTGTAAGTGAGAATATGTGTTCTTATTGTGGTTTGCTGGCATGTATTAGGCACAGCCAGCCTGACATGGTTTACAATGACTATAACATTATATACTGTACACAACAACACAAAAATGTGTTCTTACAGTAGCATGATAGCATCTATTTTGCACAAGCTGGCTGAAGAAATATTCTTACAGTCGCGTGCTGGCATATATCAAGCAGCACCAGCATACAATGACACAAAGTGGCAATACTGGCCTTTATTGTGCACAGCCACCATGAAACTGATTTTACACTGCAATTATGCACAAACATCAACCACATATTTTACAGTGGCACTATCTGTATATGTTGGGCACTGGAAGCATGAACACATGTTTAAATGGCAAAGCAGAAATATATTGTTGACATTGTTGCCTTTTCTTTGGGCATGACCAGCATGAAAATATCTTTCAAAATGCTCTGGTGTTCTGTTGGTGACTTGGCATCTATCAGTTTTTGATGTGATTCCCTACAGAACCGATTGTAAATTGCAAAGCACATACTGTACTTATGTACACTAATGTACATAATGTATTTACTGTATATAAGATGCTACCTATCATGTAATGAATGTATATAATGTAACTATAGCTGCAACCTGTAACCAAGTTCTAAGCATTCTTGTTATTCTGTGCGCCCAGCTACCCAAGGGTTTTCTGGCGCCCTATAAATAAACAAACAAAAAAAGGTTTTTTACTGACTTATTTTGAAATTTGGGATGCAAAGTGCACCATTTAAACCATTGCTTTTAAATGGTTGTTGGGCAGAGTACCCATCCTCAGTTGCTCGTGTTAAATCTGGGAAAATATGTATGCCCGTTCCCTTTAGAAATTCACAACCTGACACTGCTCGTTTGTATTGGAGAACCACGTGTTATGTCCTGCATCTTTGTTTTCTCTTTTGAAGGTAAGGAACACAGATGTGTTATGTGCTGTCATGGCTGCCTGTGTGTGGGTGAATGGAACCTTGGGTGGGTGGCTGTTGCAGGGTCTCTTGGAATATTCCCTGAGTGTTCTGTCGATGAGTGTTTTGTGTGTGTCAGTCATAGTCAAATGTGTTCGCACAGGGTGGCTGTCCTCCTTATAGTTGAGCATACCCGCTTGTCTGAGTGTTCCCGTCTCAGTAAAGGACACTTAGTGCACTACCAGCCTCTTGTCATCCTTGTACTCCCAGAACTTCAGAAAATTACGCACAGGAAGCTTTACAAAGGTTTGCTTCCTGCTGCCTAGAGATAAGCCGCAGCAAACGGGATGCAGAGAACCCCACTGTCTGTCTCTCCCTCATGTTCACCAGGCAGCGAGGTGCTTACAGAGTACCCCTTGTGCCGCACTCCAGTTGCCATATTACAAGAGCATAGATTTGACTCATCCAAAACCTGCATTTCTGATATCGCGTTCCAGGATTATGCTCAAGCTACAGCCTTCTCTGAGCAGTTACATTTCTCTAACCCTCTGCACCAGTGTTGGACTGGGGCATACAATTGTCTAGGGCACCAATGAAAAAGTGCCCCACAGTTTCAAAAGGCAATTCATTCTGTGTTCTAGCACCTTGAAGCATCTCTTTTGCTATATGGGATTACCAATCAACATCTCAGACCCAAATAACTGGACAGACTCAAAGAACATGGCAAATAACTATTTTATTATCAACATAGAATAAAACAGGACAATCTGGCAAACAACGGGTTGTATTCCACACACTCGCACACAAAGTTGTTTATACAGAGGTGTTATACCTCAATGTACATCATTTATGACATCATCCTATGTGGCAAACTGTAAAACATTTTGAAGGGAGGGATTGGTTAAGGGAACATATATACCTATAATATACATAAGTCTTAATGACACCATTGGCTGCCTCTTATCTGTTAGGCATGCCTTAAACCACCTCTAACTATGTGTAATACTGATTATAGCGTGTAAATGGCAGCGGGCCGGCCTATGCAACATTGCATAGCATGTTGCTTCATAGACCCTCTGATTGGTTGGCATGCCTTCCCAAACCTTGGGCTTTCGGCTTGTTAGCAGCACATAAGCAGAACAGACCCCAGGTGCTTAGAGTAACATCAGACTACTCCCCACCTTCCAAATTAATCCATTGTCTCTCATCGGTCTGGACCCAAGCAAAGGATTCACGCTTGTAGTTAACCTTGCAGCCTGTTCTCCGTTCTGGGACAGTTAAGGGAGTGTAGGTGCAAAACTATTTACATCTGAAGCTTAATGAGTAGCCCTTGTTTTAGACTTCTCAATCACGTATGAGGAGACTGAATATTTGTCAATTTCGCCCTTTTATTTACTGCTATATGATTCAATTATACTGGGTGTCATTACTCCTCTTGTCCTCTGGAGACTTGCTCACTCCACCTTGTATAGGCTTTGCACCTCTTTAATTTTCCAAAACTTGACTCTTGAGATGTTTTCTTCTTTCCTTAATCCAAGAGAAACACCTCTTACGTACATGGCTTATCCTTTTGACTACCCTTGTGCCTTACAATTATTCCTTGAAATAGCATCCCTGATCCCAGGCCAATAGACTTCTCTTTATCGTTCACACAAAGCTGTTTTTCCAATGTCTCCTGACTCTGCAGCCTTGGTTTGTCTCTGAGGTAGCTTGATCGGTTTTAATACAACTCCAACATCCATCTTTCAATCATGGCCGACCTAGCCACTTTATGTTTCCTCTGCAGCAAGCTTCTATATGTCTCACCTACCTTGCATTTTTGCATATATACACTTATTAGTCTTCAGGTTACTTTATCTTCTTTGTACATATGATTTTTTCATCTTCAAAACATGTTTCTCTTGTTACTTCAGTTACAGCATTGTTCTTGACGTTACTCTGCCCTCTTTAGATTTCACATATAGCTCCATGATGTGCAATGGTGTGTGCAGACATCCTTCCACTCTTTCAGTACGAGGGTACATTCTGTATGGTTGTCTGAGTGCATATTGTCTCTCATACATTTGATGCAGTATTGGGATAATACATGGTGTCCCACGTAGGGCTCTTCTCCTAATGTTCCAATATGATGGAGGTGAGGGGGCACGAGCCAGGGATAATGTGTCTACCTGCTCCTCAACAATTCATTGTGTGACAGATTGTTTGAATGGTACACAAGGGGGAGTTTTGTGATTAAATGTAATGCAAATTGTGCAGTTTAAAGAATATGTATCCAGCAACAATGGTCAAAACTACTAGCCGCATAGAAACTCCTCAAATTGGCCCACATTGGCCAGAAAAGTGGCTCACTTTGACCAAATAAACTGGGCCACACTAGCATTTAGCATTTTTGATTTGGACATTGCCCTATTGCCCTATGGGCCAGTCCAAGCTTGCTCAGCACCATGAATGAACAACTCTCATCTACAAATTGCCACATATTACTGTTGGTCATTTTCTACATGAATACCTTAAAGCAAATATTATCCCTGCCGGCCTAATTGTATGGAAATGGACCTTGTCTCTTCCTGGAAGACCAAGAATACAAAACCAACTTCAGCTATATTGCCAAAAATGTAGTTGTGACCTCATGGTACTGACCATATCGACAGCTCATCTATCCAAGCAGAACTTGAGGCAGCTGAACAAAACTTCCTGAATGATACCTAAATCATTAATGCTCAAGAAGTGATAAAGCAATTTGAGGAATTCCAACTCACTATCCTCGCCAAAAAAATCAAGAAATTGGCTTGTGACATCCAAGACTTTAAATTGGAAGTCATTTAACCCTACCTTGCAGCAAATTATTTTGACATTTCCATTCTAACTGCATTCAGACACCTAGCCACAAAACCTCTAGTCGGAGTCACATTTTTAGACAGTAGCAATGATTCATCAACTGATCTGGGACCTGATACCACCTATTTATATCCACCTTTTCCCCCCATGTTGTGGTTTCCTGCCTTTTTTAGGCAGAGGCCAACAAAGAGGTCTAGGACCAGGGTGGGTCCCACAATTCCAACACCAACCAAGGGTGCGTTACCAGTGCTGACTGAGAATGCGGAGGAGAACGGCTTACAGATAAATACTGAAACAGTCGGACTTCCAATTTTCAATCTATCGGATCACATTCTCACACCAGCTCAGAGCAGTGTCCTATCTAAAGGTTTAACCTTCATTCCCTCCACTCCAACAAACTGGGGTCTAATAGGACAGATGTTAGGAAGTTTCAGAGAACAATTCACCTTAAATCCTTTTTTAAGGGCCAGCAGATACCGGTTGTAGACAGTGATACGGATCTACACACCCCATCCAGCTTCACACCTTAAGACAATGTAACACCCAAGGAAATACTTACTTTTGAAAAATGTGTTCTTAAGGAGCTGAGTTATTTCCAAAATTAACAGCATCCTATGGGGTTCAACCTGTATAATGCCGAAGGCACTGTAGTACGTTAACTTGCCAACAATAATCATGTCATTATCAAACCCGCAGCCAAGGGGGAAGGCATAGTGGTTAGGAATACTAAACAATATCATCTCAAGGTTATGGACCTCCTGAATAAGCCGGGTGGTTACCAAAAACCTCGTAAAGACCAAACAGCAGACTTGAAAAAACAATACAAGAAATCACAGATTTTGGCCTGCAGAGAGATTGGCTCACAGAGAAGGAATCTAGATTCCTCAACACCTGCCAGGGATCCACACCATCCTCTCATGCAATCCCTAAAATTCATAAAGATGCTCTGAACCCACCGGCGGACCCATTGTGGCGGGTTGTGGTACAGTGTTGGATTCCATTTGTAAATATATTGACAAATTAGTACAGCCATTTAGTCAGCAAATGACTACCTACCTGTGGGATAGTACATCAGTGATTGCACTCTTCGAAGGTATGAATTTTGATCCCACCATGGACATACGCACCCTCTATACCAGCATCCCTCAAGATGAGGCCATTCAATCTGTACGCAAATTGCTAACTCAGGTCGTACAACCATCGAAAGCACTGGTAGAATTTGTTTTAGACTTCCTCACCCTGGCCCTGCAAAATAACTTTTTCAAATATCAAGATCAGTTCTTCCAATAAATACGTGGACTGCAATGGGGCGGCATTTGCACCCAGCCTGGCCATACTATGTATGGCCTCTTCTGAGGATTGTTTAATTTTTGAAGACACTAATCCCTTTCAGCGACATATTGATACATGCCTCTGCAACATTGACAATATTATTTTCATTTGGAAGGGGCCAGTAGCACTTCTCACAGAGTTCTCACAGTGGCTTAATCAATGCCACGGTAATATTGACTTCACTATGACCACCAGCAATCGAGAAATGTACTTTCTCGACTTGCCAATTAAACTCCAGCAGAATCAACTGTTCTTTATATAGTTTTTTAAAAAAACTGACGGACAGGGACACCATACTACACGTCACTAGTTTTCATCCACGTTGTCAAAAGGAGAATTTACCCTATGGTCAATTTTTGAGGCTCTGCCGTAACAATACCTTGTTGTCAGATTATGACTATAATGCTGAACAACTGGCTACGCGATAACGGGCGAGAGCATACCCCAAAAAACTTGCTAGCTACTCATTGAAAAGAGCAAGATATACCTGGAGAGAACAACTCATTTTCAACCAAAGGATCATGCTCACAAAGATAAACTGGTTTGTGCCAATGATGACACTTTCTCAATTAAAATGCTCTTTCAGATGTTCTGGCCCCTTGCGCTGCTTAATCTGGCTAATGAGCAGCCACCATTCTTCACTTTCAAGCGACAGAAGAACCTAAAGGGCCATTTAGTGCATTCTAAATCCAAGGGCAACAGGTTGATCACTACTGACATTTCCCTTGTGGGCATTTGATGTTGCTAGTAACAAATGGGAATTCTGCCAGCATTCTAACTCTAAGACAGCATGGGCCATGTATTGCATACAATGCCCCTGTAGCTACGTTATGTTGGACAAACCTCCAGACCTGTCCACATTAGAATTACCGAACACCGGTCATGCATTAGGTGCAACAAAAGGCACAGCCTCCATGGTTGGTCATTATATGGAATACGGTAACTCAGCCGATGAAATCCTGTGGGTGCGTGCTTGACACGGTTAAAAATGCCTTCAACTCACAAACTTTGCTATCTATCAAAGAAGCCTCTTGGATGTTCAGGCTCAACACAATAGAACATGGCCTTAATGAAACGATGCCTTCTTGGTAGGATTGTTCATGCTCATATGTAGAGTCTTATTACACCATTCCATCACCTAATTGCATTTCTCTACCAAATGCATTTTTCAACCAAAAACATTTGTGTTCGCCTGTTAATGTAGTCAGGCTGTGGTTTCATGTAAGCCCTCTCCCAACATGGTGCCGCCATGTCCCTAGGTAGTTATTTGGCTTTGTACCAGCTTTCCTCTAGTCCTTCTTCACTTTCCACTTGATTTTCTACAAGGGGCGTGTCTCCTTTCGTTTATTTTTCAAGATTTGCAGCGCATTCGTTGCATCTGGCAACATGGCTAATCACTGATCCCCTGTGGACCGCACGCCGCATGTCATGCAGCGACTCTTCTGACGTTTTTTGCCTGTGAGTTAGTTCCTCCTGGGTTCTGCTACAAGTTGAATGCCCACTCTACTATTTTAATAGCATGTTAGCTATGGCTAAATCTGTCAGGGAGCGTACATGGAGGAATATGGCTCCACTACGAGTACTACTTAACTGTGTTTAGCATTCCGGGTTCCAATCTTTTCTCTCCTCCACAGTTAATTCAGACTGGTGGGTGTCCTGACCCACGTTTGAGCTATCATGCTGCAACATTTGGTGCTGTGGGCTTAGAAAATCCAAGATGGCCAAAAAGCCCACATGTGCGCCAGAATCCAGGAGAACCACGCAGTTTGTGCACACTAAAATGGTTGCCTAACTTGCCACCCACCAGTGCGAGCAGGATGGGCCGGGGTGCCATGAGTGAAATGTGTGCCAAAGGAAAAACCGCACTTTAAAATCACCTTTTGTTTCCCTGAATGCCAGCTCAAAATGCCTATTTTCAAACATTGCAACACATCCAAAAATCTTGCTGAACACCAACGGACATCTGGCAGAATGAAGTATGTGTGCATACTAAATCTGGGAAGTTGAAGAGCCCCAAAACAATGTTCATAACAAGACTGGCTGAGCTCTGCAGGTCTGCAGCAGCCTAACTGAAACTGGATTTAAAACTACCAAAAATCAAAAATGTTTAAATTAACTGAGTGACCTACTTTGAGTGTCACATAGTTTGTCACTGTTGAAATGTCATAGTTTTGAACTTAGAATCAGCATTCTAGCTGCATATGTATAAAATTGTCTTGACTTAAACTGGGGAACAAAATGTGACATTTTATCTGAAACCTGGCTTAATGAAACTGAATTCTGCCTGACATCTACCCCCACAGGAGTTAAAACCTGCTCAGCCACTCTTCCCCTTGCCAAAAGGAGTTGTCACCTCTCTGATTAGATTAGGGGTGGAGCAGCTACAGGGAGTTGAACAAAGGCCTATCCTGGGCCCAGGCAGATGGTTTATTACCCAGAAGGGCGGTCCAGCACTGAAATGCGGCAATTCTAATCGGAACAAGAGTACCATCAGCAAACCCAGACATGTTCAGCCTTGTTGGACCTCCTCAGTGAGGTGAAGCACAGTGAGCAAGGGGTCCACATCTGGACTACCCTGGGTTACTTAGGGTGAAACCCCAAGTTTCAAAACATTACAAAGGAGCGTGAAAGCCCGTCTCCTGAGAACAAACATGGGTCAAATACCCTGTTCTATGGAATGTCCTTTACTCAGGAGGGTCTACAACCACGTTTTAACTCATTGCACCCTTTACAGAGGAAACAAAACCATTTGCATATCCGTCTGATCCTACCCACAAGGGCAGGCCATCTCTGAAATGCTAGGACATTCTCCCCTGAACAAGAGTACCATTAGCAACCCCAGACACGTGGTTCTGCCTTGTTGGGCCTCCTCAATGAGGTAAAGCTGAGCCTTTCTAAGGAACAGTGAGCAAGGAGTCCATGTCTGGATTGCCATGGGTTGCTTAGGGTGAAAAGGGATAGAAGGTGATCTGAGCTCCGCTGAATAATGAAAAGGCGGGCGAGGCAATTCCCTGCATAGGCAGCCTGCAAAGCATTCTTTTAATGTTCTAATTAAAGGCTTTGTTGCTATATCATAGGCCAGCCAACACAGAAATGCGGCCCATGGAGGGGTGGTGAGGAAATCAGGCGTGGGGCCTATTTCAGCTAAAATTGTTGAAAAGGACCCATCTCTGTCCCTGCTTCACATCTAGTACACACTATATTAAAACCAGCAGATGATGAAATCCACAGTTTGCAAACACACATTTTATTTGCATTTGGAAGGAATCGAACATGTTAAAGATTCTGTGCAAACATAAAGACTAATGTCACAGCCTCTGTGCAGAGCTTTCCTGGCACATGGACAGTGTTGTGACGGGCATCAGTGACACCTGAATGCCAGTGGCAGTTATGTCATGGTCTTCATTGTGCTTAATTGGCAATGAACATTCCAGCCACATAAAACACAAAGGCCTATTCGCCCTGTAGGCTGGGGACTAGAATGTAGACCCCGATCTCTGATCTTATTTGGATGCAGGATGAGGGAAGGGTTCAAGAAGGTGTCAGACCCCGGCTCCCACTTGTTGCCACCATCTGCCAATGAAAAATGTGCTTGTGTGTGTGAGTATAGTACTGTTTGAATGTATCTATGTGAGAGGCAGCGTTACATGAGTAGCCATATGTGACTACGTGTGTGCGTGTGTGTGGGAGTATTGTGTGCGCACAACACAGTGTGTGCTTTTTGTGACCAATTGCCCTGCACTTGTGACCTTGCCTGAGGCAAGGCCACAGAGGAGTTTGGTGTTTAGTGAGAGTACTGGCACAGTGACACTTTTTTACAGACTGCAATACATTGTGCCCAAGTTGCATAAACATGCCATCACAGTGCCAATATTGGCACATTTTGGTGACATCCAGAATTTAACATGTTTATTCAGGGAAGTGTTAGCATATATAGGGCACAGGCAGCATGAACATGCATTTAGAGTGGAAATGCCAGATATATTGGGCGCATACATGAAGAAAATGTGTTCTTCAAGCAGATATAATGTCATGCATTCAGCACAGATAAAATGAAAATGTTTTACAATGGCACAACTTATTTGCTGGACCCAAGAAGTCTGAAAATGTGTTATGGCAGTGGTATGCATCATGTATGGAGGAAAGCCAGTAAGAACATGTTTTCCTATGGCTGTACTAGTATATTTGTGCCACAATCAGCATTAAAGTGTGTTCTTGAAGTGACATTCGGGCATTTGTTGGTCACAGCCACCACTAACCTATTTTACAATCTCAATACTGATATATATTGGGTGCAGCCAGCATGAAATGTGTTCCAGCAGTGGCATGATTGAAAGACTTGGGAACAAAAGAAGGAATTCTCACATAGCATACTGGCTTATATTGGATACAGTATTTATCAATATGTGTTCTTGCAGTGGCATATGGTTTTACTGTGGTAATACTGGCAAATATTGGGGACAGCAATAGCAAAGACATGTCTTGCAGTGACTTACTAGAATATATTGGGCACAGGCAGCATACAACTGCCTTTAAAGTGAGAGTACTTGCATATATTGTCTGCAGTCAGCATTGAAACTATGTGTAAACGGTAATGCTGGCATGACACTGTAAGTGAGAATATGTGTTCTTATTGTGGTTTGCTGGCATGTATTAGGCACAGCCAGCCTGACATGGTTTACAATGACTATAACATTATATACTGTACACAACAACACAAAAATGTGTTCTTACAGTAGCATGATAGCATCTATTTTGCACAAGCTGGCTGAAGAAATATTCTTACAGTCGCGTGCTGGCATATATCAAGCAGCACCAGCATACAATGACACAAAGTGGCAATACTGGCCTTTATTGTGCACAGCCACCATGAAACTGATTTTACACTGCAATTATGCACAAACATCAACCACATATTTTACAGTGGCACTATCTGTATATGTTGGGCACTGGAAGCATGAACACATGTTTAAATGGCAAAGCAGAAATATATTGTTGACATTGTTGCCTTTTCTTTGGGCATGACCAGCATGAAAATATCTTTCAAAATGCTCTGGTGTTCTGTTGGTGACTTGGCATCTATCAGTTTTTGATGTGATTCCCTACAGAACCGATTGTAAATTGCAAAGCACATACTGTACTTATGTACACTAATGTACATAATGTATTTACTGTATATAAGATGCTACCTATCATGTAATGAATGTATATAATGTAACTATAGCTGCAACCTGTAACCAAGTTCTAAGCATTCTTGTTATTCTGTGCGCCCAGCTACCCAAGGGTTTTCTGGCGCCCTATAAATAAACAAACAAAAAAAGCTTTTTTACTGACTTATTTTGAAATTTGGGATGCGAAATGCACCATTTAAACCATTGCTTTTAAATGGTTGTTGGGCAGAGTACCCATCCTCAGTTGCTCGTGTTAAATCTGGGAAAATATGTATGCCCGTTCCCTTTAGAAATTCACAACCTGACACTGCTCGTTTGTATTGGAGAACCACGTGTTATGTCCTGCATCTTTGTTTTCTCTTTTGAAGGTAAGGAACACAGATGTGTTATGTGCTGTCATGGCTGCCTGTGGGTGGGTGAATGGAACCTTGGGTGGGTGGCTGTTGCAGGGTCTCTTGGAATATTCCCTGAGTGTTCTGTCGATGAGTGTTTTGTGTGTGTCAGTCATAGTCAAATGTGTTCGCACAGGGTGGCTGTCCTCCTTATAGTTGAGCATACCCGCTTGTCTGAGTGTTTCCGTCTCAGTAAACGACACTTAGTGCACTACCGGCCTCTTGTCATCCTTGTACTCCCAGGACTTCAGAAAATTACGCACAGGAAGCTTTACAAAGGTTTGCTTCCTGCTGCCTAGAGATAAGCCGCAGCAAACGGGATGCAGAGAACCCCACTGTCTGTCTCTCCCTCATGTTCACCAGGCAGCGAGGTGCTTACAGAGTACCCCTTGTGCCGCACTCCGGTTGCCATATTACAAGAGCATAGATTTGACTCATCCAAAACCTGCATTTCTGATATCGCGTTCCAGGATTATTCTCAAGCTACAGCCTTCTCTGAGCAGTTACATTTCTCTAACTCTCTGCACCAGTGTTGGACTGGGGCATACAATTGTCTAGGGCACCAATGAAAAAGTGCCCACAGTTTCAAAAGGCAATTCATTCTGTGTTCTAGCACCTTGAAGCATCTCTTTTGCTATATGGGATTACCAATCAACATCTCAGACCCAAATAACTGGACAGACTCAAAGAACATGGCAAATAACTATTTTATTATCAACATAGAATAAAGCAGGACAATGTGGCAAACAATGGGTTGTATTCCACACACTCGCACACAAAGTTGTTTATACAGAGGTGTTATACCTCAATGTACATCATTTATGACATCATCCTATGTGGCAAATTGTAAAACATATTGAAGGGAGGGATTGGTTAAGGGAATATATATACCTATAATATACATAAGTCTTAATGACACCATTGGCTGCCTCTTATCTGTTAGGCATGCCTTAAACCACCTCTAACTATGTGTAATACTGATTATAGCGTGTAAATGGAAGCGGGCCGGCCTATGCAACATTGCATAGCATGTTGCTTCATAGACCCTCTGATTGGTTGGCATGCCTTCCCAAACCTTGGACTTTCGGCTTGTTAGCAGCACATAAGCAGAACAGACCCCAGGTGCTTAGAGTAACATCAGACTACTCCCCACCTTCCAAATTAATCCATTGTCTCTCATCGGTCTGGCCCCAAGCAAAGGATTCACGCTTGTAGTTAACCTTACAGCCTGTTCTCCGTTCTGGGACAGTTAAGGGAGTGTAGGTGCAAAACTATTTACATCTGAAGCTTAATGAGTAGCCCTTGTTTTAGACTTCTCAATCACGTATGAGGAGACTGAATATTTGTCAATTTTGCCCTTTTATTTACTGCTATATGACTCAATTATATTGGGTGTCATTACTCCTCTTGTCCTCTGGAGACTTGCTCACTCCACCTTGTATAGGCTTTGCACCTCTCTAATTTTCCAAAACTTGACTCTTGAGATGTTTTCTTCTTTCCTTAATCCAAGAGAAACACCTCTTACGTACATGGCTTATCCTTTTGACTGCCCTTGTGCCTTACAATTATTCCTTGAAATAGCATCCGTGATCCCAGGCCAATAGACTTCTCTTTATCGTTCACACAAAGCTGTTTTTCCAATGTCTCCTGACTCTGCAGCCTTGGTTTGTCTCTGAGGTAGCTTGATCGGTTTTAATACAACTCCAACATCCATCTTTCAATCATGGCCGACCTAGCCACTTTATGTTTCCTCTGCAGCAAGCTTCTATATGTCTCACCTACCTTGCGTTTTTGTATATATACACTTATTAGTCTTCAGGTTACTTTATCTTCTTTGTACATATGATTTTTTTCATCTTCAAAACATGTTTCTCTTGTTACTTCAGTTACAGCATTGTTCTTGACGTTACTCTGCCCTCTTTAGATTTCACATATAGCTCCATGATGTGCAATGGTGTGTGCAGACATCCTTCCACCCTTTCAGTACGAGGGTACATTCTGTATGGTTGTCTGAGTGCATATTGTCTCTCATACATTTGATGCAGTATTGGGATAATACATGGTGTCCCACGTAGGGCTCTTCTCCTACTGTTCCAATATGATGGAGGTGAGGGGGCTTGAGCCAGGGATAATGTGTCTACCTGCTCCTCAACAATTAATTGTGTGACAGATTGTTTGAATGGTACACAAGGGGGAATTTTGTGATTAATTGTAATGCAAATTTTGCAGTTTAAAGAATATGTATCCAGCAACAATGGTCAAAACTACTAGCCGCATAGAAACTCCTCAAATTGGCCCACATTGGCCAGAAAAGTGGCTCACTTTGACCAAATAAACTGGGCCACACTAGCATTTAGCATTTTTGATTTGGACATTGCCCAATTGCCCTACGGGCCAGTCCAAGCTTGCTCAGCACCATGAATGAACAACTCTCATCTACAAATTGCCACATATTACTGTTGGTCATTTTCTACATGAATACCTTAAAGCAAATATTATCCCTGCCGGCCTAATTGTATGGAAATGGACCTTGTCTCTTCCTGGAAGACCAAGAATACAAAACCAACTTCAGCTATATTGCCAAAAATGTAGTTGTGACCTCATGGTACTGACCATATCGACAGCTCATCTATCCAAGTAGAACTTGAGGCAGCTGAACAAAACTTCCTGAATGATACTTAAATCATTAATGCTCAAGAAGTGATAAAGCAATTTGAGGGATTCCAACTCACTATCCTCGCCAAAAAAATCAAGAAATTGTCTTGTGACATCCAAGACTTTAAATTGGAAGTCATTTAACCCTACCTTGCAGCAAATTATTTTGACATTTCCAATTCTAACTGCATTCAGACACCTAGCCACAAAACCTCTAGTCGGAGTCACATTTTTAGACAGTAGCAATGATTCATCAACTGATCTGGGACCTGATACCACCTATTTATATCCACCTTTTCCCCCCATATTGTGGTTTCCTGCCTTTTTTAGGCAGAGGCCAACAAAGAGGTCTAGGACCAGGGTGGGTCCCACAATTCCAACACCAACCAAGGGTGCGTTACCAGTGCTGACTGAGAATGCGGAGGAGAACGGCTTACAGATAAATACTGAAACAGTCGGACTTCCAATTTTCAATCTATCGGATCACATTCTCACACCAGCTCAGAGCAGTGTCCTATCTAAAGGTTTAACCTTCATTCCCTCCACTCCAACAAACTGGGGTCTAATAGGACAGATGTTAGGAAGTTTCAGAGAACAATTCACCTTAAATCCTTTTTTAAGGGCCAGCAGATACCGGTTGTAGACAGTGATACGGATCTACACACCCCATCCAGCTTCACACCTTAAGACAATGTAACACCCAAGGAAATACTTACTTTTGAAAAATGTGTTCTTAAGGAGCTGAGTTATTTCCAAAATTAACAGCATCCTATGGGGTTCAACCTGTATAATGCCGAAGGCACTGTAGTACGTTAACTTGCCAACAATAATCATGTCATTATCAAACCCGCAGCCAAGGGGGAAGGCATAGTGGTTAGGAATACTAAACAATATCATCTCAAGGTTATGGACCTCCTGAATAAGCCGGGTGGTTACCAAAAACCTCGTAAAGACCAAACAGCAGACTTGAAAAAAACAATACAAGAAATCACAGATTTTGGCCTGCAGAGAGATTGGCTCACAGAGAAGGAATCTAGATTCCTCAACACCTGCCAGGGATCCACACCATCCTCTCATGCAATCCCTAAAATTCATAAAGATGCTCTGAACCCACCTGGCGGACCCATTGTGGCGGGTTGTGGTACAGTGTTGGATTCCATTTGTAAATATATTGACAAATTAGTACAGCCATTTAGTCAGCAAATGACTACCTACCTGTGGGATAGTACATCAGTGATTGCACTCTTCGAAGGTATGAATTTTGATCTCACCATGGACATACGCACCCTCTATACCAGCATCCCTCAAGATGAGGCCATTCAATGTGTACGCAAATTGCTAACTCAGGTCGCACAACCATCGAAAGCACTGGTAGAATTCGTTTTAGAATTCCTCACCCTGGCCCTGCAAAATAACTTTTTCAAATATCAAGATCAGTTCTTCCAATAAATACGTGGACTGCAATGGGGCGGCATTTGCACCCAGCCTTGCCATACTATGTATGGCCTCTTCTGAGGATTGTTTAATTTTTGAAGACACTAATCCCTTTCGGCGACATATTGATACATGCCTCTGCAACATTGACAATATTATTTTCATTTGGAAGGGGCCAGTAGCACTTCTCACAGAGTTCTCACAGTGGCTTAATCAATGCCACGGTAATATTGACTTCACTATGACCACCAGCAATCGAGAAATGTACTTTCTCGACTTGCCAATTAAACTCCACCAGAATCAACTGATCTGTTCTTTATATAGTTTTTAAAAAAAACTGACGGACAGGGACACCATACTACACGTCACTAGTTTTCATCCACGTTGTCAAAAGGAGAATTTACCCTATGGTCAATTTTTGAGGCTCTGCCGTAACAATACCTTGTTGTCAGATTATGACTATAATGCTGAACAACTGGCTACGCGATTACGGGCGAAAGCATACCCCAAAAAACTTGCTAGCTACTCATTGAAAAGAGCAAGATATACCTGGAGAGAGCGACTCATTTTCAATCAAAGGATCATGCTCACAAAGATAAACTGGTTTGTGCCAATACTGACACTTTCTCAATTAAAATGCTCTTTCAGATGTTTTGGCCCCTTGTGCTGCTTAATCTGGCTAATGAGCAGCCACCATTCTTCACTTTCAAGCGACAGAAGAACCTAAAGGGCCATTTAGTGCATTCTAAATCCAAGGGCAACAGGTTGATCACTACTGACATTTCCCTTGTGGGCATTTGATGTTGCTAGTAACAAATGGGAATTCTGCCAGCATACTAACTCTAAGACAGCATGGGCCATGTATTGCATACAATGCCCCTGTAGCTACGTTATGTTGGACAAACCTCCAGACCTGTCCACATTAGAATTACCGAACACCGGTCATGCATTAGGTGCAACAAAAGGCACAGCCTCCATGGTTGGTCATTATATGGAATACGGTCACTCAGCCGATGAAATCCTATGGGTGCGTGCTTGACACGGTTAAAAATGCCTTCAACTCACAAACTTTGCTATCTATCAAAGAAGCCTCTTTGATGTTCAGGCTCAACACAATAGAACATGGCCTTAATGAAACCATGCCTTCTTGGTAGGATTGTTCATGCTCATATGTAGAGTCTTATTACACCATTCCATCACCTAATTGCATTTCTCTACCAAATGCATTTTTCAACCAAAAACATTTGTGTTCGCCTGTTAATGTAGTCAGGCTGTGGTTTCATGTAAGCCCTCTCCCAACATGGTGCCGCCATGTCCCTAGGTAGTTATTTGGCTTTGTACCAGCTTTCCTCTAGTCCTTCTTCACTTTCCACTTGATTTTCTACAAGGGGCTTGTCTCCTTTTGTTTATTTTTCAAGATTTGCAGCGCATTCGTTGCATCTGGCAACATGGCTAATCACTGATCCCCTGTGGACCGCACGCCGCATGTCATGCAGCGACTCTTCTGACGTTTTTTGTCTGTGAGTTAGTTCCTCCTGGGTTCTGCTACAAGTTGAGTGCCCACTCAACTATTTTAATAGCATGTTAGCTATGGCTAAATCTGTCAGGGAGCGTACATGGAGGAATATGGCTCCACTACGAGTACTACTTAACTGTTCAGCATTCCGGGTTCCAATCTTTTCTCTTTTCTCTCCTCCACAGTTAATTCAGACTGTTGGGTGTCCTGACCCACGTTTGAGCTATCATGCTGCAACATTTGGTGCTGTGGGCTTAGAAAATCCAAGATGGCCAAAAAGCCCACATGTGCGCCAGAATCCAGGAGAACCACGCAGTTTGTGCACACTAAAATGGTTGCCTAACTTGCCACCCACCAGTGCGAGCAGGATGGGCCGGGGTGCCATGAGTGAAATGTGTGCCAAAGGAAAAACCGCACTTTAAAATCACCTTTTGTTTCCCTGAATGCCAGCTCAAAATGCCTATTTTCAAACATTGCAACACATCCAAAAATCTCGCTGAACACCAGCGGACATCTGGCAGAATGAAGTATGTGTGCATACTAAATCTGGGAAGTTGAAGAGCCCCAAAACAATGTTCATAACAAGACTGGCTGAGCTCTGCAGGTCTGCAGCAGCCTAACTGAAACTGGATTTAAATACTACCAAAAATAAATTAACTGAGTGACCTACTTTGAGTGTCACATAGTTTGTCACTGTTGAAATGTCATAGTTTTGAACTTAGAATCAGCATTCTAGCTGCATATGTATAAAATTGTCTTGACTTAAACTGGGGAACAAAATGTGACATTTTATCTGAAACCTGGCTTAATGAAACTGAATTCTGCCTGACATCTACCCCCACAGGAGTTAAAACCTGCTCAGCCACTCTTCCCCTTGCCAAAAGGAGTTGTCACCTCTCTGATTAGATTAGGGGTGGAGCAGCTACAGGGAGTTGAACAAAGGCCTGTCCTGGGCCCAGGCAGATGGTTTATTAGGGTGGCCGTAAAACAGCTTCCTCTTGGCAGAAGCTGGGAGGGGCAGGGTCTCTGAGCTTGGCAGAAACTGGATAAACTGGTTTCTACACCATGTGACCTGGGAAGACACACCCCTGTTGGCCAGAAAATGATTTTAAGAAAGATGTATAACTCATGGTGCGGACTTGTCAAAATTATTTAAATTATACCATAATTCTTGTGATTTTTCTGTGCACATTTTAAGACGCATTGGGAATTTGTGTGATGTTCTGGGGCAAAACCCCGCTATTTATGGATACTACAGACTCTGTGTTTAAGCTAGAGACATGGGAATTTACTGGAGTATGTATGGACAGGCCGTGTATATGTGTATAATTTTTAATGAAGAACCAAGGTTGCATAACCCACTAAAATCGAAAATGTTGCCGTTTCTGAATGCAAGCCCTCAGGAAGAGCAGATTTGGGACAGAGACTACCTCATGTGATAGGTAATATGTACATGCAATGACACACCACTATGTATTTGAGAAATGTGTATTTTGATCAAATATAGATTTGTGGGCAAACTGACCAGGGTAGGGTCCTCTGACCCATAAAACCTACAGCATCACTCTGACTCACAGTTCCTTCCCCAATCATGGGAGAGGGGAGAATTGGGCCAATGACAAGTTGAAAGAGGGGCTGGCTAGTGATGCTGCACACACACCCACTTTCAAAAGACATAAAAAGAGCCACTGGAAGCTAGAGAGGACATTCAATTCCATTTGCCGCGGAGCATGCTGACTGACAACTTCACATCCAGAGATCCAGACTTCAAATCCATCAATCTCCAGAACCTGTAGCAGTACCCAGAAAGCAGAACAGTATGCAGAATCCAGAGAGGCTAGACCAGAAGAGCAGAGCTGACCCAGACCGGTGTTAGCAGAACCAGAGAGCTGACCCAGATCACTGTGAAGTGCCGAGACCAGAACCGGAGTCCAGTCCAAAACCTGACCAGATCTGTGGGGAGGCCTAATTCAAAAATATATTGTGAGTACCTAGCAGAACTGTGCAGAACCAATCTCTTAGTTAAAATAATCTAATCCAAACTATTTTAATCTAACCAGAACTGCCTCCTAACTGTCACCTGTCGTTTGCAAAGCTGTCACCTGTCATTTTCTAGCTGCAAGCTGTAACCTGTCGCTTTGAACTTTTAAAATTTCAAATCCGAAAAACTACCTTTATTTAATCGTCCGTGTATCTCTGGAACCGTTTGGGCTAGGAACTTATACTTTCTCCGTAATCACGATTCTCGCACCCGCGAATTTTGCCGCGATTTGCGATTTGGCCCGATTTCTTTACTTGTAAAAAGATAGCTGCTTTTGCCTGAACTACTAAATTTCGTTTGCCTCTTAAGAACCATCCCTGAATCATTGCTAGAGTGAGCCTGGACTAATATTAACTAGATACCACTCACCCTGAACCTCGTGAAGGGAATTAAAAGCATTTTCAGCACATTTCTCACTGCATTGTCACCATATTCAAAGCACTTGGGGCTGTGTTTCAAAACTCATATCTGTTGTATAAGCTGCTGGGGGGGAATTGAACTGAATTCTATTTGATTGCATTCCTAAGAACTGAGTCCCATTCTATTCATCTCCTTACATTGCATTAAGGGGGGGGGGGTGAATTGTCCAAGAAAGTGATTACATTGACTTTTGCTGAAATCCTATCAAGTTATTTTCTGTACTGCATTTCATTCCACATTGCATCCATTTGAAACCATAAAAGTATTGTCGCTATCTTATCCATCCTATAACCACTCATCATTGATTATAAAGAAGTGTGCTAGTGCTGGACTATCCATTATTGATTACTGCTCAGATTAAGTGTGATATTCAATTATTAATTTATTATAAAGTGTGATATTTATATATATATTGTTTAAATTCTCAAATAAACCTTTTAACTTGCAAAACAGAACTACTTCTTGGCTCAGTGGGGTCAGGGGGATTCCAAGAGAGGGGTGTTATATAGGGGTAGTCATCCAGAACTCATGAACTGGACATAAAGATATATCAATAAGGGTTTCCATTTAGTATCCCAGACTAGGCATTGACTTAGCTGTAGTGCTGGATTGAATCCGCTTACAAATTGGGGGCCCGAGCCGGACGTTTGGGTTAGATCTATCACTTGTGCAAATTAATAAATGTGCCAGCTGACCAGATACACATATCCGGTCGTATCACCACGCTGTGTTACACTGTAAAGCACTCCTCAAAGGAACGCTCTAAGGAAAAGGTCTGTTTTGCAAAAATAAAATACAAACTTCTGTAATTCAGGAAGGAACTCAAATTCCAGAATGACGACCTTGGTAGATATGAAAATAGCCAGAGAGCACTTCTTACATAAGCTATTTGTGAGAGGTGAGGGGACTCATCAGGACCAGACGGTCTGGTTGCAGGCAATCGCACCCCAGATCACTGAAACAGGGTCAGATACATGGGGAGATCAGGGTCCCATACATTTGGCCCTGAGTGAACTATATATGGCCCCTAAGGCCAAGGATGAGCACCACAAGATTGCCAGGGTAGCGGTATATTTATATTTACATATGGGAGCCATGCAGGACAAATGTGCTGAAGGCCAAGATCTGGCGAGTAGGCAACTGCTGGCATTACAGAAGGCCCAATCTGATCTGGACTCTTCTGAGCAGAGGCTGCACAGAAGCCAGGAGTCCGAAAATGAGAGTAGACAGCACATCATTAAAATAAAGAAGGATATGGATATCCTGCAACAGGAAAAGGCTGACCAGGATACCAGAATTCTGGCTTTGCAGAAGGAACGCCAAGACAGTTTGGACTCCCTACTGCAGAGCCAGAAAAAGCTGGAGCAACAGATCAATTTCAACAGGGCATGCACAGAGCAGGTAGCCACCCTGCAAATCCAACTAGACAGAGAGAAAGAGGAGAGCAATAAACTGATCCTGAAAGACCTGGGTACCCAGGCAGAGTTTGATCAGGAGCGCCAGAAAGCTGGTGCCTTCCAAAGGCAAAGGGACGACCTGGCGTCACAAATTCAAGCTCTTGGTCAGGAAAGGGACACCTTAGGCCAGGAAGTCTGCCACTTAAAAAGGAAAATGGAAGAAAATCACCTGGCCCTCCAGGGACTGGGTGACCTCCAAAAAGAACACCAGAACTTGTTAGAGCACACCAGGAGGGTGGAGGATGCTCTGGCAAGAAAGGAGCAGGCCAATAGGGACACAGCTCAGGAGGTAACCCTCCGGCAGCAGAGACTGGCCCAGTACTCCAGGACCAATCAGGAGGCACAGAGAGAAAATAAGGCTCTCTGTCAGCACAATGATAGGCTCCAACAACAGGTAGCGATGCAGGAGAGACTGATAGAGTCTAGTAAGGCCTTAACTGAGGAACTGAAGGTGCAGGCTCTTGCATTGCAACAGGGAGCAGGGGCAGATAGAGACCAGGTTCGCTGGGAAAGGGAAACTCCTGAGCATGACCTCAGAAGCCCTAGTACCAGAGGCCTTTATCTCTCTCAGTCCCTGGACTCTGCCACCCCCATGTCCCCTGGCGCACATGAGCACCGGGCCACAGGGATGGCAGATTACTATCCAGCCAGAAGCATGGGGCTCATAGGCCAGTACCTCCCAGGAATGGATGGGTGGGCATCCGGGTATGGGCACCCAAGAACAGTGCAATTTAGTGGGGAACCCCAGGAGAATAGGCTCATTAAGGGCATCCTGAAAACTTCTGCCCAGTTAGGTCAGTGGGGGGTACCCATCAAATCCTGGCTGCAAGGAGGAATCTGAAGACTCCTCTGAACGGCGCAGGACGCAGGAGACCAGGTCTCCACATTCTGCCAGCCATTCCCAGGCTTGCAGAATCCGGGAAAACCTGGAAGATCAGACAGGAACCTCTGGGAGCTGCGCTTCTGAGTCGGAGGATGAATGAACCAGGGTTACCCGAACCAAAAAGGCCAATAAGGCAAAAAGGGCCTTGCTTAAGGACCCATTGAAGCAAATAAAGGCAATAAGGAGTGTCATCACGCCTTATCACAAGAACGCCAAGTATTCTGTTTGGGAACACTTGGAGCTTTACGAGCAAATGATGGAGACTTTCCCTTTGAAGGACAGCCAAAGCTGTATCCAATATGTAAAGTGGACATTCTCCCCAGAGTACTCCAGTTTCTTTGCGGGGCTGGAGGACCAAAATCATTTAAGATGGTCCACCTATAAGGCGGCCATCTTGAAACATTTTTCTGTTCACAGAAATCCTCAAGAGGCTCGCAAGGCAACCTACAATTTGCAATGTGGGGAGGATCAGGCCCCACAAGAATTTGTGCAAGAACTGAAATGTGCCTTTGCGCAGACCACCAGAAGGGTGCGCACAGACAGCAGAGAATTTGTCAATACATTTTTCCATGCCTTGCCTAAATATATAATGACCCAGCTTGTGAGAGATTTTCATGAGAAAAGATCTTTAGACTGGGTCATTGAACAGGCTACCCGGATCTATGAGGTGCAGAAGCCCATAGAAAATAAAAGCAATACCCAGAAAAATCCCAAAACCAAAAGCACCCCTGCTGCTGCCAAGGTGGCAGAGGTAAAGGTCACCCCCATTTTGGATTTGGAGATGGGGGGGCCTAAAAACCTACCTGTACCTAATAATTCACAGCCCAGAAGGCCCTCGGGCCAGTCACAGACAGGGAGTCGAGGAGGTAGTCCCACAAATGGGGTCCCCCGCTCCCCTAACTATGTAAGTCCCCGCTATAAGGGAAACCGACCAATCCTGGGTTATGTGTGGACTCCTCCAGCCCAAGGGGGGGGATCCAGCCAAGCACCTGACCCGGGGAACTTCCCTCCTAACTTCCCCCAGGAGGGCAGCAATTCTCCAAATCCTGGGCAGAACTTTTTCCCCAGGTATCCACCCAATTTCCAGCCCCAAAATCATCCATCCTTCTTTCCCCAATTCCCTGACCTCAGACAACCTAATCCGGGAGAGGGGAGGCCAAGGGTGGAGGGGTACCAAAATCTTCCCAACCAGGGGTACTACCAGAGAAGGGATAGCTACCCTTCCCGGGATCAGCCCAGGGGAGAAAATAGAGCCCCGTATCAGCCTGAGCGGGCTTTCCAGTTAGAGCGCCAGGTCCAAAATATGGCACGGGATCTGGGTCACATACTGAGGGCTCAACAGAACCCTCAGATGAGCGTGCCACAGCAGAATGCCCCAAACTCGGGACCTGGTGTTCCAGAACAATGACGGGGGCAGCACCCCAATAACACACTGGTTCCAGGGAGGAGGCACAAGGGGAAGGGGGGTGTAAAGCCTTGGAGGAAGCTTCCTTCCCAACTTGTAAACAGCCCCTGGAAAACCAGGAACCGGAAACAAAATCTCCTACCCCTGAAAGCCTGCCTCCCAAGGAGCAGAGGGGGGGTAGGAGAAACAAAGGACCCAAACAGACAAACTTTGTGGAGGAGGTACAGATCTTCCAATTTGAGGGAGAGGGATCCTCAGAAGATCCTGGGAAAAGGATCTTCTCCTTCAGAGATGGGGGAACTCCTCCCAAAGAAAAATGGGTCCCAAGGGAGGCCAATTCAGACTGGGGAGATATGGAGACTGAGCTACCGCTGCCCATCATCTCATCCCAGAACCCACAATACCAAAATCCCCTGGTTCAAACCCATCCTGGTGACTGCCTCCAAAAAGGGGGGGCGGCCCAGAACCGGAACCAGGGGAACTCACAATGGCTCTGATCTCCAGTTGCCAACTTTTTCTTTCAGATTCCCAAGGCTCTCCACAGAATTCTGCCCAAGTCTCTTCGCTAGCAATGTCCAAAACCAGAAAGTTAGCCCGCCAGTTGTCCAAAAATTTGCATCATCTGTGCCCCCTTGAGGAGAAGGAGGGAAGATACTATGCCCCGGTAAGAGTACAGGGGCAGGGTACAATTCTGGCACTGGTGGACACTGGATCCCAAGCTACCCTTCTGTCCAAAAGGGCCTTTGAGGAACTAAATGCAGGAAGGGGGGAGAATTATCGAATTCCTCTCACCTCTCTTCCTGGACAACTGCAGAACTTTGACGGGAAGGAAATTCCCGTTGAGGGGACTGCAGACTTGGACATTAAAATTGGGCGACACAAGGTGGGACACCCAGTCATAGTAGTGACTCCAGAGGGCACCCCTTGTTTACTAGGGAATGACCTCCTGAGAAGGTTGTCACCCCTAATAGATTGTGTAAACAAGGTCCTCTGGACCCAGACTAGCCGACCGATATAATTAAAACAGAGTGTCAACCATGTTAGTTTAAACGGCACCTGCCACATGGTTGAACAAAAATCTGACCAAGTACAATTTCACTTCCAGAACAACCAAATTCCAGATGTGACAGTAATAGCAGTAGGACAACAGACTGGTGATGGGGGTCCTCTCTATTTCTGAAAATCAACCTTCCTTCCAGTTTAAAGTGGTATTCCACACTGGAAGGAAACACCCTGAAATTCTTTACTAATCCACAATCAGACACTCCCACTCCTATAGTCCAGAAAGATGTGAAATCAGCTCAGAGCCTGGCTGATATTCAGCAAATTGGAGAGCAGTTGTTCATCCCTGTTCAGTTAAATGATGGGAAGGACTCTGTTCTCGCTCAAGTGTGCGTGAACAACTGTAAGAGCTTCATCAGCGAAGCCATGTTCCGCCAACTCCCAAAAGATCCAGCCATTCCCACATTCAAACTGATAGACAAATGGGAAATGGACCTGGAAGCACCTAATTCCAAACAGCTCCTGCCAAGCAGGTGTATGCTCAAAATCTCCATTGGCAACAAGAGCATAGTCCATAATTGTTGGGTCGTGCGAGACGTCACTGCCGCCTTTTACTTAGGCAGTGACATTCTCAATCGCTTTGCCATTAGTTTGGACCTAATAAACTTCAAAGCTTGGTCCCGATTAGCGGATAATCCCATGGGCTTTGATGATCCAGAAAAAGCATTTAGGTCAGCTCAATTGCTACCTTATGCAGTTGAAATTCAGATTAAAGAGGAAGTCACTATCCCAGAAAGGGCCCGACAATTCTCCCTGGAAGTGAAAGTTAAAAGAGGACAACATTTGAAAAACCCTGATGCTTACATATATCTAAATGCTTCTCTCCAACAGCAAGGGTTAGGGGTAAATCCAACACAATTAGTCAACATAGAACATGACACCATTCCAATAGAGGTGGATAACAGCGACTTAAAGATTATTACTCTAGCCGCAGGCACCATTATTGGAATGGCGGTTGATGACTGACATTTTTCCATTGATCTAGGAAATGAACTGTTAGGACCAATCCCCAAGGACTGCTTTGACAGTGACAGTGATGACAATACAACACCAGACAGGATTTTTACCCGGCATGGGGGGAACTTCCTGGTGTACACTTCTTGCCCTTATGGTAAGGAAGATGTGACTTGTGACTTCAGGAGGGAAGAGGTGATTTTCCAGGTCCATGAGGGCTGCCTTTCCCACCTGAAGCCTCCAGTCCAAATCAGCACTCTGACCAGGGACTTCTCCACCCAGCTGGAGGAGGCCGCTGAAATAGCCAAACCAGAAGTCTTTCAAGACTTCAGGCAGATGGTGGAAGAGAGAGTCAACCTAGCTGATACCTGTGTGACTCTGGAACAGAAGCAAAAGTTGAAACAAGTTTTCTTGGATTTCCAAGATCTCTTTGCGGTAGACTCATATGACTGTGGTCGCACCCACATCCACACAACAACAATCCCCACGGACCCTGGAATGACTCCAGTGTTTGTGAAGCAATATCGTTTGCCTCTCGCATCCATGGAGTCCCTTACTGAAATAATTAAGAACCTTGAGTCCCGGGGAATAATTCGTCCAGTTCACAGCACCTTCAATAATCCGGTGCTGGGAATATTGAAGCCAAACGGCCAGTGGAGGCTCTGCGTCGACATCAGGGAGCTCAACAAACGGGTCCATACTTCCCGATGGCCTCTGCCCTACATTGACCAAGGGCTGGCCCAGATCCAGGGGTCACAGGTATTCACTGCAATAGACCTGAACAATGGATACTGGACTGTGCCTGTCAGTAGGGAGGACCAATACAAGCTGGCTTTTACCTTTGGGGGCCAGCAGTACACGTAGACCCGGACTCGCTTTGGATACCTCAACTCCGGCAATTAATTCAAAATTTTCCTACACAAGGCCATGCCCGACCTGGGTGCAAGGGGTAACCTGGCTTATGTAGATGATGTCCTCATCAAAAGTTCATCTGTGGAGGAACACATAGCGGAGATCTGTTATGCTCTGACCCAGTTGAGGGCCGCCGGAGCGAAACTTTCCTTTCAGAAAGCACAGTGGTGTAGAACCTGTGTTAATTTCTTGGGGCATGAGATTACGTCTCAGGGTCTCTGTCCCCAGGAAAAGAAAGTGGAAGCACTTCAGAAACTGAAAGACCCCACAACTCTGCGGGAACTAAGAAGCCTCCTTGGACTGACTAATTACAGCAGAAAGTTCATTGAGGGCTACACAGCGATCACCAGACCCCTGATTCATCTCCTGAAGGGGGGGGGGTCAAGTGGGAATGGGGTCCAGAACAAGCCGAGGCAGTAAGACAACTCAAAAGAAGCCTCTCACAAGCGCCCTGCCTAGCTTACCCTGTCAGAAACAAGGAGTTCTTCCTGGAGATGGGGTTCTCTAATACATGCTTGAGGCAGTATTATACCAAAAGCATGACAAGGTCAATAAAGTAATCTCCTTTCGAGCAAAACTTTATCCTCTGTGGAGGAAAAATTCAACGATTGTGAGAAGGCACTCCTGGCAACGGTGTGGGCATTGAAGAATTACCGCCTGTTTATCCAGAGGGAACACATCATAGTGGAGACTCCACACCAGCCTCTGCAATATCTCCAAAGTGACAGAATCCGGGCCGGAAATGTGAGTAATTCCCGAATTACTTCCTGGATTCTGGCAATGCAAGGCTTTCCTGGGGAGGTCCGATATGGCCAAAACAAGAAGAGTCTCCTCGCGCAAGGTCTGGCTGACTTGCATGATTGTGCCAGAGAAAACTGTCTCGAGGACGAAAGTCTAAAAATCAAGGACAACACGGAGGCATACCTTAATTCCCCACACAAAGTCTTTGAAGAGGACAAGTGTGAGGGAATGCCCACTGTCTATGTGGATGAATGCTCTTACCATGTTGACAACAACGGGGAGAAGGAACTGGTGGCTGGCATAGGGAATGCATGGCTGAAGGAGTTCCCAGAACCCTCAGCTGGATACAAAATTGGTCCCCGAAGTAGTCAGGTGGCAGAATTGATGGCTGTGCATCAGGCCATCCTCACTGCTGTCCAGCATCAACTCCACGAACTGGTCATAATCACAGATTCTGATTATGTACGGAACGGGTTCGTGGAGCACCTGGTTAATTGGAAAACCAGAGGCATGTTATGTGCTAACAACAAACCCTTGAAACATGGGAATTTGATCTAAAACATTGATGATCTGGTCACATTGAATGGCTTGACCATCTAATGGAAAAAGATCAAGGGTCATTCCAAAGTAGAGGGACCAGACAAAACTGGAAATGACTTAGCTGATCAGCTGGCCAAAACCGGGGCCATCCAAGGGGATCTAATTGAGATTGAGTCCCTGTTGGGGGAAATCCAGGTCACTGCTATCACTAGGTCCCAGACAAATGCTCACAATGACCTTTCAATTGCACAATGGAGTGAGGAGACCCCTGATGCTGATTTGATTACCGCTCAGAAAGGGGATCCAATAATTGGTAAATTTTACCAGCACCTTGAGGACCCTGAGAACTTTCCCCTGACGGATACCTATTACATTGGGAAAGAGGACCTAAGAGTGTTGATGAAATGTCCAAATATGTTCCGAATCCAAGACGGTTTGCTGGTAAGGAAATCCAAAGCTGGCCACGATCAGTGGGTGGTTCCTACCTCATTCCGAAGCCTGATGTTAAGTCACGCCCATGATGCGGCCACCGCCTGTCATAGGGGGTTTCACACAACACTGGAAATCTTAAGAGAGGTTGCATACTGGCCACACATGGGGCAGGACCTTGACCAATACTTAAAGGGGTGTCTTGTGTGTGCACAATTTCAGCCATCATCCCTCACGCACCGTGCACCCCTCCAAAAGAGGGGGATGACACTGCCATGGTCAGATTTGCAAATCAACTTTGTAGGCCCTGTAATCCGCTCGTCTAGAGGGAATAAGTGCATGTTGACTGTGACATGCTTGTTTACCAAGTGGGTGGAATGTCTCCCAGCCCCAAACTGCAAGGCAGAAATGGCAGCTGCCTTGATGATTAACCACATCTTTTGCCGTTTTGGTTTACCTCAAAGGATTCAGTCAGACAGAGGTAGCCACTTCACCAGTGAAGTGATGACAAAGATGTGGGAGATACTGGGGGTCAAGAGAAAGCTACACATTGCTTACAGGCCAGCTTCTTCTGGAGCAGTGGAACGCTACAACCGGACAATTGTGAGCATATTAAAGAAGTTTGTGGCAGATTCTGGGCCAAGTTGGGATATCCGATTACCTCTGGTCCTAATGGCCATCAGATCCACCCCTTCATCTGCAACCAAAATGTCACCATTTGAGTTGATGACTGGACGCAAGATGGTGCTTCCGCAGCATTTGCTCTACAGGACACAAGAGCAGACACTAATAAATGCCTCCACAACTCATGAGTATGTGGAGAATTTAAGGAAACACCTTCAACATGCTTTTGCCTATGCTCAGCGGAATCTAGAAAGATCAGCTGAGAGTATGAAGACCCACTATGACCTGAAAACTTCCAGGAAGGAATATCAGGTGGGGGACCGGGTCTATCTATACAATTTCCAAAGGAACCAGGCCAAACAGCGAAAATATTTGCCTACATGGAAGGGACCGTTTGAGATTATAGACAAGATCTCCCCTGTGGCCTACAAGATCCGCATCCCCAAAGGCGGTTTGGCAGAGGGGGAAGACAAGTGGGTCCACATCAACCAGTTGAAGTGTTGCCATCCCAGGCACACTCTGCAACAACTGGAGGAGTCCTCTGCAATCCCAGAGGGTACCGCTCCAGAGTAATTCAATTCCAACCCTAAAAGATCCTACATATAGCCTATCAAATTCTGTGTTTCTCAAGTTTATGTGTTCCTGTCTCTTAATTTAAAAAAATGTGCATGTTCATATCTGTTGAGTTCTAAAATATATATGCCACCCCACTATATCAATGGTGGGGGAGAAATGTTCATGAATAGGTATTGCCGCTCTTCCTTTGTCGTCCTAGGAGAAAGAAAACCTGGAGACTGGCATACTGGCCAAGGAGGACGATCCGGAGACCGGGAGCAGAGATGCAAGGGGCCCAGGGTACCGCCCAATATTCCCATCAGGACCGGTGAGGAGAACCGATCTATCAGTACCGGATGGAGGAAAAGATGCTGAACTGTGCCATCTACTGGAAGAAGATTATGCGGACATACCAGGGCGTGGGTCATCACCTTCTGTGCACCCGACTCCCCATCGACTCAAATTCAAAGTGCAGTCTCGCGGGGGGGCTTTGTTGGGTGTCTTGACCCACGTTTGAGCTATCATGCTGCAACATTTGGTGCTGTGGGCTTAGAAAATCCAAGATGGCCAAAAAGCCCACATGTGCGCCAGAATCCAGGAGAACCACGCAGTTTGTCCACACTAAAATGGTTGCCTAACTTGCCACCCACCAGTGCGAGCAGGATGGGCCGGGGTGCCATGAGTGAAATGTGTGCCAAAGGAAAAACCGCACTTTAAAATCACCTTTTGTTTCCCTGAATGCCAGCTCAAAATGCCTATTTTCAAACATTGCAACACATCCAAAAATCTCGCTGAACACCAGCGGACATCTGGCAGAATGAAGTATGTGTGCATACTAAATCTGGGAAGTTGAAGAGCCCCAAAACAATGTTCATAACAAGACTGGCTGAGCTCTGCAGGTCTGCAGCAGCCTAACTGAAACTGGATTTAAAACTACCAAAAATCAAAAATGTTTAAATTAACTGAGTGACCTACTTTGAGTGTCACATAGTTTGTCACTGTTGAAATGTCATAGTTTTGAACTTAGAATCAGCATTCTAGCTGCATATGTAAAAATTGTCTTGACTTAAACTGGGGAACAAAAAGTGACATTTTATCTGAAACCTGGCTTAATGAAACTGAATTCTGCCTGACATCTACCCCCACAGGAGTTAAAACCTGCTCAGCCACTCTTTCCCTTGCCAAAAGGAGTTGTCACCTCTCTGATTAGATTAGGGGTGGAGCAGCTACAGGGAGTTGAACAAAGGCCTGTCCTGGGCCCAGGCAGATGGTTTATTAGGGTGGCCGTAAAACAGCTTCCTCTTGGCAGAAGCTGGGAGGGGCAGGGTCTCTGAGCTTGGCAGAAACTGGATAAACTGGTTTCTACACCATGTGACCTGGGAAGACACACCCCTGTTGGCCAGAATATGATTTTAAGAAAGATGTATAACTCATGTTGCGGACTTGTCAAAATTATTTAAATGATACCATAATTCTTGTGATTTTTCTGTGCACATTTTAAGATGCGTTGGGAATTTGTGTGATGTTCTGGGGCAAAACCCCGCTATTTATGGATACTACAGACTCTGTGTTTAAGCTAGAGACATGAGAATTTACTGGAGTATGTATGGACAGGCCGTGTATATGTGTATATTTTTTAATGAAGAACCAAGGTTGCATAACCCATTAAAATCGAAAATGTTGCCGTTTCTGAATGCAAGCCCTCAGGAAGAGCAGATTTGGGACAGAGACTACCTCATGTGATAGGTAATATGTACATGCAATGACAAACCACTATGTATTTGAGAAATGTGTATTTGGATCAAATATAGATTTGTGGGCAAACTGACCAGGGTAGGGTCCTCTGACCCATAAAACCTACAGCATCACTCTGACTCACAGTTCCTTCCCCAATCATGGGAGAGGGGAGAATTGGGCCAATGACAAGTTGAAAGAGGGGCTGGCTAGTGATGCTGCACACACACCCACTTTCAAAAGACATAAAAAGAGCCACTGGAAGCTAGAGAGGACATTCAATTCCATTTGCCGCGGAGCATGCTGACTGACAACTTCACATCCAGAGATCCAGACTTCAAATCCATCAATCTCCAGAACCTGTAGCAGTACCCAGAAAGCAGAACAGTATCCAGAATCCAGAGAGGCTAGACCAGCAGAGCAGAGCTGACCCAGACCGGTGTTAGCAGAACCAGAGAGCTGACCCAGATCACTGTGAAGTGCCAAGACCAGAACCGGAGTCCAGTCCAAAACCTGACCAGATCTGTGGGGAGGCCTAATTCAAAAATATATTGTGAGAACCTAGCAGAACTGTGCAGAACCAATCTCTTAGTTAAAATAATCTAATCCAAACTATTTTAATCTAACCAGAACTGCCTCCTAACTGTCACCTGTCGTTTGCAAAGCTGTCACCTGTCATTTTCTAGCTGCAAGCTGTAACCTGTCGCTTTGAACTTTTAAAATTTCAAATCCGAAAAACTACCTTTATTTAATCGTCCGTGTATCTCTGGAACCGTTTGGGCTAGGAACTTATACTTTCTCCGTAATCACGATTCTCGCACCCGCGAATTTTGCCGCGATTTGCGATTTGGCCCGATTTCTTTACTTGTAAAAAGATAGCTGCTTTTGCCTGAACTACTAAATTTCGTTTGCCTCTTAAGAACCATCCCTGAATCATTGCTAGAGTGAGCCTGGACTAATATTAACTAGATACCACTCACCCTGAACCTCGTGAAGGGAATTAAAAGCATTTTCAGCACATTTCTCACTGCATTGTCACCATATTCAAAGCACTTGGGGCTGTGTTTCAAAACTCCTATCTGTTGTATAAGCTGCTGGGGGGGAATTGAACTGAATTCTATTTGATTGCATTCCTAAGAACTGAGTCCCATTCTATTCATCTCCTTACATTGCATTAAGGGGGGGGGGTGAATTGTCCAAGAAAGTGATTACATTGACTTTTGCTGAAATCCTATCAAGTTATTTTCTGTACTGCATTTCATTCCACATTGCATCCATTTGAAACCATAAAAGTATTGTCGCTATCTTATCCATCCTATAACCACTCATCATTGATTATAAAAAAGTGTGCTAGTGCTGGACTATCCATTATTGATTACTGCTCAGATTAAGTGTGATATTCAATCATTAATTTATTATAAAGTGTGATATTTATATATATATTGTTTAAATTCTCAAATAAACCTTTTAACTTGCAAAACAGAACTACTTCTTGGCTCAGTGGGGTCAGGGGGATTCCAAGAGAGGGGTGTTATATAGGGGTAGTCATCCAGAACTCATGAACTGGACATAAAGATATATCAATTAGGGTTTCCATTTAGTATCCCAGACTAGGCATTGACTTAGCTGTAGTGCTGGATTGAATCCTCTTACAAATTGGGGGCTCAAGCCGGACGTTTGGGTTAGATCTATCACTTGTGCAAATTAATACAGCGTGCCAGCTGACCAGATACACATATCCGGTCGGATCACCACGCTGTGTTACACTGTAAAGCACTCCTCAAAGGAACGCTCTAAGGAAAAGGTCTGTTTTGCAAAAATAAAATACAAACTTCTGTAAGTCAGGAAGGAACTCAAATTCCAGAATGACGACCTTGGTAGATATGAAAATAGCAAGAGAGCACTTCTTACATAAGCTATTTGTGAGAGGTGAGGGGACTCATCAGGACCAGACGGTCTGGTTGCAGGCAATCGCACCCCAGATCACTGAAACAGGGCCAGATATATGGGGAGATCAGGGTCCCATACATTTGGCCCTGAGTGAACTATATATGGCCCCTAAGGCCAAGGATGAGCACCACAAGATTGCCAGGGTAGCGGCATATTTATATTTACATATGGGAGCCATGCAGGACAAATGTGCTGAAGGCCAAGATCTGTCGAGTAGGCAACTGATGGCATTACAGAAGGACCAATCTGATCTGGACTCTTCTGAGCAGAGGCTGCACAGAAGCCAGGAGTCCGAAAATGAGAGTAGACAGCACATCATTAAAATAAAGAAGGATATGGATATCCTGCAACAGGAAAAGGCTGACCAGGATACCAGAATTCTGGCTTTGCAGAAGGAACGCCAAGACAGTTTGGACTCCCTACTGCAGAGCCCGAAAAAGCTGGAGCAACAGATCAATTTCAACAGGGCATGCACAGAGCAGGTAGCCACCCTGCAAATCCAACTAGACAGAGAGAAAGAGGAGAGCAATAAACTGATCCTGAAAGACCTGGGTACCCAGGCAGAGTTTGATCAGGAGCGCCAGAAAGCTGGTGCCTTCCAAAGGCAAAGGGACGACCTGGCGTCACAAATTCAAGCTCTTGGTCAGGAAAGGGACACCTTAGGCCAGGAAGTCTGCCACTTAAAAATGAAAATGGAAGAAAATCACCTGGCCCTCCAGGGACTGGGTGACCTCCAAAAAGAACACCAGAACTTGTTAGAGCACACCAGGAGGGTGGAGGATGCTCTGGCAAGAAAGGAGCAGGCCAATAGGGACACAGCTCAGGAGGTAACCCTCCGGCAGCAGAGACTGGCCCAGTACTCCAGGACCAATCAGGAGGCACAGAGAGAAAATAAGGCTCTCTGTCAGCACAATGATAGGCTCCAACAACAGGTAGCGATGCAGGAGAGACTGATAGAGTCTAGTAAGGCCTTAACTGAGGAACTGAAGGTGCAGGCTCTTGCATTGCAACAGGGAGCAGGGGCGGATAGAGACCAGGTTCGCTGGGAAAGGGAAACTCCTGAGCATGACCTCAGAAGCCCTAGTACCAGAGGCCTTTATCTCTCTCAGTCCCTGGACTCTGCCACCCCCATGTCCCCTGGCGCACATGAGCACAGGGCCACAGGGATGGCAGATTACTATCCAGCCAGAAGCATGGGGCTCATAGGCCAGTACCTCCCAGGAATGGATGGGCGGGCATCCGGGTATGGGCACCCAAGAACAGTGCAATTTAGTGGGGAACCCCAGGAGAATAGGCCCATTAAGGGCATCCTGAAAACTTCTGCCCAGTTAGGTCAGTGGGGGGGGGGGTACCCATCAAATCCTGGCAGCAAGGAGGAATCTGAAGACTCCTCTGAACGGCGCAGGACGCAGGAGACCAGGTCTCCACATTCTGCCAGCCATTCCCAGGCTTGCAGAATCGGGGAAAACCTGGAAGATCAGACAGGAACCTCTGGGAGCAGCGCTTCTGAGTCGGAGGATGAATGAACCAGGGTTACCCGAACCAAAAAGGCCAATAAGGCAAAAAGGGCCTTGCTTAAGGACCCATTGAAGCAAATAAAGGCAATAAGGAGTGTCATCACGCCTTATCACAAGAACGCCAAGTATTCTGTTTGGGAACACTTGGAGCTTTACGAGCAAATGATGGAGACTTTCCATTTGAAGGACAGCCAAAGCTGTATCCAATATGTAAAGTGGACATTCTCCCCAGAGTACTCCAGTTTCGTTGCGGGGCTGGAGGACCAAAATCATTTAAGATGGTCCACCTATAAGGCGGCCATCTTGAAACATTTTTCTGTTCACAGAAATCCTCAAGAGGCTCGCAAGGCAACCTACAATTTGCAATGTGGGGAGGATCAGGCCCCACAAGAATTTGTGCAAGAACTGAAATGTGCCTTTGCGCAGACCACCAGAAGGGTGCGCACAGACAGCAGAGAATTTGTCAATACATTTTTCCATGCCTTGCCTAAATATATAATGACCCAGCTTGTGAGAGATTTTCATGAGAAAAGATCTTTAGACTGGGTCATTGAACAGGCTACCCGGATCTATGAGGTGCAGAAGCCCATAGAAAATAAAAGCAATACCCAGAAAAATCCCAAAACCAACAGCACCCCTGCTGCTGCCAAGGTGGCAGAGGTAAAGGTCACCCCCATTTTGGATTTGGAGATAGGGGGGCCTAAAAACCTACCTGCACCTAATAATTCACAGCCCAGAAGGCCCTCGGGCCAGTCACAGACAGGGAGTCGAGGAGGTAGTCCCACAAATGGGGTCCCCCGCTCCCCTAACTATGTAAGTCCCCGCTATAAGGGAAACCGACCAATCCTGGGTTATGTGTGGACTCCTCCAGCCCAAGGGGGGGGGGATCCAGCCAAGCACCTGACCCGGGGAACTTCCCTCCTAACTTCCCCCAGGAGGGCAGAAATTCTCCAAATCCTGGGCAGAACTTTTTCCCCAGGTATCCACCCAATTTCCAGCCCCAAAATCATCCATCCTTCCTTCCCCAATTCCCTGACCTCAGACAACCTTATCCGGGAGAGGGGAGGCCAAGGGTGGAGGGGTACCAAAATCTTCCCAACCAGGGGTACTACCAGAGAAGGGATAGCTACCCTTCCCGGGATCAGCCCAGGGGAGAAAATAGAGCCCCGTATCAGCCTGAGCGGGTTTCCCAGTTAGAGCGCCAGGTCCAAAATATGGCACGGGATCTGGGTCACATACTGAGGGCTCAACAGAACCCTCAGATGAGCGTGCCACAGCAGAATGCCCCAAACTCGGTACCTGGTGCTCCAGAACAATGACGGGGGCAGCACCCCAATAACACACCGGTTCCAGGGAGGAGGCACAAGGGGAAGGGGGGTGTAAAGCCTTGGAGGAAGCTTCCTTCCCAACTTGTAAACAGCCCCTGGAAAACCAGGAACCGGAAACAAAATCTCCTACCCCTGAAAGCCTGCCTCCCAAGGAGCAGAGGGGGGGTAGGAGAAACAAAGGACCCAAACAGACAAACTTTGTGGAGGAGGTACAGATCTTCCAATTTGAAGGAGAGGGATCCTCAGAAGATCCTGGGAAAAGGATCTTCTCCTTCAGAGATGGGGGAACTCCTCCCAAAGAAAAATGGGTCCCAAGGGAGGCCAGTTCAGACTGGGGAGATATGGAGACTGAGCTACCGCTGCCCATCATCTCATCCCAGAACCCACAATACCAAAATCCCCTGGTTCAAACCCATCCTGGTGACTGCCTCCAAAAAGGGGGGGGGCCCAGAACCGGAACCAGGGGAACCCACAATGGCTCTGATCTCCAGTTGCCAACTTTTTCTTTCAGATTCCCAAGGCTCTCCACAGAATTCTGCCCAAGTCTCTTCGCTAGCAATGTCCAAAACCAGAAAGTTAGCCCACCAGTTGTCCAAAAATGTGCATTATCTGTGCCCCCTTGAGGAGAAGGAGGGAAGATACTATGCCCCGGTAAGAGTACAGGGGCAGGGTACAATTTTGGCACTGGTGGACACTGGATCCCAAGCTACCCTTCTGTCCAAAAGGGCCTTTGAGGAACTAAATGCAGGAAGGGGGGAGAATTATCGAATTCCTCTCACCTCTCTTCCTGGACAACTGCAGAACTTTGACGGGAAGGAAATTCCCGTTGAGGGGACTGCAGACTTGGACATTAAAATTGGGCGACACAAGGTGGGACACCCAGTCATAGTAGTGACTCCAGAGGGCACCCCTTGTTTACTAGGGAATTACCTCCTGAGAAGGTTGTCACCCCTAATAGATTGTGTAAACAAGGTCCTCTGGACCCAGACTAGCCGACCGATAAAATTAAAACAGAGTGTCAACCATGTTAGTTTAAACGGCACCTGCCACATGGTTGAACAAAAATCTGACCAAGTACAATTTCACTTCCAGAACAACCAAATTCCAGATGTGACAGTAATAGCAGTAGAACAACAGACTGGTGATGGGGGTCCTCTCTATTTCTGAAAATCAACCTTCCTTCCAGTTTAAAGTGGTATTCCACACTGGAAGGAAACACCCTGAAATTCTTTACTAATCCACAATCAGACACTCCCACTCCTATAGTCCAGAAAGATGTGAAATCAGCTCAGAGCCTGGCTGATATTCAGCAAATTGGAGAGCAGTTGTTCATCCCTGTTCAGTTAAATGATGGGAAGGACTCTGTTCTCGCTCGAGTGTGCGTGAACAACTGTAAGAGCTTCATCAGCGAAGCCATGTTCCGCCAACTCCCAAAAGATCCAGCCATTCCCACATTCAAACTGATAGACAAATGGGAAATGGACCTGGAAGCACCTAATTCCAAACAGCTCCTGCCAAGCAGGTGTATGCTCAAAATCTCCATTGGCAACAAGAGCATAGTCCATAATTGTTGGGTCGTGCGAGACGTCACTGCCACCTTTTACTTAGGCAGTGACATTCTCAATCGCTTTGCCATTAGTTTGGACCTAATAAACTTCAAAGCTTGGTCCCGATTAGCGGATAATCCCATGGGCTTTGATGATCCAGAAAAAGCATTTAGGTCAGCTCAATTGCTACCTTATGCAGTTGAAATTCAGATTAAAGAGGAAGTCACTATCCCAGAAAGGGCCCGACAATTCTCCCTGGAAGTGAAAGTTAAAAGAGGACAACATTTGAAAAACCCTGATGCTTACATACATCTAAATGCTTCTCTCCAACAGCAAGGGTTAGGGGTAAATCCAACACAATTAGTGAACATAGAACATGACACCATTCCAATAGAGGTGGATAACAG
The DNA here is from genome assembly GCF_040938575.1 of Ambystoma mexicanum. NCBI lineage: Eukaryota > Metazoa > Chordata > Amphibia > Caudata > Ambystomatidae > Ambystoma > Ambystoma mexicanum. The sequence goes on along the minus strand of NC_090922.1, from coordinate 608,936,051 downwards.
TGACTTAAAGATTATTACTCTAGCCGCAGGCACCATTATTGGAATGGCGGTTGATGACCGACATTTTTCCATTGATCTAGGAAATGAACTGTTAGGACCAATCCCCAAGGACTGCTTTGACAGTGACAGTGATGACAATACAACACCAGACAGGATTTTTACCTGGCATGGGGGGAACTTCCTGGTGTACACTTCTTGCCCTTATGGTAAGGAAGATGTGACTTGTGACTTCAGGAGGGATGAGGTGATTTTCCAGGTCCATGAGGGCTGCCTTTCCCACCTGAAGCCTCCAGTCCAAATCAGCACTCTGAACAGGGACTTCTCCACCCAGCTGGAGGAGGCCGCTGAAATAGCCAAACCAGAAGTCTTTCAAGACTTCAGGCAGATGGTGGAAGAGAGAGTCAACCTAGCTGATGCCTGTGTGACTCTGGAACAGAAGCAAAAGTTGAAACAAGTTTTCTTGGATTTCCAAGATCTCTTTGCGGTAGACTCATATGACTGTGGTCGCACCGACATCCACACAACAACAATCCCCACGGACCCTGGAATGACTCCAGTGTTTGTGAAGCAATATCATTTGCCTCTCGCATCCATGGAGTCCCTTACTGAAATAATTAAGAACCTTGAGTCCCGGGGAATAATACGTCCAGTTCACAGCACCTTCAATAATCCGGTGCTGGGAATATTGAAGCCAAACGGCCAGTGGAGGCTCTGCGTCGACATCAGGGAGCTCAACAAACGGGTCCATACTTCCAGATGGCCTCTGCCCTACATTGACCAAGGGCTGGCCCAGATCCAGGGGTCACAGGTATTCACTGCAATAGACCTGACCAATGGATACTGGACTGTGCCTGTCAGTAGGGAGGACCAATACAAGCTGGCTTTTACCTTTGGGGGCCAGCAGTACACATGGACCCGGACTCCCTTCGGATACCTCAACTCCGGCAATTAATTCAAAATTTTCCTACACAAGGCCATGCCCGACCTGGGTGCAAGGGGTAACCTGGCTTATGTAGATGATGTCCTCATCAAAAGTTCATCTGTGGAGGAACACATAGCGGAGATCTGTTATGTTCTGACCCAGTTGAGGGCCGCCGGAGCGAAACTTTCCTTTCAGAAAGCACAGTGGTGTAGAACCTGTGTTAATTTCTTGGGGCATGAGATTACGTCTCAGGGTCTCTGTCCCCAGGAAAAGAAAGTGGAAGCACTTCAGAAACTGAAAGACCCCACAACTCTGCGGGAACTAAGGAGCCTCCTTGGACTGACTAATTACAGCAGAAAGTTCATTGAGGGCTACACAGCGATCACCAGAGCCCTGATTCATCTCCTGAAGGGGGGGGTCAAGTGGGAATGGGGTCCAGAACAAGCCGAGGCAGTAAGACAACTCAAAAGAAGCCTCTCACAAGCGCCCTGCCTAGCTTACCCTGTCAGAAACAAGGAGTTCTTCCTGGAGATTGGGTTCTCTAATACATGCTTGACGGCAGTATTATACCAAAAGCATGACAAGGTCAATAAAGTAATCTCCTATCGAGCAAAACTTTATCCTCTGTGGAGGAAAAATTCAACGATTGTGAGAAGGCACTCCTGGCAACGGTGTGGGCATTGAAGAATTACCGCCCGTTTATCCAGAGGGAACACATCATAGTGGAGACTCCACACCAGCCTCTGCAATATCTCCAAAGTGACAGAATCCGGGCCGGAAATGTGAGTAATTCCCGAATTACTTCCTGGATTCTGGCAATGCAAGGCTTTCCTGGGGAGGTCCGATATGGCCAAAACAAGAAGAGTCTCCTCGCGCAAGGTCTGGCTGACTTGCATGATTGTGCCAGAGAAAACTGTCTCGAGGACGAAAGTCTAAAAATCAAGGACAACACGGAGGCATACCTTAATTCCCCACACAAAGTCTTTGAAGAGGACAAGTGTGAGGGAATGCCCACTGTCTATGTGGATGGATGCTCTTACCATGTTGACAACAACGGGGAGAAGGAACTGGTGGCTGGCATAGGGAATGCATGGCTGAAAGAGTTCCCAGAACCCTCCGCTGGATACAAAATTGGTCCCCGAAGTAGTCAGGTGGCAGAATTGATGGCTGTGCATCAGGCCATCCTCACTGCTGTCCAGCATCAACTCCACAAACTGGTCATAATCACAGATTCTGATTATGTACGGAACGGGTTCGTGGAGCACCTGGTTAATTGGAAAACCAGAGGCATGTTATGTGCTAACAACAAACCCTTGAAACATGGGAAGTTGATCTAAAACATTGATGATCTGGTCACATCGAATGGCTTGACCATCTAATGGAAAAAGATCAAGGGTCATTCCAAAGTAGAGGGACCAGACAAAACTGGAAATGACTTAGCTGATCAGCTGTCCATAACCGGGGCCATCCAAGGGGATCTAATTGAGATTGAGTCCCTGTTGGGGGAAATCCAGGTCACTGCTATCACTAGGTCCCAGACAAATGCTCACAATGACCTTTCAATTGCACAATGGAGTGAGGAGACCCCTGATGCTGATTTGATTACCGCTCAGAAAGGGGATCCAATAATTGGTAAATTTTACCAGCACCTTGAGGACCCTGAGAACTTTCCCCTGACGGATACCTATTACATTGGGAAAGAGGACCTAAGAGTGTTGATGAAATGTCCAAATATGTTCCGAATCCAAGACGGTTTGCTGGTAAGGAAATCCAAAGCTGGCCACGATCAGTGGGTGGTTCCTACCTCATTCCGAAGCCTGATGTTAAGTCACGCCCATGATGCGGCCACCGCCTGTCATAGGGGGTTTCACACAACACTGGAAATCTTAAGAGAGGTTGCATACTGGCCACACATGGGGCAGGACCTTGACCAATACTTGAAGGGGTGTCTTGTGTGTGCACAATTTCAGCCATCATCCCTCACGCACCGTGCACCCCTCCAAAAGAGGGGGATGACACTGCCATGGTCAGATTTGCAAATCAACTTTGTAGGCCCTGTAATCCGCTCGTCTAGAGGGAATAAGTGCATGTTGACTGTGACATGCTTGTTTACCAAGTGGGTGGAATGTCTCCCAGCCCCAAACTGCAAGGCAGAAACGGCAGCTGCCTTGATGATTAACCACATCTTTTCCCGTTTTGGTCTACCTCAAAGGATTCAGTCAGACAGAGGTAGCCACTTCACCAGTGAAGTGATGACAAAGATGTGGGAGATACTGGGGGTCAAGAGAAAGCTACACATTGCTTACAGGCCAGCTTCTTCTTGAGCAGTGGAACGCTACAACCGGACAATTGTGAGCATATTAAAGAAGTTTGTGGCAGATTCTGGGCCAAGTTGGGATATCCGATTACCTCTGGTCCTAATGGCCATCAGATCTACCCCTTCATCTGCAACCAAAATGTCACCATTTGAGTTGATGACTGGACGCAAGATGGTGCTTCCGCATCATTTGCTCTACAGGACACAAGAGCAGACACTAATAAATGCCTCCACAACTCATGAGTATGTGGAGAATTTAAGGAAACACCTTCAACATGCTTTTGCCTATGCTCAGCGGAAGCTAGAAAGATCAGCTGAGAGTATGAAGACCCACTATGACCTGAAAACTTCCAGGAAGGAATATCAGGTGGGGGACCGGGTCTATCTATACAATTTCCAAAGGAACCAGGCCAAACAGCGAAAATATTTGCCTACATGGAAGGGACCGTTTGAGATTATAGACAAGATCTCCCCTGTGGCCTACAAGATCCGCATCCCCAAAGGCGGTTTGGCAGAGGGGGAAGACAAGTGGGTCCACATCAACCAGTTGAAGTGTTGCCATCCCAGGCACACTCTGCAACAACTGGAGGAGTCCTCTGCAATCCCAGAGGGTACCGCTCCAGAGTAATTCAATTCCAACCCTAAAAGATCCTACATATAGCCTATCAAATTCTGTGTTTCTCAAGTTTATGTGTTCCTGTCTCTTAATTTAAAAAAATGTGCATGTTCATATCTGTTGAGTTCTAAAATATATATGCCACCCCACTATATCAATGGTGGGGGAGAAATGTTCATGAATAGGTATTGCCGCTCTTCCTTTGTCGTCCTAGGAGAAAGAAAACCTGGAGACTGGCATACTGGCCAAGGAGGACGATCCGGAGACCGGGTGCAGAGACACAAGGGGCCCAGGGTACCGCCCAATATTCCCATCAGGACCGGTGAGGAGAACCGATCTATCAGTACCGGATGGAGGAAAAGATGCTGAACTGTGCCATCTACTGGAAGAAGATTATGCGGACATACCAGGGCGTGGGTCATCACCTTCTGTGCACCCGACTCCCCATCTACTCAAATTCAAAGTGCAGTTTCGCGGGGGGGCTTTGTTGGGTGTCTTGACCCACGTTTGAGCTATCATGCTGCAACATTTGGTGCTGTGGGCTTAGAAAATCCAAGATGGCCAAAAAGCCCACATGTCCGCCAGAATCCAGGAGAACCACGCAGTTTGTCCACACTAAAATGGTTGCCTAACTTGCCACCCACCAGTGCGAGCAGGATGGGCCGGGGTGCCATGAGTGAAATGTGTGCCAAAGGAAAAACTGCACTTTAAAATCACCTTTTGTTTCCCTGAATGCCAGCTCAAAATTCCTATTTTCAAACATTGCAACACATCCAAAAATCTCGCTGAACACCAGCGGACATCTGGCAGAATGAAGTATGTGTGCATACTAAATCTGGGAAGTTGAAGAGCCCCAAAACAATGTTCATAACAAGACTGGCTGAGCTCTGCAGGTCTGCAGCAGCCTAACTGAAACTGGATTTAAAACCACCAAAAATCAAAAATGTTTAAATTAACTGAGTGACCTACTTTGAGTGTCACATAGTTTGTCACTGTTGAAATGTCATAGTTTTGAACTTAGAATCAGCATTCTAGCTGCATATGTAAAAATTGTCTTGACTTAAACTGGGGAACAAAAAGTGACATTTTATCTGAAACCTGGCTTAATGAAACTGAATTCTGCCTGACATCTACCCCCACAGGAGTTAAAACCTGCTCAGCCACTCTTCCCCTTGCCAAAAGGAGTTGTCACCTCTCTGATTAGATTAGGGGTGGAGCAGCTACAGGGAGTTGAACAAAGGCCTGTCCTGGGCCCAGGCAGATGGTTTATTAGGGTAGCCGTAAAACAGCTTCCTCTTGGCAGAAGCTGGGAGGGGCAGGGTCTCTGAGCTTGGCAGAAACTGGATAAACTGGTTTCTACACCATGTGACCTGGGAAGACACACCCCTGTTGGCCAGAATATGATTTTAAGAAAGATGTATAACTCATGGTGCGGACTTGTCAAAATTATTTAAATGATACCATAATTCTTGTGATTTTTCTGTGCACATTTTAAGATGCGTTGGGAATGTGTGTGATGTTCTGGGGCAAAACCCCGCTATTTATGGATACTACAGACTCTGTGTTTAAGCTAGAGACATGAGAATTTACTGGAGTATGTATGGACAGGCCGTGTATATGTGTATATTTTTTAATGAAGAACCAAGGTTGCATAACCCACTAAAATCGAAAATGTTGCCGTTTCTGAATGCAAGCCCTCAGGAAGAGCAGATTTGGGACAGAGACTACCTCATGTGATAGGTAATATGTGCATGCAATGACAAACCACTATGTATTTGAGAAATGTGTATTTTGATCAAATATAGATTTGTGGGCAAACTGACCAGGGTAGGGTCCTCTGACCCATAAAACCTACAGCATCACTCTGACTCACAGTTCCTTCCCCAATCATGGGAGAGGGGAGAATTGGGCCAATGACAAGTTGAAAGAGGGGCTGGCTAGTGATGCTGCACACACACCCACTTTCAAAAGACATAAAAAGAGCCACTGGAAGCTAGAGAGGACATTCAATTCCATTTGCCGCGGAGCATGCTGACCGACAACTTCACATCCAGAGATCCAGAATTCAAATCCATCAATCTCCAGAACCTGTAGCAGTACCCAGAAAGCAGAACAGTATCCAGAATCCAGAGAGGCTAGACCAGCAGAGCAGAGCTGACCCAGACCGGTGTTAGCAGAACCAGAGAGCTGACCCAGATCACTGTGAAGTGCCGAGACCAGAACCGGAGTCCAGTCCAAAACCTGACCAGATCTGTGGGGAGGCCTAATTCAAAAATATATTGTGAGAACCTAGCAGAACTGTGCAGAACCAATCTCTTAGTTAAAATAATCTAATCCAAACTATTTTAATCTAACCAGAACTGCCTCCTAACTGTCACCTGTCGTTTGCAAAGCTGTCACCTGTCATTTTCTAGCTGCAAGCTGTAACCTGTCGCTTTGAACTTTTAAAATTTCAAATCCGAAAAACTACCTTTATTTAATCGTCCGTGTATCTCTGGAACCGTTTGGGCTAGGAACTTATACTTTCTCCGTAATCACGATTCTCGCACCCGCGAATTTTGCCGCGATTTGCGATTTGGCCCGATTTCTTTACTTGTAAAAAGATAGCTGCTTTTGCCTGAACTACTAAATTTCGTTTGCCTCTTAAGAACCATCCCTGAATCATTGCTAGAGTGAGCCTGGACTAATATTAACTAGATACCACTCACCCTGAACCTCGTGAAGGGAATTAAAAGCATTTTCAGCACATTTCTCACTGCATTGTCACCATATTCAAAGCACTTGGGGCTGTGTTTCAAAACTCCTATCTGTTGTATAAGCTGCTGGGGGGGAATTGAACTGAATTCTATTTGATTGCATTCCTAAGAACTGAGTCCCATTCTATTCATCTCCTTACATTGCATTAAGGGGGGTGGGTGAATTGTCCAAGAAAGTGATTACATTCTCTTTTGCTGAAATCCTATCAAGTTATTTACTGTACTGCATTTCATTCCACATTGCATCCATTTGAAACCATAAAAGTATTGTCGCTATCTTATCCATCCTATAACCACTCATCATTGATTATAAAGAAGTGTGCTAGTGCCGGACTATACATTTTTGATTACTTCTCAGATTAAGTGTGATATTCAATTATTAATTTATCATAAAGTGTGATATATATATATATATATATATATATATATATATATATATATTGTTTAAATTCTCAAATAAACCTTTTAACTTGCAAAACAGAACTACTTCTTGGCTCAGTGGGGTCAGGGGGATTCCAAGAGAGGGGTGTTATATAGGGGTAGTCATCCAGAACTCACGAACTGGACATAAAGATATATCAATAAAGGTTTCCATTCAGTATCCCAGACTAGGCATTGACTTAGCTGTAGTGCTGGATTGAATCCTCTTACAAGACTATCTGGTCCGGCAGCATCTATTGCTAAACACTGACCGTACCTTTGCACCACTTCCTGACAACACTAAGAAAGCAGATGGCCGCTGTTCGGGTAAGCGTGCCGATCCATCTGACTCTCTTAGGTTCATTTTGTACTCTAGGAGTTGGAGGACAGCTTTATGATGTTCCTTTTGGTTCTTCTGTTTCATCCCCTTTCCATTCTCTAGTCAGGATATTCTCAGCACCTGCCCGCCTGACTTTCATGGTCGGTTGCCACTCTCCCTGATTCTTGGCTAATAGTTGCTTCATTGCCCAAGGTGGGGCCAGCTCTGTATAAGTCTTCACTGGCTGGTGCAGAATGGGGCCTGTCAGAGTGGTGCTCGCTGTGTTGGGCTCTCTCCTCACAGGTGAAGGGTTTCTCACGTTTTGTTGTGTTTTTCCACACTTGGCTTTATTTGCATACTTATGATTCTGTCATCTGAGTTTTTATGCTCATGCTTTGTATCTACAGTGTCCACAATTGTCATTGGTCCTGAGGAAGGCGGGCATCACTTGTTCACAGTGTCGAAAAGCCTTCACGATTTGGTTTTCCTGGGGTTGACCATTAACAATTATTCATACAAGTGATGTCTGTGTTCTGCATTATGTTATTGCTTTTACATGTACATCTATTTTCAACAAGTACATCAGTAATTAACATCACGCATACAGTACAATTTGCATTAAATAAGCAACATTTATGTTTAAATGATTAGTTCAAGCTTCGGACTTCGTTATCTATATTTTGGTTAATTAACTTTGACTGTGTATACTAAAAAATATTCACACAAGTTTACTCATGCTGATTTTGTCTGTATCACAACTGCGCACACTTTCTGCATTTTGTAAAGTGCTTGAATATAAAAATAATTGGATTTATTTCCGATATGCATTATGTATGCACATTTTTCTTTGAGCCACTGCATATAATAATTTCTAATGGGAACAACCTTTTTGGGTTACTTTGTCTCTCCAGCTCCCATTATAGCGGGGGCTTCCTCCCCTTAGTATCACCACACTACCATTTAGCATTTTCTATTCGGGCATTGTCCTATTGCCCTCTGGGCCAGTTCGAACCTGTTCGGCACCCAGAATAAACAACTCTCATCGACAAATTCCAATTGCCAAACAGCACTGTTGGTTTTTAGCTCCGTGGATAAGACACACCCGTATGTGTTTAACAGCTACATGTTCATGGTCTCCTTTCAGCACCTTGTAAAGGGCCTACCCAACATACTTGTGAATAGATACATTTTTGCACCCGCTTCTCAGCACCTTGGGTGAAGCCATTTAACGCAGATGGGTGTTCCTGTTCAGCTTTCAGCACCATGGAGAGGGTCTTCGAGTGCATAGGTTCAGCAGGTTCATTTCTGGTGTCTCCTTTCAGCACCCTGGATAAGACCCGTGAGCACAGCCACTTCTCTGGGCCCAGCTTCCTGCGCCATACAGGAAGTCACCTCGACACAGCTAGGTTTCTGTATCCACAAACCGGCACAGGTGCGAGTACATCTAAAGCCTCGTAACAGGGTCACTATTACTGCACTGGTCCGTGGGCAGGGTTCGTGCATGCAGTATTTCGAACGGTTGAACATGCTGCGTGATTGCGAGCTCCATTCATCAGTGTGCCGCTTGCACACTTATATGGCATCCTGTTTGACCAGGCCGTTGAGGCTGCAACTGCTCCACTTCCAAACAGTAGTAACATATAAGAGTGTACACATGTGTTCCCCAGTTAGCACTCTAGATGCGGGCCCGCGCAGACTTTGTGCGTGTCTGGTGGGTAAGACGAGGGCTCATTTGAGAGACGCTTTGCACAAGTCCAATTTTTAATGGTATTTGCGATGACAAATAACTGCCATTGTACAAAAATACCCTGAAACAATACATATTTACGCCAGGGCATTGTTGTTCTGGTGCAAACGCATTGCAACATTGAAGTTGCACCAGTGCACCATTTCCGCTTATGAGCCCAGGTAGCCACCTAGTTGCTCGAATTCTGATGCATGGTAATCAGGCAACAAGGTTAATATAGGATGTGTGATTGCCACCTCTTCTTCCTCATGCTGCAGAAACTGCTATTGGCCAGCGCCAAAGTGTAACTGGCGGGGGAGGGTAAACTGTGCCCCATGGTTGCCAGAAAAGGGGGAGGGTAGGGGTAGCCTTAGCACACAGCTGTCACGTGCAGCTGCTCCCTCTCTCCCCCCTCCTCCGTTGCATGTTCCGCCCAAAGGCAGACACACCATCGCCAGCAGGAGCAATAACTTATTTAACACCTTGTCCTTCCTCCCAAAGGGGTGCAAAGCACCAGTGACCGGAAAGGCAGGAGGTGTACAGGGTGCAACCATGTTAGGCACCACAAGGGTAATTGCTGTCGGCGTCAGCCAGCAGGGGGTGAGGGGGCTGGCAAACATGGCCCCCCAGACAGGCACAACAAAGACCCAGGGGCAGCCCTGGGTCCAATATAAGGAGCTTCTTTTGCAGCAAAAGACCAGAATCAGTTTGTGGTCCCTGCATGGGGACCCAAACAAAAAGAGTACTTTGAATCTCTTATTTCTTTTTATTTTTTATTTTTTAGCATTGATCTGCTCAAGCTAAGCTCTCCTTGTACCTGGAGTTTTCACTTACTCCATTTCAGTGGAAGTATCAGCTTTTGCTGTGCACAGCATACCCTGTGCCGAGGCACAAACGCCGCTGAGTAATTCTTCTGAGTAATTCTCCAGTTCAATCGCTCTGCACTACGACCTGGGTCCGGCGGTTAGAAAACAGGATCTTTTTTCCTTTTGCACAGTTACGAATTGGGCTCCCAGTTGTCCGAGGTAACAGAAGATCCAGACCGCATTTGCAGCTATCCTCCCATAAAAAGAAAAGGAAGGCTGAAGTAGGGTGACCAGACGTCCGGGTTTTCCCAGGACTGTCCGGGGAAATCACCCGACGTCTGGGGGTCCCGGGAGTTTTTTTCTTTTATAAACCCCGTCCGGGGTTTTGTTTATGGTCCCTTTTTTTTGCCAGGACCCGATTTCGAAATCCCAAAATCGGGTCCCGGCGCAAATCTTTTTGCGCGAATGGGGGTGTGAAATGCTTTTCACGCCCCCATTTCCTCCCCCTTCCCCTCCCCGCCGCTCTCCTCCAATGTGAGGAGTGTGCATGTTAGCACACCCCCTCCGCGCCCCCCGCAACAGGCCAGCAACATGGAAGTAGGACTAAACTTGTACGTGTATTTACCTTAGTCCTACTTCTATTTCGGTGGCCTTTTCGGGTTTCTTTTTTAAAAAATCTGGTCACCCTAGGCTGAAGGCAGCAGGAGCGAGAACGGCGAGGGTTCTTCGGTTTAGACCACAGCAGAGAATGCATTAAGAGTTTTGGAAAACTCACCCGGTGCAGCGACGCAGAACTCCGGGAGCCGCAGCCGCAGTTTATGAAAATCTGCGGGGAAAAACAGAGAATCAGAATCAACAGCGTGTGGTGTCGCCACTCTTGTCTGTTATTAGAGGATGAGTCCTCTGTCTGTTTCTGTTTACTTGTGGGCTGCGACCCACGTGTGTTAAGGGGTAGGGTTGCCGCCCAAGGGTAGTTCGAGTCTGGCTGTGATGCAGTAAAGACGTGTTGCACCCCAGTTCTGTGTCGGCCTCATCATTGTGTGAATGGATGAGTGATCGATGACCTAGCGTGAAGCGGTCCACGTGGAAGAATACCACATTGGCGACGAGGCGGACTCGAGGTCCCACCGTGCCTGCCATCACCAGGTCCACCGCGCTCGTGGTGTACTGCCTGACACCACTGGAGGCCAGGACCCCACCTGTCGGGGAAGTCCGATACAGTGGGTTGGAGCGTGAAGGCTCCCCACCGTCGGGACAAGCCCCCCCCCCCGCACAAGCATCTCCCGAGCTCCGGCGCACACACTTCCCGCGGGTGGAGCAGCTGCGAGGGCCCCCCATGTGGCGGATCATCCGGGCGGTGGAGAACGCATTTTCTCCCGCCAATGGCAACGACAGCGAGGCCCATCCTGCGCACGCTAAAACACCGGCAGGTAGAGCAGTGACTCCCTGCTCACGCATTCCGGGCGGTAGAGGAGCACTGGCCTCCCGCCGACGGCATCGAGCAAAAGACGAGCGGTGGAGGCAAGAACACATCAAGGGGTAAGCACAAGCGCTCCCCTTTTCCCCTCCACAAGGCCCAACGCTCACTAGGCCTCACAGGCCCGCCAACACGCGGCACAGCACCCCCCCAGTTGGCACGCAAAATTGCAACGCACAAGGCGGGAAAGTGCCTGCAAGCTGCCTACAAACTAGAGCAGTGCCCTCTTCTGGCGCCAAGGCCCCACCGCACTAGACCAAAGAAACTTCTATCCAGTACATCCATAGGAAAACGCAAGTGCAACGTCATTTCATGAGCAGCTCAGAAGAAGAATCACTAACAGTTCCTGTGACTCCAGCCAGAACAGGACACCGGAAAATGACAGACAGCCTACAAGCACAGCTGCCAGCAAATTTCGACCTCACCGATTCCAGGACCTTGGATCAAGGTGGAAGAGGTGGCTGAGGGACTTTGAAGTGTGTTTAAAAGCGGCAGGTACATTAGAGGATGAACAGAAGCTCAACCTGTTAAACCATGCCATGGGACCGAACGTGCGAGACATCCTTGAAGAAATACCGGAAGGCAACATAGACACATACACTAAGCTGAAGACAACGCTCACGGAATACTTCACACCCCACACAAACGTGGACTATGAACAACACATATTCCACACTACCAAACAGAACAAAGGCGAAACCATAGATGCATTCATCATGAGGCTTCGAGCAAAAATGAAACACTGTGATTTCAACAACTACTCCAACGAGGAGGCCCTCAGGTCACAAATAATAGTGGGGTGCGAAAGCGCTGACTTCCGCAAACGACTGCTGCAACAGCCGCGCAACCTAGAAGAAATCCTATGCCTGGTGCGATCTTATGCTGCTCTCGCCGCACAAGTCGAAGGTCTGGACGACATAAAGATCACCCACGGAAAACACGAGAGCCTCAACAAGCTAGAAGGGACGGCAAGAAACAGTGACCCTTTCTGTTAACGGTGTGGACATGAATACCCCCACGAAGGAACAGAACTGCTCCGCGTGCGGCGGGGAAAACCATTACAAGGCCGTGTGTTTAATCTTCCGCAGCAAAATGAGAGGGGCGGGAAGAAGCAACAAACCCTTAACAGAACCGGAACCAAGCCAGCTGACACCCCACCACCACCGGGGAGCATACCAGCCCCATGAACAAGGGCGCCACAAACACCACGAAGAACAACCGTAAAGAAGGCAAGACAGAAGAGACTGGAGGGAGAGCAAGACCCTAAACCCCAAAACAAGGAGAAGACCCTGAAGGTATGTACGGTGCCTCATTGAGCAGTCACAGTCTGACAGTGTGTCAAGCACATCATCAGATGAGAGGGCCCATTGACCAGAAAGACAACCGGAAACGCAGCATGAAAAGGGATATCTATACGCACTAGGAAATAGTACGGCAAAAGAACATAGCCCGATACTCAGAATACAAGTGAACCAGACGGCGGCTGAATTTCCAATTGACACAGGGGTGACCGTGAACGTAATCAGTGAGAAAGTCTATAAAAGCATACCAAACGCCCCTCACCTGCAACCAGCTCGAACACTTATCTATCCATACGGCTCAAAGACCCCCTTGGCATGCAAAGGATTCTTCATGGCATCGTGTCGATATAAAGAGCATGAAAAAAATATCCCCATGCACGTGCTGCAAGCGGCCACTGAGAGCGGATGCATACTTAGCTATGAAGCAGCCATAGAGATGGGACTCATCCACATATTGTATCGCCTCACGGTACACAAATATCTAGACCTCACAGCAAGCATAGACCAAGTCTTTCCATCACTATTCAAAGGCCCTGGCAAATTAAAGGACAAACAGATCGAACTCCACATCGACACCAGTGTCCCACCTGTAGCCCAACACTACCGGGGAATCCCAATCAACATTCAAAAACAAGTTGAAAATGAACTGACCAAATTGCTGGAGGCAGACATCATTGAGCCAGCGGAAGGCCCCACCCCATGGGTCTCTCCCATTGTACCTGTGCCAAAAAGAGACTCCCAAGACATCCGAATATGTGTAGATATGAGGAGACCAAATGAGGCCATTCTAAGGGAACGCCACCAAGCCCCTCGAATAACCGACATGGTGCATGTCTTGAATGGGGCGACCGTGTTCTCAAAACTGGACCTAAACAAAGGGTATCACCAGCTGGAACTCTGCAAGAGCTCTCGCTGTATAACAACGTTCGCTACCCACCTGGTACTTTTCCGTTACAAGCGACTAAGCTTTGGGGTGTCGTCCGCGGCTGAAATTTTTCAAGCAGAAATTCACAATGTCATCAAACACGTTCCAAACTGTTCGAACTACAGTGACGACATCCTGGTCTTCGGCCAAAATCAAGAGCAACACGATGACACGCTAATGAGAGTGTGCATGGCCTTAGAAGACGCACGGCTCACACTAAACAAGGAGAAATGTGAATTTCGTAAGAAAACACTCCGTTTCTTTGGACACATATTTTCGGAGAAGGGCATGACACCAGACCCAGAGAAAGTCAGTGCGCTCCGAGATGCCAAGCCACCCACCACCACCTCGGACCTTAGGTCATTCTTAGGACTTGCAAGTTACTGCACCAGATACATAAGAGATTTCGCCTCCATCAGCAAACCCCTCCGAGCACTCACCAAGCTCAACACAGATTTCGTCTGGTCACCTCAATGCCAAGAGGCGTTTCAAATCATCAAGGACTGCATCTCCGATGCCCGAAATATGGCATACTTTGACCCCAAAAAGACCACAGAACTCATCGTTGATGCCAGTCCAGTTGGCCTAGGCGCCATTCTAACAAAACTGGACAACAGAAAGGAAAGCGGAAAGCACATAATATCCTATGCCAGTCGAAGCCTCTCTAAAACCGAGCAAGCGTACTCTCAGGCAGAGAAGGAAGGTTTGGCCGTGGTCTGGGCCTGCGAACATTTTCACTTGTTCCTGTATGGAAAGCCTTTTGTAGTTGTAACGGACCATCAGGCCCTCATCTTCATATATGGCAACCCTCAGGCAAAAATGCCGCCCAGGATAGCTTGATGGGCACTTCGACTACAAGACTATCAATTTACCATCCCACACAGGCCAGGGAAAGAGCAGAAACCTGCAGATTTTCTCTCGAGACATCCAAAGGACACATGCGGACCAGAACCCTCCATAGCTGACCAGTACATAAGATATGTCATCCACAGCAACACGCCACAAGGACTCGACATGGATCACATAACTCATGAGTCCAACTCTGATCAAGGGATACAAATCATTCTACGATGCCTAGAAACAGGGTGATGGAAACATGCCAAACAGATTTGAGAGACAATGAATGAAGACATAAAACAGGACATCACATGCTTTCTAGCCGTGAAAGAGGAACTCGCAAAATCAGACGAAGGGTTGCTGTTAAAGGGCACCAAGCTCGTAATTCTGCGCAGCCTACAGCAGAAAGTACTAGAACTCGCCCATGAAGGACACCGAGGGATCGTATCTACCAAGAGGATGCTAAGACAGAAATTATGGTTTCCGCAACTGGACACCTCAGTGGAAGAACTATTGCAAGACTGCCCTACCTGTGCACTTGTAAAGCCACAAACATCCCCTGAACCCCTGAACATGACCGCACTGCCTGAAGGAACATGGGAGGAAATAGCTGTCGATCACTTTGGGCCCATAGAAGGGGGAGAATACATTCTAGTAGTAGTGGGCGAATACTCAAGATACCCCGATCTACAGATAGCCCTGTCCACATCAGCACATCATACCATACCCCCCCTAAATCGGATGTTCGCTACCTACGGAGTACCCAAGGTAGTAAAGTCCGACAATGGACCTCCGTTCACGGGGCAAGACTTCCAATGATTTGCAGAATACATGGGTTTTCGGCACAGAAGAGTGACACCTCTATGGCCACAAGCGAATGGTACAGTAGAAAGGTTTATGAGTAACATTAAACGCACCACACAAATTGCACGCATCACTGGAGAGCCAGTCGAGAAGCTGCTATACCAATTCATGCAAGACTACAGAAACACGCCACACAGCACCACTGGGAAAACACCATCGGAAGTGATGTTTGGGTGAACGATTAGAACACGAATACCCCATGTGGCAGTTGATGAAGATAAATATGAAAAGGACACAGAAATGAGAAAGAAAGACAAACACATGAAGGAGAACATGAAAAGGACCGCGGATACCACCCGATGAGCCAAAGCGAACGACTTAGCACCAGGAGACCTGGTGGTGGTCCGCCAACCTCAGCATCGGAAAAACATAGCCCCGTTCAGCGAGGAACCACTCATCATCGTCAAAAAGAAAGGATCACTCATCACTGCGGAGGGAGACCGTAGGTCCATAACGAGAAACTCATCTCACTTCAGACGGATGCCGGGAGCCCCAGTCGTGGGCGACACAAAACAGAGTGACGATTTCACTCAATGGGATGCTCCTTCTGAAGGAGACAGAGAAGACTCTGAAGGAGACATGGCACCAGAGACCTGGACAGACCCGTCGGTCAGGGCAGAGTGTCGACCAACGAGAACGAGAAAGAAACCCCATTGCCTCATTGAAGAAATGAACTGAGGGCAGGACCTAAAGTTTAGTGACGGGAGGGTGTGGTGTTGCCACTCTTTTCTGTTATTAGAGGATGAGTCCTCTGTCTGTTTCTGTTTACTTGTGGGCTGCGACCCACGTGTGTTAAGGGGTGGGGTTGCCGCCCAAGGGTAGTTCGAGTCTGGCTGTGATGCAGTAAAGACATGTTGCACCCCAGCTCTGTGTCGGCCTCATCATTGTGTGAATGGATGAGTGATCGATGACCTAGCGTGAGGCGGTCCACGTGGAAGAATACCACACAGCGCAGAGCCGTGCAGGCTGAAGGAGCGCCCGAAAGAGAAAATTGTGTACGAACGAAAAATCAGCAACGAGTCAGAGGCTTCTGAAAATGGATGTTTTACCACGAGTATTGCAGAGCAAAAAACAACGTCACATAAACTCACTTGTGACAGTCAGTATAATTTGTTAAGCTACACGCACAGACGCAGACACATTGGGAGGCGATGCACATGATAGCACCTTGAAAGATAGCACCTTGAAAGATAGCACAGGGCAAATGAAACAGCGGCTTGGGGCTAACATGCAGGCACCCCCAACAAGGAAGAATTGCAGGGGTCGGAATATGGTGCAGGGACAGCGGACTCGCTGTTGGAAGCAAGGCGACACGGAGCAACACAGATGTTGTCCCCGGTGTCACATTTATAAATTAAGCACAGTATAAATAAACAACAATACCACAACCCACGGCATACTTTAACCAACAATGCAACAGGGAAAAGGCTGCCGGGTAAGATAGCACAGGGGTTTGAGCACACGTGGCGGCCGCCCCAGTGGGATCATCAGTTTCTTCGATGCACAGCACTTTGGAAAAAGTGTTTCTGAAATCAGACATGTTTCCAACATTTGGAACTAACCACATAGTATTTATTAATAAGCGATCTGCATGTGAGGTCTAATCACGACACTTTAAAAACAATAAGGGGGGAAATAGAAATATTAGCCGCAGATCCTGGCAACAAAGCCATGCAGAGCAACGGGAGAGGCCAGAGGCCGAACTAATCCATTGTCTCACAACAAGGGGAACATAGAAGTATTATCTGCAGGTCCTGGCAGCAAAGCCATGCAGAGCCACGGGAGAGGCAGAGGACAAACTAATCCATTGCCTCACAACAAGGGGAAAATAGAAGTATTAGCTGCAGGTCCTGGCAGCAAAGCCATGCAGAGCACCGAGAGAGGCCAGAGGCCGGACTAATCCATTGTCTCACAACAAGGGGAAAATAGAAGTATTATCTGCAGGTCCTGGCAGCAAAGCCATGGAGAGCCACGGGAGAGGCAGAGGACAAACTAATCCATTGTCTCACAACACGGGGAAAATAGAAGTATTAGCTGCAGGTCCTGGCAGCAAAGCCGTGCAGAGCCACGGGAGAGGCCAGAGGCCGAACTAATCCATTGTCTCACAACACGGGGAAAATAGAAGTATTAGCTGCAGGTCCTTGCAGCAAAGCCATGCAGAGCAACGGGAGAGGCCAGAGGCCGAACTAATCCATTGTCTCACAACAAGGGGAACATAGAAGTATTAGCTGCAGGTCCTGGCAGCAAAGCTATGCAGAGCAACGGGAGAGGCCAGAGGCCGAACTAATCCATTGTCTCACAACAAGGGGAACATAGAAGTATTATCTGCAGGTCCTGGCAGCAAAGCCATGCAGAGCCACGGGAGAGGCAGAGGACAAACTAATCCATTGCCTCACAACAAGGGGAAAATAGAAGTATTAGCTGCAGGTCCTGGCAGCAAAGCCATGCAGAGCAACGAGAGAGGCCAGAGGCCGGACTAATCCATTGTCTCACAACAAGGGGAAAATAGAAGTATTATCTGCAGGTCCTGGCAGCAAAGCCATGGAGAGCCACGGGAGAGGCAGAGGACAAACTAATCCATTGTCTCACAACACGGGGAAAATAGAAGTATTAGCTGCAGGTCCTGGCAGCAAAGCCGTGCAGAGCCACGGGAGAGGCCAGAGGCCGAACTAATCCATTGTCTCACAACACGGGGAAAATAGAAGTATTAGCTGCAGGTCCTTGCAGCAAAGCCATGCAGAGCAACGGGAGAGGCCAGAGGCCGAACTAATCCATTGTCTCACAACAAGGGGGAAAATAGAAGTATTAGCTGCAGGTCCTGGCAGCAAAGCCATGCAGAGCCACGGGAGAGGCAGAGGACAAACTAATCCATTGCCTCACAACAAGGGGAAAATAGAAGTATTAGCTGCAGGTCCTGGCAGCAAAGCCATGCAGAGCAACGAGAGAGGCCAGAGGCCGGACTAATCCATTGTCTCACAACAAGGGGAAAATAGAAGTATTATCTGCAGGTCCTGGCAGCAAAGCCATGGAGAGCCACGGGAGAGGCAGAGGACAAACTAATCCATTGTCTCACAACACGGGGAAAATAGAAGTATTAGCTGCAGGTCCTGGCAGCAAAGCTATGCAGAGCAACGGGAGAGGCCAGAGGCCGAACTAATCCATTGTCTCACAACAAGGGGAACATAGAAGTATTATCTGCAGGTCCTGGCAGCAAAGCCATGCAGAGCCACGGGAGAGGCAGAGGACAAACTAATCCATTGCCTCACAACAAGGGGAAAATAGAAGTATTAGCTGCAGGTCCTGGCAGCAAAGCCATGCAGAGCAACGAGAGAGGCCAGAGGCCGGACTAATCCATTGTCTCACAACAAGGGGAAAATAGAAGTATTATCTGCAGGTCCTGGCAGCAAAGCCATGGAGAGCCACGGGAGAGGCAGAGGACAAACTAATCCATTGTCTCACAACACGGGGAAAATAGAAGTATTAGCTGCAGGTCCTGGCAGCAAAGCTATGCAGAGCAACGGGAGAGGCCAGAGGCCGAACTAATCCATTGTCTCACAACAAGGGGGAAAATAGAAGTATTAGCTGCAGGTCCTTGCAGCAAAGCCATGCAGAGCAACGGGAGAGGCCAGAGGCCGAACTAATCCATTGTCTCACAACAAGGGGGGAAATAGAAATATTAGCCGCAGATCCTGGCAGCAAAGCCATGCAGAGCAACGGGAGTGGCCAGAGGCCGAACTAATCCATTGTCTCACAACAAGGGGAAAATAGAAGTATTATCTGCAGGTCCTGGCAGCAAAGCCATGCAGAGCCACGGGAGAGGCAGAGGACAAACTAATCCATTGTCTCACAACACGGGGAAAATAGAAGTATTAGCTGCAGGTCCTGGCAGCAAAGCTGTGCAGAGCAACGGGAGAGGCCAGAGGCCGAACTAATCCATTGTCTCACAACACGGGGAAAATAGAAGTATTAGCTGCAGGTCCTGGCAGCAAAGCCGTGCAGAGCAACGGGAGAGGCCAGAGGCCGAACGAATCCATTGTCTCACAACAAGGGGGAAAATAGAAGTATTAGCTGCAGGTCCTGGCAGCAAAGCCGTGCAGAGCCACGGGAGAGGCCAGAGGACAAACTAATCCATTGTCTCACAACACGGGGAAAATAGAAGTATTAGCTGCAGGTCCTGGCAGCAAAGCCGTGCAGAGCCACGGGAGAGGCCAGAGGACAAACTAATCCATTGTCTCACAACAAGGGGGAAAATAGAAGTATTAGCTGCAGGTCCTGGCAGCAAAGCCATGCAGAGCCACGGGAGAGGCAGAGGACAAACTAATCCATTGTCTCACACGGTCAAGGGGCCGAACATTAAACAGCATGACGCACGTGGTGCATGTGGGCTCAAACATTTATTTTACAATGCCAGGTCAAGAAGGTCGCACAAGGGAAGAACAAAAAACAGAAAGGTTGTCTCATTCACAACACATTGAAAGTTAAATCGCCAGCACTGCAAAACACATGCTAATAAAAGGCATTTTTGATTTTGTTGTCCATGGGAAGAAAAACGAAGCAATGCAGAATAAAACGCGAAACAAAGACCCGGCAGAATTTAAAGGGGGATTTCACAATGGCAGGAACTTTCAATTACATCAACTTACCGCAGCACCAACAGTCACCTGATACAGCAGCAGGTTGCTATGCGGTTCAAGAAGATAGTCTGCACCAATAATGAGCACAAAGCAGCTACAACAACCGCAGCAAGAAGCTAAACATGTTGAAATGCTTCCCCAGTTATATTACGGGAGCAGAAGTGCAAATTTATATCAAACAGACAACTGAGACGGCTAACAAAGGGCGAAACCTATCCATACAGCTATCCATACGGATCATGGCAAACTATTTCTGTGTATGCATAATAAACAACAGAGCCCTGTAAATGGAGTTTGAAACACAGCATTTTCCACAAAACAAGGAGAACCTGTACTCAGGGGACCCAGTTGCAGCAACACTCCATGAGGAATGCAACAGAATTAGGCCACAAGAGCAGAATGGGGCGACACCAATCCGCACAGAAACAGACAAAACATATGGCAGCTAGCAGTAAGGAGTCATGAGAAGAACGGGAAACGGCGCCAAAACACCAAGGACAAGGTAAGCAAGATGGCACCCAGGGGGGAAATAGAAGGCACACAATGTGCAAAATGCCGACGGCTCTATGACCAGCCAGGGGCCCAAAAATGCACACACTCAGGCAGACAAAAACCAGATCTGAAACAAATAACTAGAACAGATTTGACAACTGAACATTCAGCTAACACAGCGAGCACAGGGCTCGTTTTTCACATCCACTCAGAGACTGCAGATCCAGGTTCCGATCCGGCCAGTACCAAACACAGCCCACCAGCCGTATCAAATCAAGGTATGTCCATCACATACTTAGGAGTGAAGAAGGCAAGCTCAGAGACTTGATAAGAGGTCCGCCCACACACTAGAAAAGGGCAAAACGTTTGGCTGCTCACAATTTAACTTGGGCGAGGGCTAATGGGCTGAAGAGGGCACTGGAAGGTATCATGGTGACAACAAGCACCAACAGGCCATACCGGGGGGGGGGCACTTGAAAACTCCCACACATATACAGGGGCTAAACGAAGAACAGATATAAAACACAAGGGGCAGGCCAACATGGCACAGAGCTCAGCCAGTTAAGACCAAACATCAACCCACAATCCAAGCCTGGAATAAAACACCTACGCATGGGAGGATCATCCACGGACACAGGTAACCAGTATTTTCCCAAGGTGCTTGCATCAGCAGCACACATTCTAAAGTGAGAGCGGAAAGATTAGAATAACCCGCAAAACAAGGATGCCACACAAAATTGAGAAGCGTTCCAGAAGGTGGGAGTTCAGCCTCAACCTCAGCATGCTGCATGAGTTACATGGGATGGTGACCCGTTTTTCCAGTCTTCAGAGCGTGACAGAGCGCGGCAAGGACAACACAGTGTCGATCCACTCAAGTAAAACAAAGGAGCACCCGTTCCATTCAACTGATTAAAACAGAGTCCCAGCTACGTGCGATCCAGTCGATGGGGTTTTAAGAAGCAGACACATCCGCGCAGGAAAGCAGGAAAACGACGAAGACTGGGACCAGAATAATAATCCAAGGCCTGCCACAAACTGGCAGCCAAAGTAGCAGCACGGGGAAGACATCTCTAACGAGGATAGATGCCATCCCGCCAAACTGTTTAAGAGCAGAAAAGAGGGGGAAAACAACAAGGGTGAAGGAACATTAAAAAGAGGTGCTTGGTTTAAGCACAAGTAGGGGCCATTATACATGAACGCCCTGCCCTACCAACTCATTTTGCCGGGGCAAATAACACAGCGAGTAGGGTGCTCACTTTGACACCGTGGCAGAGCCTGCTCACGCAGTTTCTAACCCCGGCAGGGCCAAACTCAGCTTTTCATCTGTCCGATGTCGATATAGGAGCACCACACACTGTGGGTAATAATAAGCAGTTTACAGATACTTGAGGTTTCGTAGCACTATATAAAATACTAAATTACTTAGCCAACAACTCATTTCATTTACCGACACATGCGTAGTGAAACACACACTAGGAAAAGAGACAAATCACAGACAAAAACAAGTCACGCAGATATCACATAAAATGTTAAAAAACAGGTCAGCACAGACCCACAAGACAAGCACAAAAGGCCAAAGCCAGAGCACCAGGGCCAAAGAACTGCAAGTAGTACTAAACCTGAAAAATGAGTTTTAAAAATAAATAAATGAATATACATGTATATATTTATATATATATATACTTAATGAAAATACTTTGTTAAGGGGACGTTATGGTTAAGTTGCATTGATAAAAACCTATGAAATTCCATGAAAAACCTTTGTTAAAGGCACGTTATTGTTACAAGTAAAACCAAAAGCAACCATAACTCGCGCCACCACCGTGCACTGCTAAGACTAACACACAGGACAACAAAGATGACATCAAAAGTTTCAAATGTATGCAAATACAATCGTCATATAACCTAGCTCCCTAGACTTGACAAAATCCATTCAGACATTTTGAAAACATTTATATCTAGATCTGTAATCCTTTTGCAAACCTTTGTGTAGATTTGTCAAATGGCACCACATTTATAAGCCTTTACAATATTTTGGGAGCCCCCACTCTAATTCTGCCCCCTCTCGACAAAATCCCACCAAACATTGCAAAAACATATCTATATGTATTATCCGTTTGCCTAATTAAGTGTATACTCATCAAATGGCACTTCATTTATAAGCCTTTACATAATTTTGGGAGCCCCCCTCTAGTTTTGCCCCTCCTGACAGAATCCCACCAAACTTTGCATACTCATTCGGATCAGGTCAGGAATGTCATTGCAAAATTACACGTATTTTCATTAAGTGGCGCCAAAGTTATAAGCCATCCAAAAACTGCTCCCAAACATCTGAAGTGTCCCGAACTTCAAAGGACTGTTCAGAAACATCCGAACTGTTCACAGGTTTTTGCGGCAAAAAAACACCTGGTTTGTTGCTTCTTGCCAGCATATTTCATCCCATTCTCATAACCCCTCAACTCCCCAGAGATTATTTGATAAATTTGACAAGTGCAATGTTGTGTTTTTTTATATCTTTTTACCTCCATGTCTGCGGACACTGGCCGCTATCCGCGAATCCAAGATGGTTTGGCGTTTCCATAATCTGACACACCTCACGCTTCATCCCAGCCAATCAGCAACCACGTTGCATGTCCGCAGACATGGCGCAAGCCGATTAGCCAATCAGTGTCCTGTCCGCGGAGTGAACAGTGTAGTGTGTCCACAGAGTGGACCTAGATATCACTAATTTTTTTAGACCTAGTTTTTGGTTGTTTTAAAAAAAAACTACTTGGCAGATTTTCACCAAATTTACAAAAGAACGCCTTCGGGACCAAGCTGCTGCTCCTACTGCAAATTTGATAAAAATCCGTCCAGTGGTTTGGGCTGTAGGCGCTACAGAAGTTTATCTCCATTCAGTCTATGAGAAAAAAAGACATTTTGGAACCCCCCCTTATAACTTTTCCCCCCAGACCAAACCTCACCAAACTTTGCAAAAAAAAATTCAGAGTGGGCATATACTTGTTTTGTAAAGTTTGGTGAGGATTCATCCATGGGGAGCGAAGTTATAAGCCGCTCAAAAAGTGCTCTTCCTCTGGGTTTAGCAACTTAACCATAACTACATGGCCACTACCGCAGGCCGTGTAATATAAAAGCAGTGGCTAACACCACAATATAACAGGTCAACGCTGGAAGGCCGGGGCCAAGCATCAAATAGCACAATACCTGAAAACAGGTTCAAAAAATGAAAGTAGGCCGGTAGCAGTAATGGTAGAAAACTAGGGTAACATGCAGGGGCTCCCTAAAGAGCAGGTGCAAGCGCTAGCATAATGCGGGAAGCGTTAATAAAAAATGCTAAGCCAAGCCCACAACGAATACAGTGTAAAATACTAAGCACTGCAACAAGTAGATGGAAGAGAAGGGGGCTCAGAACCGGTAAAACCAGAAATGGTTGGAGCAGGAGCCACCCAACCCAAGGGGAATTCAAGGGTTAATTTAGCTTAAGCAAACTGGATTTATTAGCTTACTAATAAGAAATAAGCCTTGCCAGCTGTGCAAAGGGAAATAGGAGGCCAACACATGATGCATGTCAATAATCTAGCAAAGAGCTTGTTAAATAGCAAGGGGAATGTTTATAGCATTAAAATGCACACTTCCCAAGGAAAAGTCCAGGTAAATGACAATACCCTCACAGAGATCAGTACCATGCATGGTAAAGGGGCGAGCTCCAACTAGAATGGACAGACAGTTCGGCTAAGGGAAGAGATAAGGAGCAAATTTTGGGGGGAATCTTGGCAGACTGCAACCCACCCAGGGCATGGCGGCACGGGCCAGAGGGGGCAACCTCGGGACCGATGCCCAAAAGTACAGCATATTATGGTTACTGTAATTATGATTATGTTTTGTTATGACCATAGCTGTAATAAAATCCCACGACCTTTTTATTGCCAACACTCACCCAATGTGTTTGTGTTATTAACTGGGGGGGAAAGGGTATGGTCTTCCAACACCCAGGTTATGTTATTAGTATATTTGCATATGGGTCCACCTGTTATGGCCAGCACCAAAGTGTAACTGGCTGGGGCGGGTAGCCTGTGCCCATTGGCTGCCAAAAAGGGGGGAGGGCAGGGGCAGCCTTAGCACAGAGCTGTCACATGCAGCTTCTCCCTCTCTCCCTCCTCTTCAGTTGCATGTTCCACCCAAAGGCAGACACACCGTCGCCAGCAGGAGCAATAAGAATGAAGGGCAAGGTGTTAAATAACACCTTGCCCTTCCTCCCAAAGGGGTGCAAAGCACCAGTGACAGGAAAGGCAGGAAGTGTACAGGGTGCAACCGTGTTATGCACCACAAGGGTAATTGCCATCGGTGTCAGCCGGCCGGGGGGCTGGCAAACACGGCCCCCCACACAGGCACAACAAAGACCCAGGGGCAGCCCTGGGTCCAATATAAGGAGCTGCGTTTGCAGCAAAAGACCAGAATCAGTTTGTGGTCCCTGCACGGGAATCCAAGCGATCCAGTTTGGGTCCCTGTACAAGTCTCTTCTTTTTCCGAGAACCCTCCCACCCTAGAAAAAGGGCAAGAAGAAAGAGAAAGAAGACAGGTCACTGTACGGTGACTACACTGTCATGGGACAAGAATGGCAGCATGACCCAGAGGGGGCAACCTCAGGATCCGATGCCCAAAAGTACAGCATATTATGGTTACTGTAATTATGATTATGTTTTGTTATGACCATAACTGTGCGATAAAATCCCACAGCCTTTTTATTGCCAACACTCACCCAATGTGTTTGTGTTATTAACTGGGGGGAAAGGGTACGGTCTTCCAACACCCAGGTTATTTTATCCGTCTGTCTGCATATGGGTCCACTGGTTACCACCAGGATGCCCACCAGTTACATGTGATTGCACTCAACCACCACTTGTGTACAGGCATGTTATAAATGACTTATCATATAATATCATACCACCACAGGGTTGAGTACTTGAAGTGTTCTTAACGACATGGTGGCTCTGGTGACTTGCACAAAAAACGCTGCAGGAATTGAATGCAACTATTAAAACGATGTGTACCAAATGCAAACATAGAAAATACATGTTTAATTAGTGCAAATATCAATACACCTGACAGAGGTATGAAATGGGAGCAAACGGGGAGAAATGAATTCAATTTTCTAAGATGAATATTTTGTTGTTCAGTTGCACCACATTGTCAACTTCAGAAAGAGAGTCTTTATGCCACAGATAGGTGCCACAGATCCCATCGGGTTCTCTCTAACACATGCCCAGCGCTCCATTCCTCCTGAGTTACATCTGAAACATACATCAAATACTAATGATAAGCACTGCTCTGCCCTCCAAAGATATGGTCATTCAGGGCATAGATCGGAGAGCTTGTTCGGGGAACAATACGCCCGTTCACAAACAAGAAACAGACATAGTTTGTTTTTTGACTGTGTTGCAGCCTGTTTACATTTTTAAAAGATCTTCCTCTGGATGAGGTAATAGCTCATTCACTGTTGCAACATGATGAGAACCCCTTGTTCTAATCATAGTACCAGTGGGATTATATTTTACTAAAGCACCACCTCAAGGATCATCATACGAAGATACATCCCCTCCAATCCCTGCTCACCCAACGCAGACACATGATCAGCGAGGCTTAGTCGGCTAATTACACCTTCGCCATTGAGACAGCCATTAATAGGAGCACAGCCTAATTCAAAGTACTCATGTAATGAACCAAGCCCACGCATGTCCCTGAGGTGCTGGCTTCACAAGGAAAATGTTACGGAATCAATACCTTCTTCATTAGCAAAACTGTTAACACCAGAGGTCTCATTGATGCTTCAAAACCAGACAGAGCCTGCTATCCATCTCCCCGTGCACTGCCTTCCTGGACCGACTTCAGCCTCCTTGCTCTTAAGTATACCTCAGGCACACTTGCTTCCCTTAAACCTACCGTTTAGATGGATGACTTCCTCCTGGCTTCCTTTATTAAACAACTCACTGGCCCAGTGCTCAAAACACTCCTCAGTGTTGTGAACACCTCCCTCAGCAAAGGTGCATTCAAGACAAGTTGAAGACAGATCTCATACAACCCCCTTCTAAAATAATCTTGTTTGACCTACAGGACATAGCCATCAATAGACTCATCAGGAGCCTCTGATTCATTGTGAAGCTTATCGAGAAAATATTTGCAACCCGACTTTAATTGACCTGCTTGGCCTCCTCCACAATGACAAGTTTGGATTCCGCCCGAAGGCAGAACCGAGACGTAAACCACCCAGGTGATGGAAGATGCACTATGAATCACTGACACAGGGGGCTTGTGTCTCCTATTGCTCTTAGAAGTCTCAGTTGTGGTTGACACAGTCGCCCACCTAACACTCATCACCCTCCTCACCGACAGGTTGAGCTTCTCCGGAACCATCCTACACTTTTTTTTTACATCCTACCTATCCTGCGGGCAACAACCATACAGATTGGATAATTCAGGTCCAACCAACTCCCTGTATCATGTGATCCCCAAGAGACTATGCTCTCCCCACTCATCTTCAATCTATATATGGAACCCTTGGGATTTCTCTTAAATGACCCCAACAAAGTTATCTATCCGTACACTGATGACATTCAGGTATTCCTTATGGTCAGTGGCACCACGGCTGCATGAATGCCTAGCTACTATCTACACATCAATGTCAAATCCTTACCTCAAACTGAACCCCACCAAGAACGAATTTGTCCTCATCGGTCAACCACCAAACAACTACTTGTGCACCAATGGCTGGATGGCATGCGCCCGGAAGGATTCCCCCCCTCAGTTGTCTAACTCAGCCAAATCCTGGGCATAATTGTAGACAGTAGTCTTTCCTTACCAAAGCACATAGTCAAAAAGGCTAGAACCACATGACTACAGATCTCCACCCTCTGCAAAATTAAACCCTGTAAAGGTAAGACTCACAAGCAGCCCTTCTCTTTTCATCCCCGAACCATCTGGGACTCAATCCCGGCAGAGTCTCAAAATGCCTGCACCATCCACGAGTTCTGCAAAACACTAAACATTTAGATTTTTCAACAAAACCTGTCAGACAAATAGAAATCCCTCCTTCCACTCACAGTACTAATTTACTGTCTATAATGTCAATCACATTACTTGTAACCTCTTGTTGCACGGCACTTCACTGTTCTCGAGGTAGGTTCGCACTAGAAGCAATAAAATAAACTACAGATCATTTTATGATAATATTCATTAAAAAGGCACTTGTGGAAAATAAAGAAAGAAACTTTGTCATTTGAGTTTTTTTTTTAAATTAATAGACATGAAGAGAACAGCAGTTCGTTGCACACACATTGATATTTACTATGGTTTATGTTTTGCTTGCTGCCCAGATTCCCCCTTTCTTAAGTTTACTGTTTTGGGATTGAAGCAGCAAATTACGCACAGCTCAGGACTGTCCTTGAGGTGCTAACTTCTGAACCATCGCCGCAGAACTCTGGAATGCCTTACCACCCCAAATGAGGACCAAAACGCCATACTGGTCATTCAGAAAACAACTTAAAACCAGACTGTTCGACTGACCTGGTACTGTTCGCTATGTTCCCTGATGCCTCCCTCTCCCTTCCCCTATCTGTAACCAGCACCTGGATGCCTGTGGGCTCAAAGCGCTTCATAAGTGCAAAAATAAAAAAATAAAAAAATAAATATATAAACGGGGGCTCAGATTATGGCGATATAATGAGCCATTCCTGGACATGCTTCCATTGTTCATCCATACTTTGAGATAAAAGGCAAGTGTTTAATTAATTGAATAAAAGATAACACTGTTAGGATATAATAATATTAGCAAATATTTCCAAACAAATGTAAGTGATGAGTCTTTATGATAGTGCGTCTCAATGGCCTAAAGTGTTTAGATAGGCAAGGGGCCAGAAGAGGCATTCAAAAGGGACGAAGAAGATGTTGCTTCTTTGGACTTCAGAAGCTATTACCCAATTTGATTGACTATTATTGATCGAATGGTACATCTGACCGAATTCGGCCAGTACCATTCGATCGATTTGATTCGATCAAATTGGGTGATAAATACCAAACATGGGGATATTGATATTGATATTGATATTTTAGTTATATTGCGCTCATACACAAGTGTTTCAGAGCGTGACAAGGCAAGGGAGGGCAAAAGGGGAGAACAAAACAACGATCTTACCAGGCCCAGTGACATTGAGAACTTGCAAGTGCATGGGAAAGGGAAAAGGGGAAAAGTGCATAGAAGAGGGGAGAAGTGGAAAGTGTGGAGCAGAAAAGGAGCAGATAAATAATAATACATAAAATAAATAAATAGATAATGACGGCAATAAGCGGGGGTAGTGCAGCCAGCAAGTGGCAAGTGCTGAGTGTAGCTGACAGGGTATGTCTATAAGTGCAGAAGAAAAGTCAGGGGATGGGGGACTGTATCGGTACAGATACAGACCCCAGTGCAAGGCGTTGGCCGAGAGGCAGTGCGGGAGGGTTGCAAGGTGAGCAGGTACCTGGGGCCGGAGGACAGACGGTTGCCAGGTGCACAGTGCAGAGAGAAAAACAGATCAGATGGGGAGAAGGGGGGCAGAGAGGAAAGTCTTGAGGTGCTTCCGGAGCCAGAGATGGTTCTCCTCAAGTTTCAGAGTGGCAGAGAGGCTTTTCCAGAGGGAGGCCCCAGAGGAAGACAGAGATCTATCCCCAGCTCGTTTCTTTGAAAAACTACTGACCCTGAGGGATTTATGATATATGATATGGCATGTATAAGACACCTGTACACAAGTGTTTCAGTTAGAGGTAGAGTAGCGAAGAGCTTGAGAGGGGAGATATTTACGGAGGGATAGTTGACAGTATTTTGGACCCAGGCCCTAGAAAGTATTGTGGACAATGCAAAGGGTTTTGAATGTAATCCTTGCATCCAGTGGGAGCCAATGAAGGGATTTCAGAGTTCGAGAGATACAATCGTAGGGCTTGAGGCCAAGGACAAGACTTACAATCCTGTTCTGGATGAGTTGTAAAGGGCGGAGAGAGGCAGGTAGATTTAGAAAGAGGCTATTACAATAGTCTAACCTCGAGAGAACCAGAGCTTGGGAGACAGTGAGCTTCTGGGGGAAGGAGAGGAAGGGCAGAGTAGCTCTGAGGAGGTGCAGTAGCAGGTTTAACTTTTTAGAGATGTCAGAGATGTGGGCGGAGATGGAAAGTGTGGAGTCAAAGATGACCCCAAGGTTCTTAGCCTCGCAGGTAGGGGTAGGAGGAGGGCCAAGGAAGACCGGCCAGAGAGTAAGGGGAAAGGATGGTGAAGGTGTACTGATGAGGAGGGTCTCAGTCGTGTTGGCATTTAGACTAAGATTGTTGGTGGCACTCCAATTTTGAATGGCAGTTAGGCAATCAGAGATGAGGGAAGGAGAGGTGGTGGCTGAGGGCAGCCTGAAGATAAGTTGTGTGTCATCAGTGTAGCACTGGAAATTTGAGCAGAACATGGCAATGCAGTGGACGAGGGTTGACAGGTATTGGTTGAAAAACCAGGGTGAAAGTTTAAACCCCTGGGGAACACCAAAGGTAGAGGGGGAGATAGATGATAGGAAGGACCCAAGTTGGACCTGGGAGGGTCGATCAGAGAGAAAAGAGGTCAGCCAGGCTAGAGCCTGATCGGTGATACCCAGGTTATCACAGAGACAGTTGAGCAGGGTGATATGGTTGACCGTGTCAAAGGCAGAAGAGAGATCGAGTAGGATGAGGACAGAGGGAATGTTAGAGTCAAGGTTGGAGAGAAGATCTTCACGGATGTTCAGGCGAGCAGTTTCCGTGCTTCTCGCAGCTCTGAAGCCAGACTGGTAGTCATGGAGAGAACCAACAGAAGCAGAATGAAGATTTAGCTGAGTAAATGGGGAGTCGGGGTTGTGGGAGTGTCCCCCGCTCCCAGTGTTCAGTATTTTTGGCCTTGGGAGTTTGTGGGGGTGTCCCCTGCTTCCTGAAGATTGGAGGCGGGGGGCAAAAAAAACAAGAAAAGGGGACCCTGCTGCGTCAGATCCAACCTGCGTTAGAGGGACAGAAATGATGCCGCAGGCTCAGGAGAGTCAGCAGACATGGAAAGGGTTAGTGGGGGTGGTGGGTGGTTGTACTGGAGGAGTGTGGGGACATAGATTGGATGAGTTTGACTGCAGTAGAATTGTATTTGCAGCTAAATTGACTATGGTCACTTCCACCACAAACAATTCTGCCACGGCCAAACAACACAGATCCCTTCAGAAGATGATAGAAACCTTGAAACATAATTTCGTAGATTGCAAAGCCTTGTTGTACAGATAAAACATTTGAGAAAGTTTGTTCATGAGGCTGAGGAATTAAGGAAAGATTCATTTTGGCACAGAATATTAGAGGAGAGCACATTTAATTGCTATTAGAAGTGACTGAATAGTGAGAGAATCTGGAAAAGAGTTCAGACTCTGTGAATTGAATAAGTGTATTATTTACGTTTTATTGGTGTGTCTAGAATGGGCAAGTTGAGATAATTAATTCCTATCTGCTAAAGTAAAAACGGTATATAGAGTTTTCACCTTTGTTTATCCCTTTACTGGAAAATTAATTGAATGAATTATACTGAAAATAGTTAATGACTGTTGAATATTTGGGGATATGAAATGTATAAAAAGTTATTTTGTAAATACAATGAATTTTTGTTTGTTTTCTGGAACTTTCTGAGAGCAGGCGAGATAGATAGGGTGAGCAACATTTTATTGCTATGTTGAGTATACTGCCAGATGAAATGAGCAGCATACCATAGGAGCATTCCATGTTGTTCAGAACGAGTGCACATTTGAATTACTAGCACAGGCACGTTTGATAAAATGGTGGTCATTCTTATATTCCCAAAATGCACTTGTTTGTATGCAAAGCAGCCTGCATCCCATATTCAGGGCACCCACATTATTCTACACCTAGCTCGAGACCCTCCTCCATCCCGCCCCCACACCACTGATAATCCGCCTCTCCCCACTCACCACCATCGTCCTCCCCCCGCGTGAAGAGGGAAGGGGATGGAGTTCCCCCAGGAAATGTTGACCATTTCCAGCGCTAGAGTCCATCCTAGTCATGTATTTATGTAGTAACGATGTAAAGCAATTGACGAGTTTGAAGTTTGAAGTTTTTGTTTATTTATAAAGTGTAAAACCAGGCCCAGGGGCAACCGGGCACATAATCTTGTAAACAAGGTACAGTAAACAGTGCATACACAGTAAATTTACACACACAAAAATATACAATAAAGTGTACAGCAGGAGATACATTGGCAGATTAAGGTACAAATACAAAGAGGGGGTGTATACCTAAAACGTATATTACAAATGGCAGGCAGGTCAGGGAGAGGAGCCTTACAGATCATGAGAGAACAGCCACATTTTGGCATTGTTCTTGAAGGTTAGGAACGACGGTTCTGCTCTGATAGGAGTAGGCAAAGTGTTCCAGAGTTTCGAAGCTAAGACTGGGAAACTCACGCCACCTGCTTTTTGGAGTTTGAATCTAGGCAGGGTGAGGCTGTGGGTTTAGGCTGATCTCATGGGTCGAGTGGATGTGTGGAGTGTAAGATGGGAGGATAGGTAGGGTGGGGCCATGTTATTCAAGCATGTTTGGGTCAAGGCTAGGGTTTTCAGGGCAATTCTTTGTTTTACCGGGAGCCAACGTAAGCCAGCTCTGACGGAGGAGATGTGGGAACGTCTCGGGATGTTTAAGGCTGCCCTTATGCCATTATTTTGTACAGTTTGCAATTTGCTGAGGTTGGACTGACTGGTCCCAAGGTAGAGAGCACTACAGTAGTCAATTTTGGCCATAATGAGTGTTCTAGCGAGGGTAATGAAGTTGCTGGATTTTAGAAAGGGTCTGCAGGCGGTGATGAGTTTACTGCATTTGTTTGTCTGTTCAGTGAGAGTGTGGAGTCAAGGTAGACACCTAACGTTTTAGTATCTTTGGAGACCTTGATAATGTTGCCGTCAATGGTGAAGGACTTGTAAATTAGAACTAATTTGTTGAGGCGATGGCTTGATCCAAGTAGTAAGAGCTCGGTCTTGTCATCGTTGAGGCAGAGTTTGTGATGTGCCATCCAGGCCTGGATGACCAGATAGACATCATTTAAGGCTTTGGTGTCAACGGTGTAGTCACCCGTGATAGGAATGAGTACCTGGGTGTCGTCCGCGTAGTTAGTATAGGATACACCTAGATAATCGAGCACGTCGAAGAGTGGCTTTGTGAATACGTTGTACAGCGTAGGTGACACGCAGGAGCCTTGGGGAACTCTGCAGTGAATGGGGGACGGGCCTGCCGATGCTGTAGGTGAGAAGACCCTCATACATCTGTTGCTCAGGAATGAATGGATCCAGGCATTTGCAGAGTCAGAGAAGTGGGCCGCAGTTTTGAGATGTTGGCAGAGTATTTGGTGGTTGACCAAATCGAAGGCCGCGGAGAGGTCAAGGAGAAGGAGAAGAGCTAACTTCCCATTATACTTTATTGTCTCCAACTGAGTTTTCAAGTCAATCAAGGCTGATTCAGTGCCGTGTTTAGGCCGGAATCCTGATTGTCTTAACCCTAGGAGATTGTTAGATTCAAGGTAGTCCTGAATCTGCAGGTAGGCTGCGCGGTCTAGGAACTTAAGCAAGAACGGGACCGTAGTGATTGGTCTAAAATTGGTTGGGATGTTAGGGTCAAGGGAGGGTTTTTTGAGGAGTGGGATAACCCACGCATCCTTCAGGTTATCCAGGACTATACCCGATTTGAAAGAGGCATTTATGAATGCTGTGATGAACAGGGCTAAGTCGTGAGATGCTTCCTTGATGATAGGTGCCGGGCAGGGGTCACCTTGGCAATTGGATGGTTTGAGGTTATTTATGATTTTTTCTACTTCAGAAGTGGTGAGCGGGGAGAAGGAGAATGGTTTATGAGAAGGACATGAACAAATGATACTGGGAGCATGCCCCCAAGTGCCTGGTGAAGAACAAGCTTTCGGCCCCCATGGACAAACCACAATGACGTGTCAAAGAAGGCCTCCAAAGTGCCCACCTTAATGGACAACGACAACACTGATAATCCACATTCAGGAGCAGGGGACAAGGCGCAAAACCCGACAGCTGGAGAGTGCACAATGGAAAATCCCACTCGCCTCACAAAACGTTTCTAAAATAGGCCACCTCGGCCCAATGCCACACCCAACAGGGTCTGCCTCCTCGGGGGAACTGTGGAACTGTGGAACGTGGTAAAAAGTCTTACTTGTATTAATTAATCAAATAATGAAATTGGACTAAAAACTCAACTGTGCACTTTGTACCGATACAAATGCCATTAGATTAACACACAATTAAATACATTTTCTCATTTAATACAGAGATTATCTAACCCATATAATTGAATTATCTGTATAAATGACGAGCGCTAAAGAGGTCTCCAAACATCTGGAGACTGGGGAGCAAAAAAGGGGGCTTCAGAGATGGTGCCCACAGAGAAAATAATTTCCATGGGCTGCTTCTCCGGCATGATCCCAGAACTCACAGCTAGTCCATGAAGGCGGTGAGACCAAGATGATCAAAGCTGGAGGTGCGTCTTAGCCCCTTTGAGCAACTGATGTCTGCATTAGCGGCAGTCTAGTCATCCGTCAAAGTAGACCATTCCTGTGAGGCCACAAGAAGACTTAAGCATACACAACATTGGGGTATCCCATGCAAATAAACTCCCATCTTCAATGTAGCCCATACCCGAGTTTGCATCAGACGGGCGTGGTCAAAGAAGACCCTTCAATTGTACGCCCTGTCACCAAAAGAGGCAGTGAAGGCATGGTGAGTAGGTTACATTGGTGACTATTTATTTATCAAAATCACAGGGAAATCAATGCACTTTCGGCACAAAGACACAGGCCCTCATTACGACCCTGGCGGAAATCGAAAAATGATGGCGGAAATGCAATACCGCCATCGAATAGCGCTCGGTGCGATTACGACCCGTCACCGTAAAGTACGATGCCATTAGCGACACAGTAGCGAACGCCAACGCTAACTGCACCAAGTACGCGCACGCGCGCCATGCCAAACCGTAATTACCACCATGGCGCAACGGTACGCGAATTCCGACCCTAGCGGACATGTACCTAACGCCATCAAGCATGGCGGAAAGTACCATTCCGCCATGGTGAGAAGTACGGCATCGCGAATCAACCGTAAACGGCCCTACTGAGTGCCTGTACACCACTCCCTGCCCACATAGCACAACTCCTCGTAGGTGCAATGAAGTCACACTATGCAACCAGTGAAATGAACAAGTCACCCATGCATGCCAACAAACAAATGAATCCAGGGGCTCCAAGTGCCTTGTGAGTGGGCATCCATATCTGCCATGGCACCATTGCCGCACTGATGCAGCACAGGCATATGAAGGTCCAAGTACAGCAACATGAGCAGAAAAATGAGACAAACAAAAACAGAATAGAAATTTAATGCACCACAAAACCACCAAGGGCCATACAGCCATTAGGTCATGAACTCCTAAATACATTCCAGTATTGTGGGCTGCATCCGCAAGAAAAGACCAGCTTCTGCCTGTGTGACGCCCTGTTCCATCATGGTACACAGGGGCTACATTCACGTCCAAAAAGGCAACACGGAAGCGCCTAGAACTGCAGGGCCGTCCCATCAGGTAGGTACTAGTCCAGCAGAAAGGACGATATGTTGCTCCTAGCCACTAGCACTGCGTAAGGGCAAGTGGCCCATTGGCGATCGTCCCATAAGATCGTAATGGTGCTCCACTGATTGACACGAAGCAGCAGGTGTCGGGAGTAAAAGCCATCTGCAGGAGTGGCGTACAGATGGCAGCGGCAAAAGGGGAGGAGATACCTGTCACCCAAATGAAATTAAAAAGAATAGTATGGCCATCAGAACTACAATTGCATAACTCACTTCAATGATCACACAAAATCTACAGCCATATGCATGCTAGCCCACTCAAATGGAATATACCCACCCGAAAATCACTTGCGAATCACAACCATAAAAATCGAGGTGAAAACAGCATTACAAACGAGTGTTTGTGTGCATGCATCTGTGAAGACAGAATCCATCAGATGGGATTAGTAACGTGCATAGACACAGGTGCCTGAAGGCGCGTCGAGACAGGGAGGGTTCAACAAGGGCAGAAAGACGATGGTCCCACTATGGCAGCTCTGCATGACATAGCGCAGGGGAGGTGGATAGATTCCCAAAAGCCCTGTACATGGCAAACTCTCCATCAAATCATCTGTCCATGCATCCATACATCATTCCCTCATCCCGGTATGAAAACGCCTGATTATTTACTCACATCACATTTGAAACTTCCATTGAGTCTGTGCGTAATGCAGTCTGCAAAATCCACTGTTCTCCAGCCCGGAATTCTAGTGTTGTGAAGTAACATGTATTTGGGAACGTCCTGCCTATTTGTCCACTACGCCATTGCGCATCCCATACTATCCATATCAATCATAGCATACTCGCCATGGCCCCTGTCCCAAGGACATTAAACAATAGAACGTTATATTTGCAGTCAGACCTGTGGGCGTCTCCTCGCCGCTAGCTGAAAACCGAAAGCGCTGTCCTTCGAATTCCTCATTTGCAACATCACGTCGAAAAGGCATCTGTGACCGCTTCAAATCACAAATTCATCCATGTAGTGCGGCAGTGTGTGTAAATGGCAACTGGCTTCACTCACAAATGGGACGCCCCGCCCGTCGGTGAACCTCGGTACGGTGCTCGCCCAAAGGGGATTGCAGCTGGCACAGGTGGAATGAATCACCACAGGTGGAGGCTATACAGCCTGAAAACACATAAATTGCACACCCAACCCCCTCCCACAACCACAACCACTCCAAAATGCTACCGGCAGGACTAGCGATGTTGGCCCTGGGGGACCTGATAGCACTGCAAGTACTCCAACTTCAAGAAGAAGAGGAACAGCAACTACTACAACAACCGGCCGCACAGAGGAGACGCAGGAGGAGGAGGAGGGCAAGGCAGGGCCAGCAAGGCCCACCAGCACAGCCACTACCACCACGCAGGCAGCCCGCAATCCCACGCCTCCGAGCTCATCCGTTCAACCTCACTGATGAGCAGATCCACACCCTCTACCGTTTGGACCGGGACACCATAACCGCCATTGTGGACATGACACAGGCTGACCTTGTCAGCATGATAGATAGCCCAACCGCCATCCCACCCCTACTGAAGGTGGTGTCTGTACTCCACTTCCTGGCCACAGGCACCTACCAGCACACAGTCGGACAGTTGCATGGCATTTCACAGCCACTGTTCTCACGGACACTATTGCAAGTGCTCGATGCCCTCCTGAAGCACGCAGACGACTACATCTCTCTACCACGCTCGGAGCAGGAAATTACGAACACAAAAGTGGGATTCCATGCACTTGCCGGCATACCGGGTTGCATTGGTGCCATCGACTGCACCCATGTGGAATTGGTCGTCCCACATGCCATGGAGGCCCAGTACCGCAACCGGAAACAATATCATTCTCTTAATGTACAAATGGTGTGTGACTCCAACAGGATCATTACACATTGTTGTGCCCGATTTCCTGGATCAACCCATGATTCTATGGTCTTGAGGAACTCTACAATACCACGCTACATGGAGCGACACGCACGGAACAGATCCTGGCTACTCGGTGAGTCTCATTTCATGCATGATAATGTGGGGTATGTGATGCGGCAATGACCTGGCAGGAAGGGGGGGGGGTGCGTACGTAGCAATGTCATTCCACAAACGTCCTTTATTGTCCACATACAGGTGATGCCGGGTATCCACTGAAGAGATGGCTCCTTACACCACTCCGGAACCCACAGAACCAGCATGAGGAGGACTACAACCATGCCCACTCACGTACCCGTGTAGTCATAGAACAGGCATTCGGCCTACTGAAGACTTGTTTCCGCTGCCTCAGCAGGTCTGGCGGGGCACTCCTTTACCGCCATGAGAAGGTTGCAAAGATGGTCATGGCATGTGTCATGCTACACAACATGTGCGTACGTAGAAATGTGGCCATGCCCCCTGACGCAGAACTGCAAGCACCTGAAGATGGTCATGATGAGGGTTGGGATGTGTCTCAGGGTAGTATTTTTTATGGTTGTGTGGGAATTCTGATTTTATAGGTGTACGGCGTGCTGTTTCCCGTTCCGGGCCCATGTTTTTACTTCCGTTTCCGTATGTTTACGGTCACCGTACTTTCCGGTTGCCGCTCATTACGGTGATCGCTAAGATGGGTGGCGGAATTGCACCTAGGGCGCCGTACGACGGCGGTGAGGCGCGTTTTGGGGACATTTCCGCCATCGCGGACTTTGCACTTCCGCCATGGCGTAGTGCTCATGCCCGATGGGTCGGAATTGGCCGCACTTTGCTCCGTCGTGCGATGGCGGAAACGCTATTTACGCTATGGCGGTCAGGTCAGTCACTTTCCGCCAGGGTCGTAATGAGGGCCACAGACTTTACCATTGAGAACAGAGCGGAGGACATGGGTCCATTACAATGGAGTGAGAGAATGTTTCTTGAAGGCCAGATGTTGCAGGGGAAGGTGGAAACATAAACCAGGGACGAGAACAGGATGGAATGACATACGAACGGGATGGTGGAAAAAGTGCTGAATTAAGGATGGTGGGGTTATATAAAAATGCTGTAGGGTTGTCCATGAAGGGTAGCGAGAGAGGAGAACAGGGTTATGTGGTAGCTAAGAGTGCTAGGAAACAGGTTCTTCAGAAAGAAGGAGAGCTCTGAGGTTGGATTTAAAAAGTGGTAGAGTTGTAGTAGTACGGAGAGGGAGAGGAAGAGCATTTCCAGAGTAGGGGAGCGAGGAGAGAGAGAGGAAACAAGAGGGAGCACAGGGTGTTTGAGTGGTGGCAAGTAGGTGAGCTGAGGATGATCTTAAAGCACGAGGAAGAGAGTAGGCAGTAATATGTGCAGATAGGTAGGATGGGGCGAGTCCATGGATAGTTTTGAAGATGATGAGAAGAAGTTTATATTTAGCCCTTTGATTCATAGATAGCCAGCCAACCTGGCGACAGGCTCAGAAGGCAGGGGTAAAGTGAGAAAGGTTGAAAAGTGTTTGGCCCGGAATGTTGAGGACTTTGTCCAGAGGTGAAAGAGGACAGTTGGGAAGGTCATAGAGGAGACCGGCACAGTAGTCAGATCTAGAAAGAAGTAAGGAGGAGATTAGCTGTTTTGCAGTATTTAAAGGACGAAGATGAAGGATTGTTCTTATATTGAGGAGGTTCAGTTTGGCTGCAGTGGCAGATTTGGAGATGAAGAGTGAGAAGTTGTGTGAGGGGTCGAAGATAACACCAAGGTTAGAAGCGGAAGCATAATAAGGATGGTAGTTAGGAGTGAAGAGAAGAAGAGGAGGAGAGCAAAATATAGCATGTTTGGCTGGGAAGCAGATAACTTCAATCATAGTGGCGTTGAACATGAGATAGTGAGACGCTATCCAATATTTGATGGTGGAGAGACAGTTTGACATTTCTGACAACAGTTGTTGGATAAGGAGTCAAAGGAGAAGAGCTGAGTGTTATCAGTGAAGAGTTTATAGGAGAAGCCGTAAGAGGAGAGCAGGACGTCAAGAACTGTAGTATAGAGAGTGAAGAGAAATGGAACAAGGACAGACCCTTGAGGAACTCCAATATTAAGGGGGGGTGAATGGCAGTATGGTTGTTCCAGGACACCTGAAACTGTCTGGGGCAAGGTATGAAGCAGACCAAGTGAGGGCCTTATCTCAAATGCCAAGAGAGACAATGTAGAGGGAAGGTCACAATGGACCACAGTATCAAAGGCAGCAGAGAGGTTGAGAAAAATAAGAATAGATGCAAGGTTTACATGCCGAGTGGAACAGATGAAGTTGCTGACATTGACATGAGCTGTTTCGGTTGAATGCAGAGGTCAGAATCCAGATTGAAGAGGACCCCAGAGGTTGTGAGTATCACTGAACTCAGTGAGTTGATAAAATACTACTTGCTCTAGGGTTTTGGAATAGTTTCTTAGAAGAGAGACAGGGTGAAAGATGGCAGGACAGTTTGTATCTATTTCTTAAGGAGAGGGATTACAATAGCTGTCTTATAGAATGAGGGAAAGGTGGCATTGAAGGAAGGAAGCAAGATGTGGAGCAACACTGGGAGCTCTGTGTTTCACAATGTGTGGGGACAGTGGGTCAGTGGGTGCACAGGAAGGGTTAGCCTTGAGGAGCAGGGCACCAATTCCATCAGGGTTGGTGGGGGCAAAGGAAGACATAGTAATCGGAGAGGAAGGTAGAGAAAAGTGAGCAGGAAGAGGTGATAGAAGATAATTAGCAGGGGTATTGCGAATGGTACACATTTTAGATGTGAAGTAGAGAGCAAGGTCATTTGCAGAAAGATTAGAGGAGATGAAGGTGAGTTTAGGAGGTTTGAGAACTGAGTTGAGAGATTTTTGGAGGTGCCAAGGTTAGGAGAATTGAGATGAAATGAGACAGAGGTAGAAGCCACGTTTTCAGAGTCAAGAGTAGAGGAAAAGTTTTGAAGAACTTTGAGATAGAGTTGAAGAGCAGAGGAGTGTCTTGTCTTTTGCCAACTGCAAAGCTTTTGACACATTGTTGTTTTCAGGGTGCAGATGAGAGGTGTAATCCAGGGCTGTGGAGGTGAGCATTATGAAGTGAGGGTAGTGAGAGTGTAGTGAGAGGAAATGAGATCATAATGAGCCGTGTTAAAGTTAGTGAAGGCTTCTTCAGTGGATGGAAAGCTGTGTTCCGCGTAGGAGGATAAAGTGTGATGTAGGTCAGAGTGCTAGTCAGGGCGGTTGGCAGCAGGGAAACATATGATTAGTAATAGTTATAGTAGATGAGAGAGTGAGGAAGAAGTAGGAGTGGAGATTGAGGCAAAGACGATACAGTGATCAGAGGGAGAAGGTGCTGTGGAGATATTAGCAGCTGAGAGTTGAGAGGAGTTGAGAGGAGATGAGAAAACGGTCAAGGGAGTTTCCATTAAATGGGTGGGCAATGAGTGGACAGAAGAGGGTGAGTGGTTAAGTAGAAGAAAGTAAAAGTCATTGGATATACCAGCAGAGAGAGAGGGGAGGTTGAAGTCACCAATGAGGTTGTGATCGAGAGAGAGAGACAGAGTAAATAAGTTGTCAGAGGTGGTTGAAAAATTGATGCACTGGACCTGGTGGCCGATCGACAGAGATCATTTGAACGCTGTAGGGGGCAGTGATTGTGGACATAGTGTATTTAAATGAGGGAACATTAGCAGGAGATAGGGCAGTAGGAGAGATAGGCAGTTTGGAGGATTAAAACAGTACTACACCACAACCCCTGCCAGTGGAGCAGTGAGAGTGAGTGAAGGTGTAGGCAGGGCCATGAAAGTGAGAAAGGGTTGTGAAAGCAGAGGGAGAGATCCAGGTTATAGTAAGGGTAATGAGGTCAACAGAAGGAGAATGAGAACGGAAGAAGCTGGAGGTAAAGAAGGTTTTATTGCAGATAGACTATGTTCCAAGGAGCAATAGAAAGAGTGTGAGATGTAGAAGCATAGGGACATTGGATCTGAGAAATAGCGCGGCACTGGGCAGATGTTAGAAGAAGATATGTAATTAAAGTTAGGGTTGGAGTATGCTGTTGAATACAAAAAGTAGTGGAGAGAGAAGAGAGCTATTCTCGAGGAGAAGAGATGATAGGGATGGGTAGAGTTCAGATGGTTCTGAGCAGAGGAGAGTGAAGAGAGAAGTAGAAGTTAAAGGAATAGATAGGCATGAGAAGTGCATGACGAGGGTGAAGCTGAGAAGAAGCAATTAAGGGTATTGCAGACAAGTAGCAGGACAGAGCAAATCAAAGGCTTATGTGCAAAGAGGCTAAGAGGCTGTTCAACTGCTGGCCTTCACCCTTTGCTGGGATGCCCCTGGCTGTATGCCTCTACCGAGTTTCCAAGGGATGACACACAATCTCGTCACCTAATCACCTAGCCCATCAGTGGCTGGACTCAGATATTGTCCTTGGTGTTGCTGATTCTTCCTGATTGGTGTTCCCAGAGGAGTCTCTTGTGGACATCAGCTGGAGCTAGGGCTGATCCAAGATGGTTACCGGACGTGATGTCACAGATTTAATATGTCCACAGGAAGTGATGTCACCAATCCAAGATGGACGTGAAGTTCCAGACAGAACGTGAAGCCAAAAACCAGAAGGGATGACGCACCAATCGTCACTTTAACTATTGAATGGGAAACCTTAATTTCCCCACTTCACCAAATCCATTCTTCCTGAACATATTAGCTGACATATTAGGAGAATTTGGAAATACGTTGATCCCCACTATTTCATGCAATATGTAAACTGGACCTTTCCAAGCCTAGGCAAAAGATCTTACACTAAACAACTGTTTATGTATTATAATGTATTCATGGAACCATTGGCCCGTGGCCCAAATGCACACTATGGGGGTCATTACGATTTTAGAGGTAACCATGGCGCTATTAGCGCCATGGCTGCCTCCAAACCCATACCAACTCTGCCCTGGTGAATGGAGCTATTTTACCGCCCTATTCCAAGGTTGAAAGGGGCGGTAATTCCCCATTCACCAGGAATTACCCATTTGAGCTATGAGAAGTGAGTTATCATGGATAAAGCTCCCTTTGGGGAGGAGGAAGGGAGACTCATGAGAAGCTATGAGAAGTGAGTTATCATGGATAATGCTCCCTTTGGGGAGGAGGAAGGGAGACTCATGAGAAGCTATGAGAAGTGAGTTCTCATGGATAAATCTCCCTTTGGGGAGGAGGAAGGGGGACTCATGAGAACATATAAGTGAGTTCTCATGGATAAAGCTCCCTTTGGGGAGGAGGAAGGGTGAGAAGGGAGTTCTCATGGATAAAGCTCCCTTTGGGGAGGAGGAAGGGAGACTCATGAGAAGCTATGAGAAGTGAGTTCTCATAGATGAAGGTCCCTTTGGGGAGGATGAAGGGAGACTTGTGAGAAGCTATGAGAAGTGAGTTCTCAAGGACAAAGCTGCTTTTGGCGAGGGGGAGGGGGTCTCATGAGAAGCTATGAGAAGTGAGTTCTCATGGAGAAAGCTCCCTTTGGGTAGGAGGAAGGGAGACTCATGATAAGCATGGAGAAGTGAGTTCTCATGGAGAAAGCTCCCTTTGGGTAGGAGGAAGGGAGACTCATGAGAAGCTATGAGAAGTGAGTTCTCATGGATAAAGCTCCCTTTGGGAGGAGGAAGGGAAACTCATGAGAAGCTATGAGAAGTGAGTTCTCATGGATAACGCTTCATTTGGGGAGGAGGAAGGGAGACTCATGAGAAGCTATGAGAAGTCAGTTCTCATGGATAACACTCCATTTGGGGAGCAGGAAGGGGGACTCATGAGAAAATATGAGAAGTGAGTTCTCATGGATAAAGCTCCCTTTGGGGAGGAAGAAGGGGGACTCGGGAGAAAATATGAGAAGTGAGTTCTCATGGATAAAGCTCCCTTTGGGGAGGAGGAAGGGAGACTCATGAGAAGCTATGGGAAGTGAGTTCTCATGGATGAAGGTCCCTTTGGGGAGGATGAAGGGAGACTTGTGAGAAGCTATGAGAAGTGAGTTCTCATGGATAAAGCTCCCTTTGGGGAGGAGGAAGGGATACTCATGAGAAGCTATGAGACGTGAGTTCTCAAGGACAAAGCTGCTTTTGGCGAGGGCGAAGGGGACTCATGAGAAGTTATGAGAAGTGAGTTCTCATGGATAAAACTCCCTTTGGGGAGGAGGAAGGGAGACTCATGATAAGCTATGAGAAGTGAGTTCTCATGGAGAAAGCTCCCTTTGGGTACGAGGAAGGGAGACTCATGAGAAGCTATGAGAAGTGAGTTCTCATGGATAAAGCTCCCTTTGGGGAGGAGGAAGGGAGACTAATGAGAAGCTGTGAGAAGTGAGTTCTCATGGATAAAGCTCCCTTTGGAGAGGAGGAAGGGAGACTCATGAGAAGATATGAGAAGTGAGTTCTCATGGATAAAGCTCCCTTTGAAGAGGGGGAGGAAGACTCATGAGAAGCTATGAGAAGTTAGTTCTCATGGACAAAGCTGCCTTTGGGATGGAGGAAGGGAGACTCATGAGAAGCTATGAGAAGAGAATTATCGTGAACAAAGCTCTGTTTAGGGGTGAGGAAGGGAGACTCATGAGAACCTATGAGAAGTGAGTTTTCACAAGCAATGCTGCCTTTGGGTGAGGAGGAAGAAAGACTCATAAGAAGCTATGAGAAGTTAATTCTCATGGACAAAGCTGCCTTTGGGATGGAAGAAGGGAGACTCATGAGAAGCTATGAGAAGAGAATTCTCGTGAACAGAGCTCTGTTTGGGGATGAGAAGGGAGACTCATGAGCACCTATGAGAAGTGAGTTTTCACAGGCAATGCTGCCTTTGGGTGAGGTGGAAGAAAGACTCATAAGAAGATATGAGGAGTTAGTTCTCATGGACAAAACTGCCATTGCGAATGAGGAAGGGAGACTCATAAGAAGCTGTGAGGAGTGAGTTCCCATCCATGGGCAAGGATCCCTTTGGGGATAGGGAAGGGAGACTTGGGAGAAGCTATGAGAAGTGAGTTCTCATTATCAAAGCTGCCTTTAAGTAAGGAAGGAGGATGACTCATGAGAAGCTATGAGGAGTGAGTTCTCATGGACAAATCTGACTTTGGGGATGAGGAAGGGAGTCTTGCGAGAAGCTATTCAGAAGTGTGTTCTCATGAACAAAGCACCCTTTGCGAGAGGAGGAAGCACTCTGAAACAGAACAAATAAATAGCACATGCAACTATCGCAAGATGCCTGTAGTTTTTGAGCTGCCCCTTTATTGGATATGAAGTGTGCTGCATCGGCCACATCCTGACTTCCGACTGTGATCTTTAGCAAACCTCACTGTGTTCGCGGTGCATCTTTTGCAGGATGGATGGGTTCAGGGGTCACCTCCTCATCCCTGGCACCTTCCATGTCTTCTGTGAGGTCAAGCC
The DNA here is from genome assembly GCF_040938575.1 of Ambystoma mexicanum. Taxonomy (NCBI): domain Eukaryota; kingdom Metazoa; phylum Chordata; class Amphibia; order Caudata; family Ambystomatidae; genus Ambystoma; species Ambystoma mexicanum. The sequence continues at coordinate 608,891,641 of NC_090922.1, read as the reverse complement.
ATATGTTCATTGCTATTTCAATGTTAACCCCAGATTGCCCTTCAGTCTCACGAGGCAAGCTTCATTTCTGTGAATAGTCTCTTTAACCCTTACGAAAAGTAATGGTCTCTTCGATATGAGGCCCTGCTTCCTCCTGCACTGTGCACATGTTCCAATTATTGAGCTTCTTTTCTTGACATAGAAACTAGTCTACTTTGCGTTACTTGCGTTAGTAGTGTCTGGACTGGGCCCTTTATGCGGTCTCCCTTTGGTCTCCCTTTGGTCACCATACTCTACAGCCAGGGTCTGCAGTCTTTGGATCTCCAGATGTTCTGGACTACAACTGTCATCAGACCTAGCCAGCATGTCAATGGTGGGGGATCATGCGAGTCATGGTCCAAACTATCTTCCTCGTTAGTGGAGAACACAACCCCTATCATGGCTGATTATAGCACACCCTGTCCATCTACAGGCTTTGTTTGCTCTCTCAACAGCCGCTTCCAATTATTCAACCATCTTGGACTGATCACAATTAAAGATCTTTCTCTCTCTTTCCCTCCCACTCACGCCATTGTAGGGTGTCCCATAAAACTGAGTCCCATTGTGTTCTCGTGCACAACATCAAGCTTGATTGCTTTAACACAAAATGGGTTCTTCTCTGGGTCTGCCACCTTTGGGTGTCCAGTTGTTTCGGATTCCAATCCCCATTGGCCCTGTCCTACACAGTGAATGGCAAGTATTCCAATGAGCCATAGTCCAGAACATCTGTAGGGCCACAGGGTGCACACCACATAGACTGACACGCCAAACACTTTAAAATCACACCTGATGGTTTATGATCCCTTCAGGGGGGCTTCTCCTATAACACGGTGGTGAAGGTTTAATCAGTAAGTCATATTTAGTCATTGCCTTGTGGCGTGGAGTGGGCGGGAAAGTCTTCACTGTTATGTTATGTTAACGGTACTCATATAGCACACCGTCACCAACGGAATTGGTCCCCAGGCGCTCTGGAGGATCTGTAAATGAGACGGTGGGATGGGTTAGTAAGGTGAAGAGGGCGTAGGATAGTGAGAGGGGTGGTGTACTGTTGGCAGCTTCAACTCGGTAGACACCGGGTGCTGAGCTTTGGTGTGAGTATTGCATCGGTGTCAATCCGTGTGTGCTGTTGGTGCAGTTTATGTGTTGTTGCAGTGTGGTGAAGTGCGTGCAGCTGGTTGTGCGAGAGATGGTTGTGTGAGTTTTTTAATTATGCAGAGCGTTAGAGTTTATATTGGTTAGTGGATTATATGACATTTAACATGCAAGCATTCACAGTTCTATCCACGTGTAGCACTTGCTGCTCTACACAATTCAATCTGAGTGTGGCACTCACCAACCCTCACAATATTATCCAGATACCGCACAGGCCAATGTTCATAATTCTATCCAAGTGCGGGACATGCCAACATTCTCAATTCCTTTTAAGTGTAGTGCTTGGCAATCTTCATAATTCCGTCCGGGTGTGGCACTCGCTAACATTCACAATCCTGTCTAGATACGGTGCAGGCTAATGTTCTCAACTTTAAGTGTGGCGCATGCTAACATTCACAATCCCGTCCAGATATGGCACAGGCTGATGTTCCCAACTTTAAGTGTGGCACATGCTAACATTCACAATACTGTCTAGATCCGGCGCAGGCCAAAGTTAGGAATTATGTCTGAGTGTGGCACATGCTAATAATCACAATCCTGTCTAGATACGGCGCAGGCTAGTGTTCTCAACTCAGTGTGACATATGTTAACATCCATAGTCCTGTCTAGATATGGCACAGTCTAATGTTCTCAGTTCTAAGTGTGGTATATGCTAACACTCACAATCCTGTATAGATACGGCACAGGCTGATGTTCTCATCTTTAAGTGTGGCACATGCTAACATTCACAATCCTGTTTAGATATGGCGCAGGCCAAAGTTAGGAGTTATGTCTGAATGTGGCACATGCCAACATTCACAATCTTGTCCAGATCCGGCGCAGGCCAAATTTGGGAATTATGTCTGAGTGTGGCAAATGCTAATATTCACAATCCTGTCTAGATACGGTGCAGGCTAATGTTCTCAACCCAGTGTGGCATATGTTATCATTCACAGTCCTGTCTAGGTATGGCGCAGGCTAATGTTCTCAGTTATTAGTGTGGTATATGGTAATATTCACAATCGGGGCTAGATACGGCGCAGGATAATGTTCTCAGTTCTTAGTGTGGTATATGCTAACATTCACAATCCTGTCTAGATACGGCCCAGGCTAATGTTCTCATTTCTTAGTGTGGTATATGCTAATATTCACAATCCTGTCTAGATACGGCGCAGGCTAGTGTTCTCAATTCTAAGTGTGGTATATGCTAGCATTCACAATCCTGTCTAGATACGGTGCAGGCTGATGTTCTCAACTTTAAGTGTGGCACATGCTAATATTCACAATCCTGTCTAGATATGGCGCAGGCTAATGTTCTCAGTTCTTAGTGTGGTATATGCTAACATTCACACTCCTGTCTAGATACGTCTCAGGCTGATGTTCTCAGTTCTTAGTATGGTATATGCTAATATTCACAATCCTGTCTAGATATGGTGCAGGCAAATGTTCTCAATTCTAAGTGTGGTGCATGCCAACGTTCACATTTCTAACATTTCAATAGGAGTTCTATCAGTTGTGGTGTATGCTAAGCCTTCCTAATTCCATTCAAGTAGGCAGATGCCAACATTTTCAAACCTACCTAGATGTGACACATTCTAGCATCCACAATTCCCTCCAGGTGTGACCCTTGTTAACATTGACTAGTATGTTAGGATGAGTGCAGGCAATATTTCAAACACTGTCATGGTTAAAATCCATCTGGTGGTCACACAGCTTTCTAAGTGTGCATGGGCTAGGTCTATGGCAGTCTACGGTATGGGAAGATAAGGTAGGGTGGCAGGGGTTTTCTGGTGTAGAGTAATTGCTCTACACCCCTCCCATGCCACACTTACAGTTTTTGTTAGTGTCTGTTAGCTGCTGGCTTCATTGGCTTCCCCTGCTGACACCTGCAGACACTTTTTTGGAGCCGCCACTGTTGGAGCCGCCCTTTGCCTTTGGGCCCTTAGCCGCAGGGGCTGCATGGGCAGAGGGCTTCCCTGGTAAGGACACTTATGACCTGGAAGTGACCAATCACGGATGAAGGGCGGGCTGGGAGGCGGGAAGGGTTGAAACCACGGAAATGGAGAGTGGGTGGTGGGCGAAGGCAACCAGGGTCGCACACGGGCCTGGGGAGTTCCAAAACAGATCAAATACAAAGTTTTGGGATCACACAGGGGTCTTGGGGCACAACACTCACCGGGGGCTGCAGGCGCATGATGGCGGTGTCGCGTGCAGTGCTGGTCTGTAGGCCCGGCTGCTTCTTGGAGGTGACCAATCACGGATGGAGGGCGGGCTGGGAGGCGGGAGGGGGAGAAACCACAGAAATGGAGAGTGGGTTGCGGGAGAAGGCAACCAGGGCTGCACACGGGCCTGAGGGGGTCCCAAAACAGATCAAATACAAAGTTTTGGGATCACACAGAGGTCTGGGGGCACAACACTCACCAGGGGCTGCAGGCGCATGATGGCGGCGTCGCGTGCAGTGCGGGTATGTAGGCCCGGCTGCTTCTTGGAGTCTCCGAGAAAACAGAGATTGGGGCCGTTTTGTATTCATTAGAACCGGCCATCCTTCAGAGTTTTGCAAAAAGAAAATGGACACTAATTCAAAGCATTGCACGCAACTAAATAAAACATGCGCCTAACGAGTTCACTGCACATACATCAAGTCTGTTATTAAAACACCTCACATGGTAATTCGTTATAGCCGACACAAGGCACTAGGACTTCATGGCAAACGCCCCGAGCTTTCCTTCCATCAGTGGGGGGAGGGGCACGGGGGTAAAATCAAACGGACGGCCCCCATCATCGCACGGCATGCAAAGCTAAGGATGCATGACAGCACTGGCACGTGCAGGGAGCGGCGCCTGCAGAACACGCACAGCCGGCCTGGGCAGGAGAGCCATTAGTTTACTTTCAGCACAGCATCTAAATAGCCTGCAGTTCCAAGGTAATAAGAGGGGTGGTGAAAGGTGTCTGGGACGCTTTAAAAATAAGTGCTACGATTTTTTGGAAAGACATGAAATCGTGGTGCTTTGTCCCAATGGTTCACATTATACTGCGACCTCTGTGCCCCTTGTGGAGAATCAATGCCTGCGGCTCTCAGCTTGTCACCCTCTTGCTCTCTCGCCCTCCCACTTAATCAGCGCTCTCGGCCGCCCATCGCCCAGACAGTTCCTGGCCCGCTGTATCACTCTGGCTCCCGTCCCAAGGCTGCTCAACTTGTTTACAAGCGCTCTCTGCTGAAATCCATGTATATCGCATCAGTCATCGCCGCCTATTTTAATTTTTTTGTCATCCAGTCAAAACAATGACATCTGATGTATCTGACGCGACGGCCCCCTGGGGAAGCTGTTCTCCCCACGGCCTGTCACCAGCAAGTGATGCCATTATGTTTCCCACAATGGGGGGGGGGGGGAATTTAACAGCGATGCCCCCTCTCTGGCCTGCCTCTGTCATTCCATCTCTTGCCTCTGCCTCCTTCTCTCTCACTTTCCTTCCTCGCCCTGCTGTTCCCATCTCGGTTTAGGGATGATTTCATCTAAAACATTTGGTCAAGGAGAATTCGATTTTTTTTTACAGGTACATTTTGCCATATATGCTAGGGGAGACCCTCACAGTCCCCCTTTAACCCTATTAATTGGATTTCCCTAAACCCACCCCCCAAATATGTATTCAGCAAAATTCATCCAAAAAACTGCGACAAATTCTCCTTCGACCAAAATATGCTGTGCAGTCCATCTCCCGATCCCTCCCATCTCAATCCTGTCATCACTCGGAGTACCTTACCCTTACCTCCCTCCTCGAATATTCCCTTCTTTCGAGATTCAGCCCTCCCCATCCTTGACTCATTTCTCATGCCTTCATCAGCGCAATTTTAGGGGGACAATGATGTTTTGCCCTCCCCCAACTTTCCTGGCACACCATTTGTCCCCTCATTTGGCATTTAGATGTCATGCCCCCCCCCCCAACATTTCAACATTTTCAGCAAATTTACCCCACTGCATGCCTGCCCATTATCCTCCATCGTCTTCATAGGCCTTGCTTCCTTCTTGACCTTCTATCGGTATGTACTCCTCTTGTTCTCTAGTCTATTCTCTCGCCTCTTCCCATCTAATGCACCTTATCTTGCACTCTCTCCAATCTTCTTTGCCATAATATGATGATATAATAAGTCATTTATAACAGGCCTGTAAACAAGTGTTTCTAGGCACGGCAAGACAAGGAATGGGAAGACAAAGGGAAACAAAACAAACAATCTTACCATGCCTTTTGTCATTCAGATCGTGCAAGGGAAAGCAGAGGAGAGTGCAATAAGCAAAGCTCAAATAAGTGCTGCCTGGTGGCCGTCTCTAATTAAGTGCAAGGAGGCAGGGGGGGGGGTAGGCTTGCAGATACAGTCCCAAGTGTGCGGTAGGCCCGGAGGCAATGCAAGGGGCTAGTTCTCATGAAGGAGTTTGGTCCCCAAAAGGTTCAGAGGGGGCCAGCTAACCAGTTAGTGCAGCAGAAGAACATCAGTATGGGAGAAAGAGACAGCAGAAGCGAAAAGGAAGGGAGGCAGGCTGTTCCAGAGGGAGGCAACAGCCGAGGAGAGGGATCTATCCCCCACTCTCTGCCTGGAAAAGTGTCTGACCCTCAGAGAGTTGGAGGTGGATGAGTGGAGGGCTGGAGAAGGAAAGTGCTTAGGAAGAGAGAGTTGGATGTAGTGGTCCCAGGGCCCAGAAATCCTTGTTAACAATGCAGACATTCTTGAACTTGATCCTTGCAGCCACTGGGTGCCAGTGGAGCGATTTCAGGGCTGGAGAGATACAATCCCTGTTCTTGAGGCCAATGACAAGGCGTGCAGTCCTGTTTTGGATTAGTTGCACAGGACGAAGAGTAGAGGCAGGAAGATTTAGAAAGATGCTGTTACCGTAGTCTATCCTAGAGAGAACCAGGGCTCTGGAGACACTGAGTTTCTGGGGAAAAGTGAGAAAAGGAAGAATACCTCTGAGGAGGTGCAGCTGGGAGTGGGACCTTTTAGAGAGCTCTTTGATGTGAGGAGAGAATGAGAGGGTGGATTTGAAGATGACACCAAGGTTTTTTGCCTCGCAGAAGGCACATGTACAGGGCCCAAGGAGGGCAGGATGTCCCCCTTGAACTTCTTCCTTGCAGTCTTAGTGAGAGGGATAGTATAGGAGAAAGAGTAGCAGTTAGAGAAGATGTTAGAAACAGCAAGCACCATAGAGGGTGAGAAGGAGGTAGGAGGGAGGAGAAGGGCCTGTGGGAAGAGAGACAAACAGCCCTGTGGCACACAACTCAGGATGTGCAGAGGTGGGGGTGGGGTCACAACAAAGGAAGACACAGGAGGAGAAGTAACACAAAACAGTGAACTGCATGCCTTGTGGTGGGTGGGATATAGGGTGGGAGGGAACCTGAAGAGACCCAGTAACAGTGACACAGTTGCCAGGATGCAAACTTTCCTAGAAGTGGGAAAATGGTACTGTTTTTCAACACAGGAGAATGCAAAACACCCAGATTCAACTTACCTGGAAAATTGCAGCAGGTTGACAAATGCAGACGACATGCTACCAGGCAGGCACTGACCGAGTATTGGACACCGCTGAACCACAGCAACACCCATACCAAATGGGGCTTTTTGTTTAGAAGTACACTCATTCCTTTGTTCCCCACGCCCTACTCATTGCATCACTTTTTCTTTTAACACATGCATACCTGTATCACTGTGTTGTTTGGAGACATGCATATGTTTTTACTGGTTTTTAACAATGCGATGCAGTTGCATTTATTCACACTGTACTTAAACTCAATGTGCAGTAGTGTCACTGTTGTCTGAAATGTGTGCTTTGATCTATCTGTTTACCACAGACAAACTGATATGTACCACCTTGAGTGTTCTACAACCAGAATGTTGAGCAACATGAAATAACATTTATGCATAAGCCATTCAAATAAGGCTATCAGTAAGTCTGTAATTTGTTTACAAATAGTCTTCATTATCACTGTACCTCAATACCTAATTAAAGTATGGGTCACGGGTGACTTTGTTACCACCACTATAACCTTGTTGAACAGGAAAACATACATAACTAATAGTATGTACTAATCTAGAGCGGCGGCTACCCTCCCCGTGATACACTCTACCACGCGGACAATGGTAGCCACCACTGAAGCTGCCCTTAGCCTCAGGCCCTTCGCCAAGGGGGCTGCCATGGCAGTGGCTGCCAACGGTGGCCCCTAAAAAGGGGCAAGGAAGCCAATGGGATCCCAGGGGGAGTGAGGGGGGAGAGAAGGTCACACAATGAACAAACAGCACAAGGGGAGGTGGAGCAGGGGACACACTCACTGCGGCGTGGCAAAATATCCACCATCTCCATATCTCCCATCTCCTACTTGTTCCCTTCTCACATCTACCTCCTCTCCTTTTTAATTCCATCCATCACCCCCCCGCCCCAAGACACTAACCTGGTCTCCCAGAGTGCCGTTCACCCATACTTTGGTCCGTATACCTGAGTCTCTTTTTGCTACTTTGGGCCTCATTACGACCCAGGCGGTAAGTTACCGCCTGGGTCGTACCTTTACCACCATGGCGTAAACTATGTTTACGCCATGGTGGTTGGCGGACTTACTGCCCCATTCCGAGGTTGGCGGGGCGGTAAGTCCCCAATCCCCATTTACCCTTCCCCATTCCCATTTTTGCCCCATAGGGCATAATGGGAGTGGGGAAGGCGTTAATTACGCCACCGTAAATTACGGTGGCGTAATTAACAACAAGGTCCCTTAGCGCCATGGATTTTAACACCTGCAAAAGCAGGTGTTAAATCCTCCATGGCGCTAAGGGACCTCGGAATCAGGCGGTAAGGGTCGGCGCTGTTTACGCCGCCGTAAACCCCTTACCGCCTGGGTCCTAATGAGGCCCTTTGACATGTCACAGCTCTACACTTTTCCCCTATCCGCCTTTCTCCCATCCTCCATCCTGACTCAAGGACTTCTCTAGTTTCTTGACTCAATCCACGCCCCTTTCACCCTACTTTTTGTACCCTTCCTCAGAAGTGCCATAGGCAAAATGTCCATGTGTGTGCCGTCACAATCACATGTGAGGGAGGCTTGTGGGGCTGTATCATGGACCCAGTCCAGACAAGGCACCAGATGTGTTCTTTTATTTTAATCCACCCATTTCATCTTGTTTCCATATATCCATCCATCCTCCATTCAAATATCCATCCATTATCCGTCCACAGTCCATTCATGTGTGCATCTACACAGTTACACATGGCTATTCATTCTTTTTTGTGACACTGATTGAATAGTACCCAAGGGGGAGTTTTTTGATAAAATGTGAAGCCACATCGAGGCAAAGGCCAGAGGACAAGGCCAATGCCGCTCTCTGCAGCTCCGCTGCGAGAGCCAACCCCAGGATCCCACAGGCCCCACTTGTCTACCATGGAGCTCCCCCCCCTGCCGCCGCCATTAAGGCACACGTGGCCTCGACACCCACACTCAGCTGCACTCCGAAGGAGCAGCGCCCCGCCCACTCACAGCGCTGCCGAATCCAAGCTGAAACTGAATCAGCTGTTCAGCCTGCCAGCCCCTCCTCTCCCGCTTTAAAGGGAGAGGAGGCAGACCGGCAGGCGAAGCCGCATCGAGGCGAAGGCCAGAGGACAAGGCCAACGCCACTCTCTGCAGCTCCGCTGCGAGAGCCAAACCCAGGATCCCACAGGCCCCACTTGTCTACCATGGAGCTCACCCCCCTGCTGCCGCCATTAAGGCACATGCGGCCCACACGCCCACACTCAGCTGCACTCCGAAGGAGCAGCGCTCCGCCCACTCACAGCGCCGCCGAATTCAAGCTGAAACTGAATCAGCTGTTCAGCCTGGCAGCCCCTCCTCTCCCGCTTTAAAGGGAGAGGAGGCAGACTGGCAGGCGAAGCCGCATCGAGGCGAAGGCCAGAGGACAAGGCCAACGCCGCTCTCTTCAGCTCTCCGCTGCTCGAGGGTGCAGATGGCACACCAAAACTCTGCCAAACCAGGTCAAGGTAAGGCCAACATCTTCTATGCCTCCTTGATTCACGCATCTGCACGCCCTCCGCTGTACAACAGCAGGAATGCACGACTACGGTCCCACACCCTGCCTAATAACCCCATCAGCTATACCCCTACCGTGGGTTACCGCAACGCCAGGTTGGCCACAAGAAGCCAGCTGCCAGCACTCTGGTGCGCTCCCACAAAATGCGCCTTGGGCCCCAGGGTTTCCATGACATGACAGGTCTTCAGGGGTTGTACTTACAAACACTACCCCTCCAATAACATTAACTCTCTATCTCTACTTCCGCCCCTCTGCCCCACTGTAACCACCGCTATCGCCCACACTGCCACTCTGGATTGTGTGCAGCCCAATGATGTTCATATGTTTATTGGTCCTATTGCTGGCGCCCCCATTGATTGTGTGCAGCCCAATGATGTTCATATGATTACTGGTCCTATTGCTGGCGCCCCCATTGATTGTGTGCAGCCCAATGATGTTCATATGTTTACTGGTCCTATTGCTGGCGCCCCCATTGATTGTGGGCAGCCCAATGATGTTCATATGTTTACTGGTCCTATTGCTGGCGCCCCCATTGATTGTGAGCAGCCCAATGATGTTCATATGTTTACTGGTCCTATTGCTGGTGCCCCCTTTGATTGTGGGCAGCCCAATGATGTTCATATGTTTACTGGCCCTTTTGCTGGCGCCCCCATTGATTGTGTGCTGCTCAATGATACCTCTGTGCCCTTCAATCTTATCGTTGACACCTCCTTGACCACCCCACCTAGTTCCTCTGATCCTCCATCAGCTACCAGCCCACCCTTCCCCCAGCCTCCCTCCAGCCGCACGCTCATGTGCGCCCTGCTCAATGCCCGTTCTGTACCAGCCCACGCCCTCGAAATCAACGACCTGCTCATAAAAGACGAGCTAGACCTCCTCATCCTTACTGAGACATGGCTGAATGAAAGTTCAGGCCCAGCCCTATCACTGGCCATCCCACCTGGTTTCTCCATCTTCAGGAAAGACTGCACCTCTCAAAGAGGGGGAGGCGTCACCCTCATCGCCAAAGACACCCTGTCCATCAGAGAAGTTGAAGGCATCCTTGACAGCAACAGCGACTACCTCCCTTTAAAAATTAACGTCTCAGCCAACTGCACTATATCCATGCACATTGTCTACAGACCTCCAGGACCGTGCACCGACTTCCACGACACCCTTATCACTGCACTGTCGCACAATATCAAAAAGACCTCACAGGTTCTACTCCTCAGTGACCTCAACTTAGGGCGGAACAACCCCAAAGACACCCCTGCGAAACACCTCAAAACGGCACTCTCGAACTTAGGCTTCACGCACTCCATCTCCTAGCCCGCACACATCAAAGGACGCACCCTTGACTGGGTCAGCCATCACAACTGCTCCCTTCTCATCAAGGACAACAACCCTATTCCTTGGTCCGACCGCCACTACATCCAACTCAACCTCGGAACTAACAAAGTGGCTCTTTCTCCGCCACCACCATGCCCTGCCACGTACGCCAGAAGCTCACGCCTTCTCACAGCTGAGAACCTGGCACCCTACCTCCTTAACCCAGCCCTTCAAACCCCCTCTTCGAACAACCCCGATACCTTAGCTAACACTTTTAAGGATGTCATCACGTCAGCTGTGGATGCTATTGCCCCCCTGACTCTCAAAAAAGCTAAAAAAGCCAAACATGCCAACTCTTGGTTCTCCAAAGAACTCCTTGACCAACGTGCGCAGAAGAGGATTGCACTATCCACATGCAAAGCAAACCCGTCTGAAGCCACTAAACAGAAGTTCAAAGCCATCTCCAAATCATACAAGACCAACAACATCCTGGCAAAGACTGCTTCCTTTAACACCCGGATCGCTGATGCTAAATCAGGATCTAAGGAACTCTTCACCATTTTCAGGGAACTCGAAAAACCATCTGCCCCCCCTTCCTCTATCATCAAAGATGACAAATGGTGTAATAGCATTCAATCTGCCATGCTAGAGAAGCTCAACATACTCCAAAGTAAAATTTGTGGCCAGCAAAAAGACCTCTCCGACATTATAGCGAACATGCACGCTAAGCCACCCACCAAGACCACGTCCTCCCCGTTGTTCGAATTCAAAAACATTTCCGAGCAAGAGGTCATCACCCTGCTCAATTCCATTAAACCCTCCAATTGCAAAGGTGATGCCTGCCCTGCCAGCCTCATCAAAGACTCCGCACCCAGCCTAGCCCCCTGCCTCACAGCCTTTACCAACTCATCCTTCCAATCAGGCCATGTCCCATCAGAACTTAAGGAAGCTTGGGTACGCCCACGTCTCAAGAAACCTTCACTCGACCCAACCGTCCCGGTGAACTACAGGCCCATCACGACTGTAGCGTTCCTGCTCAAAATATTGAACAAAGCAGCTTACCTGCAAGTCCAGAAGTTCTTAGAGGACAACCGTCTCCTCGGCCTATGGCAATCTGGGTTCCGCCCCCGCCATGGCACTGAAACGGCCCTCCTAGACCATAAAAACCAAATGGACGATCTCAGAGACGCAGGCAAACCGGCCCTACTACTGCTCCTTGACCTCTCTGCAGCGTTCGATTTGGTTGACTACAATACTCTGTGTCACCTCCTAGCCACCCAAGCCAATTTCTCCCCTAAAGCCTGCCAATGGATCACCTCCTTTCTCCAAGAAAGGGCCATGAAAGTATTTTCTGAAGTTGCTGTCGCCACCCCCAGCCTCCTCACCTGTGGTGTTCCCCAGGGATCCTGTATCGCACCCACTCTCTACAACCTCTTCACGAGGCCCCTGTTCAGCATCCTGGACTCCCTTGTTATCTCATATACCAACTATGCGGACAATACACAGGTACTCATCCCACTCACGGGTGACTATCTAGCAGATTCCAACACCCTCTCCTCTCTCTACTCTACCATCCAATCTTGGATGGCGGAGAATTGGCTTTGCCTCAATGGTGAAAAAACCGAACTCCTCCTTATTGGCTCACCTTTCACTCTCAGCAATCTTGGAGAACAGAACGCCTCCTTCACCATTGATAATATTCCAATTAAGGTCTCAAACCATGTTAAGACACTCGGAGTCTACCTTGACTCTGACCTGTAGATGGACAGACAGGTCAATGCCATCACCGCCTCCTCAGCCTACTACACCAAAGTCCTCAACGCAGCCAGGCGCTTCTTGGCCCATCAAAACTGCCTCACGATTGCCAGGGCTATCATCGGGTCAAGACTTGACTACTGTAAGGCCCTTATCGTCGGGACTTCCAACACAAACCTCGCCAAACTTCAGCTAGCCCAGAACAATGCTCTAAGGGCAGCCACCGGCACCACAAGCAGAAACCACATCTCCGAAATCAGAAGGCAAGTACACTGGCTCCCTGTTAAAGAAAGAATTGTCTTTAAAACTCTTGCCCTCACCCACAAATGCATTCACGAACTTGCCCCCCCTACCTGAGTAACAGAATTACCAGGCACTCTGCTACAAGACCACTCAGATCCATCTACGCCAACACCATTGTTAGGCCTACCTCTCGGAAAGTGCACGCTGGTGATTCCAGTTTCCCCACCCTAGCAGCCACGCATTGGAACGCCCTGCCTCCTCACCTAAGACTCATTGAGTCCCACCTAGCCTTTCGTAAGGCTATCAAAACCAGACTCTTTGTGTGACTTAAATCTGTATCCTCCACTGCCTATATGCCTGCCAATTTGTAACTAACAGCCTCCGGCACCCGTTTGTAATCTTAAATATGTGTATCCTCTGTAACTAAGAGCCTCTGGCACCCGTATGTAATCTTAAATCTGTGTATCCTCTGTAAAAGCGCCTCAATGCCTCTTGGGCTGGAAGTGCGCTTAACAAATGCAAATAAATAAAAAATAAAAAAAAATGTGCTTTGTAAATAATATTTATTCAGCAGCACTGGTCAAACCTGTTAGCCGCATACTGAAGTAACTCATCAAACTAGCCACACTGGCCCAAAAAGTGGGCCACTTTGACCCCAAAACTGGTCAACCCCAGTATTTTGTATTTTGGGTTTGGCCATTGGCCTATTGCCTTATGGGCATGTCCGAGCCCGCATGCACCTCTCCCCTAGTTCCCTCAATCTCATCTCATGTGCCCAATCCAGTCATCCTCCCGTTATCCACTCATCCATCCATTCTCCCTTTCCTCACACATCCACCCACTTTCCCTTTCTCCATCCATCTAGCCACTCTTTATCAATCCACCAATTAAGCATGTATATAACCATCCAGCTATTCATCGAATTTCCTCCTGTATTATCTCTCCCCTTATCGCTCTCACACCCTCTTTCCATCTCTGTGTCACTTTCCTCTCCTCTTTTCCTCCTCATCCGCTTCAGTCACTCCAGACCTAACCCCCTGTTGGTAGCAGCATTGTGTTGGCTTCTAAGCATTAGGTCCATTAATCCAGTGACTGGATCGAAGCGGCCTTTGGAGAGTGAATAACAAGTCGCCAGAATTCTCCTCTTTGCAGACACCTCATAAACACTCTTGAGCATGCACGAATTTATAGTTATTTCTGTTAGTGCTCCATGTTTGGGTGCAGTCTGATGTTCTGCCACCGTTATCCTTGTTGGTCTTGCTAAATGGAACAGGTAGGGGCCAGGGAGCCAGTAGACACTGCGCTCAGCCCTCACTTTTCAATCACACATCACAGGACTTGTTATCATATTCTAAAATAATTTCTGTCACGCATACCCCTCACTGTTTCTATGAGGTTATCTGTGGCCGCATAACACTAGACAGAGGATGGACACCTGAACACCTCGATCATTCCTTACATTCTACGGGGACCACTAGATGGACACAGCCAGGGTGTTCTGAAGAAAATTAGCCAGGCGGGGCTCTCCTGTGTGAGCAATCATCAACTCAATGGCAGCAAAGATAATGAAATTGAAGTCATTATGTTGAAAGGACATGGAACCCTCGAAGGGCTGCAGAAGCATTAGGGGGGTACCCTGGGCCAGAGAAAGTGGCCCTTCTAATAAGAAGTGTGTGTAATTTGACCCAGGTCCCCAATGATGTGAATGCTATGGACAACCTTTTGTTTCTTGGGTACTAAGTAACCCCCCCTCCTCTCCAAAAAACGAATACAAAAACAAGGAGGCTGAAGCCAACACATGTTTTTGGTCGCCTTTTTACGGGATGTTTGCACTTTTTTTTTTTTTTTTAAATAAATTGGTTTGGGAATAAAATAAGGTGGGAGATGTAGGGGAGGTGGCGGGGGTCGCCTCCACATTGAAAAAAGGGGGGGAAAGTGCACTTTCTTTTTTTTTTTAAATTCGACCCAAAAACATTTTCGACCTCGTTTATTTCTTGGTATTTCAACTTAAAAGTGGGAACTAAGGGAGCTGGTGCTGTGGTAGGTTCTCAGAAGGGAGCCGGTCCGATGGGGATCGGTGGTGAATACTCCACCTGCGATGGGGAAACTGTGTAGAAGCAACCTGTGTGAACAAAGAACATGGGGGGGGGCACACTGTTCCTAGAGCCCCTCCGAATCGTTGGGCTATTTAGGAGGCTCAAGGGGTACTGTCAAATATTAGAACCTCCAGCTGGAGCGGTTTATGGAACAAACTTCAGGATCCTCCTGTGTAAACAGAATGAAAATGCAAACAATATGCGACACGATAAAACTTCAACGGAAAAGCAGTTTCGCTTAAATTAATTCGCATATAGAGGTTTAGTGATTAAACACCCCATTCAGAGGGTATTTGTGGATTTTTTATAATGTTTGCTCTCAACTGGGTGATGTCTAACTCCCATAACCCAATATTTCTGTATCATGAATGTACATAACAAGGCAACCTTCGAAATAAATTCCCACTGTCTGGCCTCCAGGGAGAGGATAAACCAGGGGATGGAGTGTGCAGCCACCCACAACCACCCACCCCACTTCTTACTCCCAATCCTGCAGAACTGGACGGTCTGAAAATATGTCTGACAATGGAGGTGTGGGTGGCTTGGGTGCCAAGTGCGAAGCACCCGCAGACCTGTTTACCTCTTCTGCTCGGCTACCATCATTAAAACCACCAATAAAGCATATTAACTGCTCAACTGTTTGCCGTAGGCCACTCACGAGTGCCAAGCACCCAAAACATGCCAAGCACCCAAAACGCGCCAAGCACCCAAAACACACCAAGGTTCCTCTATTCACGGGTCTGTCAATCTTCAGTGTCATGTTGGGCACCAATGCCTGATCATGACCCTCACAGCTCAGTGAAGTCCACTGGTGGCCGGCAACATTTTGTATCTCTCCCTTGCCTGTCTCCCATCTCGTACTGGAGATGGAAGCATGTATGAGGAGGGTAAGGTGCACCACCTCGGCAGCCACATTTGCTCCCGTGCTCACTTCCAATTGGCGAAGCTTATTGCAAATCCCTCAATAAGGACAAACCAAGGAATAGGACCATGCTTGCTTCGCTACAGGGAGCCAGAGGGCCCCTCACTTGCAGAGGGGACATGGTCTAGCGGTTTGACTTTTCTGCTCCCAACTGTGATAGGAGCAAGACTGATGTGCATGTGCTTGAGTGTGTGAGTGAAAACATGCAATTAGGCTCATTCATGAGCCGACCATCCTTGTTCAGCACATTACAGTGTAGCAATGGGAATCTATCCACCAACACTCCAGGGAAAGACCTGTGATTTGAGGTTTTCCATAAAGATTCAATGTTAGGATTGATCCTTAGATAGGTGGGTAAATTGTTCCAGAAATGGATATCCTAGACAGGGAACCGCTCTAGCCTCCAGTCTTAAATTTGGTTGACAGCGGGAATGGCAAAAATGGTAGGGATGGGTGATTTTAGTCAGATATATGCCTCCCCCGAGAGGCACTTGAGCATGATGTAGCCTTATCGAGGGCCCAGTGAAGAGGTCATTTAAATGAAGACACTTTGGGCCTCATTACGATTTGGGTAGTCATTTGGTGGTAAATATTATCGCCAGAATTGCTTGCTGTAATGGCCACTTGGTACAGTGGACTTATCACAGGATCAGGAGTATTGGAAAGGGGGTACAAATACCCATTTTTGGAGTCCGTAGGACCCCAGAGGAATTTTTGTGGGACTGGCGAAGGAAAATCCTTCACTCTGCCTCCAAATTCGGAATTCTGCGTTAACGGAATTACTGCCACTTTTTACTGAACCGCCAAACACATAATGAGGCCCATAGTATGAGATCCCCTACCCACGTGGCTGGCGCATTCTGAGCCATGTGCAACCAATCCCTGCATGAAATGCCTTACTGTAGTTCAGGTATGACTTAGCCAAGGCACTCAAATCTGCCCGCTCAAGGAATGGAATGAGGACATGCTTGAGTCTGTACAGCTTGAGCAAGATGGCCAATCTTGAGCAGCCGTGGACATCTCTGCATCTTTAACAGGGATGTTATCTGGACAACCATCAGGGTGGTTGAACTGCAGGGGTAACTGCTGAAGCTCCAGCTGCCTCCCAAAGGCTATGATTGTAGTCTTATCTGAGCTGCACTGTAACCAGTTATTGCACATCTACAGTCTAACCATCGAAGGACATCTGGATAACTCTTCCACTTGATGCGGTCACCTATCCATAGCAAAGTAGATTTGGATGCCATCAGTGTCTGAATGTCAGGTCCCATCGAGGGACTGCGTACAGTGGAGGAGAGAACACAGGTAAATGTTAACACAATGCAGAAGAGTGCCGAGTTGATCTCCTTCTTTGATGGATCAGACTGATTAAAGGCGATGAAATGGAAGCTGCCCAGACCAATAGAAGTTGTTACGATCAACGTGAAGGTTTCCATCATCACTTTTTAATATTGCTCACTGCATCTAGGGAGCAAAGCTGAGCCTGACAGCAGCCCGACAAGACTAACAAGAATGAAGCAGGCCTGAGGTTGCTTGTATCCTTGTGCAGAGGGGGTGTGGCCTAGGAGGTCAGACTGCACTGCTCCCATTGGTGTCCGGACCATGACTGATTTGCATATGGCCGATTCTCTTCTGTAATTGCATTGACAGATTAAAAAATGATGGAATGCAATGCGCCCAGAGCAATGCCAATTGTTATTTTCAGGAATGGTTTTATTTATTTAAGCCTCTCTAGTTGAAACCCCTATAATATTGGCTGACTGTTCTTATAGTGTCTTTTTCTGACTGTTGCTTGTAAGGTAAGTGCGTTTTCCACACCACCTGCCAGTTCAACTAATTTCTTTGTACAACATAGACTGGTCCTTAAGGCTGTCAGTGGAGGAGGACCCTGTCCCTGTTGCACCTTTTTGTGTAGCACCACTGATCGCGATGACCCCGTATGTAGAGGAACCCTACCTCCTCTTTCTTTCTATCCTGGCAGTGTGTTGTCTTTATGACAGACTGGGGCCAGTGTAAGCCTTATTTTTATATATTTTAGGTGAACTACTGTCAACCTTTGTGTTTTTACCGCAAGATTGCTTTTGTACACTATAGTAGCCAAATTAGCTTCATTGTGGGCTATCCCCTGTCTTTTTGAACCGCTGGCTTTTTGGCTGTCTTCCTCCTGTTCAGTGGTAGGAAGGACTATATGTTGTCACTCCTCTTAGCGGACTTTCGCTAGAGCCCTGAAAGGGCACCTGTGTGCTTGGAAATGGTATGGACTGAGTAGGGATCCCAGACTCCCCAATCTGCAGCCACATCTCGAGTGATGGCATTGGATGCATCAATCTGATCTGGTTATTCAGGATTGGATGAACTTTCATGAATGCTGCATGTCTACTGATAGGTGAGCTGGGGTAGCCCCAAGCCCAGCATTGTGCATATCTGGGGAGGCTTTGGAGCCATTCGATAGACAACCACTGAAACCTAAATCTGAAGCGTGAAGAGTACCAAAAAGACACAAGGAATGCCTCTAGGTGTACCACTTCCAAAGACAGCTACTGCACAGGAAAGCTCTGTTTCTTGCGACCAGAGGAAGCCTGTCCAGGTGTCTCCCTCCCTGGAACTAGTGGGCCTCCCTTCTGACCCCCTGAGCTTGGGGACTCACAGAACTACTCCAGCGTGGAAGGTCAGAATAGCCTGACTCTGTTTCTTGTGACCAGAGGAAGCCTGTCCAGGTGTCTCCCTCCCTGGAACTAGTGGGCCTCCCTTCTGACCCCCTGAGCGTGGGGACTCACAGAACTACTCCAGTGTGGAAGGTCAGAATAGCCTGACTGAGGGGGTACCCTTTTGCCTGGACACAAATATGGTCTTCAGTACTGCTCCCTCTCTGGCTTTATCAAAGTGGCACATATATCGGCTGGTCACTTTGCTGCTGCTTCTCTTCACCACCAGGACGAGGAAGTGTGTTGGAGCAGAGTGCCATTGTCCTCCAGAACTGCCTGCATGCCCTTGCTGGGTCCACACCAGTTGCATCTTCTGTCCTTCTCCAGCTTCATGGGACTCCAGAGGTTTTTCGTTTTCAGGATATAGAGGTCCAGCTGCATGCATCTTCTGCCACCATGCATCCTCAAATTGAGATCGGGACTGCCACCAGCCAGACTGAATCCCAGCAGCGGAATTCACCTCTGCACCCTTGACCCTCGGGCCTTCGTCACTGGTACTGTAGGCTTGAATAGTCTCCACCAAGTCCCATGATGACTGGCTTACTTGAAGTCACTGGTTCTCTTCTTGGGGGCATCTGGGCTTCCTTGCCCCCTAGGACTGCATTAATCTCAATGGGACATAAAGTCCTTAACTGTAGCCAGTCTGTGCCTCATCTTTGGGTGTGGAACCTGGATGTAGACATCTGTCATTGGCTCCCCAGATAGGTGGCTGCACATTCGTCTTTACAGAAATCTTTGAGTTCCACCTCACCTGGTTTTTCACAATCTTCAAACATTGACTATTGGCTTTGTCCTGCCTTAATCCCGTGGGAGAACACTTCATAATAGGCTGAAGTCCCTTAAGTAATTGAGTTTTGTTAGGGAGAATGCTAAAAAATTTGACATTTCCTCCCACCTTAGAGCCCTCCAGCTCTTTTGCTAAACTTTGGGACTTTAAACTTGTCAATTCAATGTGTGTTCTGTGTTTGTTTCTTTTAGTTATGGAGTCTAACCAACTCCATAGGCGTCATCTTTTACAACTGTGTCAGAAAGCACCTTTAGTGCAGTGGCACAGAGAAGTCTTTCAGACTGTCCATGGTTTAAATACCTTCTCTGGGTTCAACTACTGCTTCCCAGAGCAGTAAAGTGAAATTGACTTTACTTAGCATTGTACATGCTAGACCCAGCACACCCTATCTTACAATAGAGTGCTGGAGGGGTTACTTAGCATCCCCTGTGTCTAAATGTTCATGTAACATTTTCTATGTTACCCTTTCCTCAATTGAGTGGCTGGTGGCAGTGGATTCGTTTTGAACTACCTTGGTTTGCATTTACTGTGACCGTTCGCAGCTCCAGTAAAGTAATCGCGGGAGTCATCTTTTTCAAAATGGCATACAGCCATCTTTGCTAAAATGGTGCCTGGTCTTCTTTTTTCACAAGGTCTTTCTAGAGAGGTCCTTCTAGAGAGTTTCTCTGTGCGCCAAACCAGGTTTGGTCTCTTTGTTCATTTCGCATTTGGCAGGGTTTCTGAGAGAATCCCGCCTCTGGCTCCAGAGTGTTTGGGGTAGGCAGGAAATAAGGGAGGTGCCCAAAACACCCTGTGATTAGTCTTCTAGGAGACCCAAATGCACTCTGTGGTGATTGGCTGCCTGACTGTCCGGCAAGGACAGCCACCCTGCTGGGTGAGTGACAGCTAGGCTGGAATGAATGGGAGAGCACTGAATAAAAGGCGAGTCTTTTGGCTTGAAAGGCCGAGTTGACCACTGGATGAAGGAACCAAAGAAGAACTTGAAGAGGATGCCTGCTGCAACTCCTGGACCATTGGTTTGCCCGGTGAAGTCCCACTGCAGTGACTACTTGCCAAGTTCGCATCGACAGAGAAGCCCCTGCAAGGACGACTTCTCCCTTTGAGTTGGTGGGACCAATCAACTCCAAAGCAAGCCAACTGGACACCCATCTTGGAGCTGGTTGAATTTCCTCTGAGTTGCTGCAGGAACCGTATAGCCAGGGAGAGGGACAACAGATTGTGTGTGTTACTTTTAAGCTGGCCTAAAGCTTTCGGAAGATCCGCCGGACTCCCACGAAGCAGGACTGACCAAGCCTGAGCCCCTGATATCTGAAAGTATTTGCCCTGCTTACGAGTATTTGTAATTTCTTGTGTTCTAATAGCCTTTGCGTTTTACCAACTTTTAAGAGTGTTCTGAATGCCAACAATAAGATATTAATGTCCCCAGCACCCTTGTTATTGAAGTCACCTGTGGGTGTCGATTGTGTCTGTTGGCCATCCCAAAAGGGTCTTGTCTGATTCAGAAACTCAGAGTGTACATTATTGAAGTGTATTTGTGTGTTACTATTATATTGCTCCCTTCTAAAGAAGGCTTTATAACTGACTGATGTATACATTAATAATTGTTTATGCAGGACACCTTGAGTGTAAGACTTTATTTGAATACCTGTAACTGTGAATCTTTGTGTAAATCCACTACTGCTCACATTTACCCTGTTGAGATAAGCCTGGCTGCTCAACATACTATCAGAACTGTGTAGTACAAGCTTATACCAAAGGTTGGGTTGCCTATACCGGTAGTCATAGTTGTTTGTAGTGTTCCCAGAGGGTACAGCATTCAAACATTGCCTAACAAATGTTTACTGACTTTATTCTGTGGGTGAAAAAAATGTGAGGACATAGGGCTGGATTTCTCGAGCCATAATCAAGCTTGTAACCGTGTGAATTACATTTTTAAAAACTGAATTATTGCTTAACCATTGCTTTCCTGTCTCCCTGCAAACTGCAGCAATATCCCTTTCAATTGCAAAGTATTATATTGTGTTTAGATCAAAGTGATCTGTGCTTCACTCCCCTTCACTGTTGAGTGAAGACCGGCTTCTCTGTTATGTTTAGCTGAGAGGGTTTGGCCTAACTTGAGGCGATAGCCAGGGACACTACACAGATGCTCTTTCCAAACACCACACTAGTGGTGTTCAAAGAAACCCTCTCACCCCACATCGATGATTAATTCAAAGCTTTCCATCCATAACTTTTAGTTTTAGTTTTGGTGGTTGGGTGCCTGATTCCAGCACCTATGGCAGTGATGCATCTTGAGCTCAATGTTAATCCAACAGTTAAGCCAAGGATACTTAAGGAAATTGTGTAGGAATCTGTTCTTGAATAACTAGATATGCTACTGCTAGAGCACAATTAAAGGCCCCCCTTCTGCTCCTAGCCAGCTAATGTCTCACAAATACAATATCCAAAAGGCATTGATTGTGAGGCTTGAAATGCAGGTGTGAATGTTTCCACCTTGCCATGGCCTATACCTCTTGGACTCTCATTTACAGAGGTTGTTATTGGCTCAAAAACAAGAGTACATTATCTGGTTCCTTGTTCTGAGACTGAGCTTGCTTAGTGACTGAAGGAGCATTCTGCAGGGAGAATACTTCCCAATCAATCAAGGAAAATGTAAGCAATATGTATTTTGCCAAATTAAAATAAGATCAATATGATTATCGAGCATTTGTGAATGAGATTACCTGCAGTATGCTAACCACAGTGAACCCTAGAGGCCCTTCTAGTCAAAGTGTCAGGGAGAATTCTCAGAATTGTGCTATTCCCTCTACCCTAGAGACCCCTAGCAACTTTGCTGGATTTTGAGGGCTTGATTTTCTTTAACCTGGAGAGAGTGAGACCCTTTTCCCACTCTCTCGTGTATTTTAATGTGATTTTGATCTCTGTGTTTAATTTTGGTTGTGGAGTCTGACAAACTCCACAGGCATCATTTTTTACATTGTGTCACACAGCACCTTCAGTGCAGTGGCACAAGGAAGTCTTCCAGATTTCCCCAAGGTTTAAATACCTTCTCTGCGATAAACTACTGTTTCCCTGAGCAGTAGAGTGAAATTGACTTTAATTACATTTGTAACTTACTAGACCCAGCACACAGTATCTTACAATAGGGTGCTGGAGGGGTTACTTAATATCCCCTTTGTCTAGCTTCTCATGTAACATTTTTATGTTACCCTTTCCTCACTGAATGGCTGGTGGCAGTGCTTTACTTTTTACTACCATTATGGGATTTTACCACAGGCTGCGTTCGCAGCCACGGTAAAGCACCCATGGGTGCCATTTCTGTCAAAATGTCCCCGGACTTCTTTATTCACCATCTGTTTGTGGAAAGGTCCTTCTTGAGATTTACTTTGTGCGCCAAACCAGGTTTGGTCTCTTTGTTCATTTTGCCTTTGGCGGGATTCACAAGTGAAGCCCGCCTCTGGCTCCATGGTGTCTGGCAGAGGCAGGAAGCAAGGGAGGTGCCCAAAACTCCCTGTGCTTAGTCTCTAAGGAGACAGGAATGCACTCTTAGGTGATTGGCTGGCTGGCTGGCCGACAAGGACAGCCACCCTGCTGGGTGACTGACAGCTAGTCTGGAATCAATGAGAGCAAGCTGCATAAAATGCGAGGCTTTTTGGCTTGGAAGGCAGAGTCAACCACTGGACGAAGGAATCCGAAGAAGAACTTGAAGAGGACGCCTGCTGCAACTCCTGGACTGTTGGTTTACCCAGTTATGCCCTGCTGCTGTGCTGAAACTCCAAATTTGTATTGACAGAGAACCCGCTGCAAGGACGACTTCTCCCTTTCAGTAGGTGCGACCAATCAACTCCAAAGTAAGCCACCTGGACATCCTCTCAAAGATGGTCGAGTATCTATTTTCACCACTTAGCAAACCCCGTCCACCTGGTGCCTTCCTGCTTGCTGCTCGTTTTCACCACTTAGCAAGACCCACCCACCTGGTGCCTTCCTGCTTGCCGCTCTTTTCCCTACTTAAGGAGCCTTTCAGCCTCTTTTCCTTTGCAGCTGGGGAGCAGGTGTAAGTGGATCTAGGTCACCTGGCCTAAGCCCCGCCCACCTGGTGCCTTCCTGCTTGCCGCTCTTTTCCCTACTTAAGGAGCCCTCCAGCCTCTTTTCCTTTGCAGCTGGGGGGAAGGTGTAAGTGGATCTACGTCACCTGGCCTAAGCACCACCCACCTTCTTAGCCCTGCCTCTTCCTTCCTGCTCTTAACTCTTAGATCAAGGGCATCTCTCGCCTAGGCGTCCAAAGCGAAGGGCAGTCAAAGAAAATGGCAATTCCTGTTTGGACCTGTTCGGACCAGGAGGATCCAGGACCCAAACCACTGCTAAGACAGCAGGTAAGCATGCACCAACATGTGTTTACACCCTCTGTCCCCACAGGTCATCCCCACCCTCCCTGGTCCCCCCATGTTGTTCCCTTGTGCCCCCCCTTCCCGCACACAGGAGTCTGTCCTGCAACATTCTGGTTTCACCATCACCGTCTTGTGGCCAATGCTGGATTTTACTTTTATGGACTTCATTGATTCACGGTATGTTACCCTTTCTCAACTCTCATGCTGGACTTCCTTTGCATCTTGTACTCATGGTGACCCTGAATCATGCTGTTCCAAACTTCATCTTGTATCCTGGCTTGCAACATTATGAGTTAATACTGACTTCTGCAGTTGTATTTGCTCTCCCCTCTTGCTTCGACACTCTTTTTAATTGCTTACTCTCTGTTCACTCCTCCTCTTCCTTTTCCTATCTCCTCCCCTCCTCCTCTTACTTTCTTCTACGCACTTACTCTATCAGAATTGTCCCAGGACCTAGTATGATGGCATCCTCGTCTGTCTCTCCCCATCCCCTTACTGTCCCTCCCCTCCCTCCAGCACTATCTGAAACGTTGTCAGGCCTAGTAGGATAGTCGCTTGTTTTGTTCCTCCCCTCCCTTTCTGCCCCCGTCTCCCTCACCTTTTGTTTTTCTCCGGCTCTACCAGAAATGTTGTCAGGTCTAGTACGGTAGTCACCTGTCTGTTTCCATTTCCTTCCCACTCCCCCCCTTCTTCCTTATCTATGTCTTAGCTCTTGCACTATCTGAAATGTCATCAGGCCGAGTATGATAGTTAATTTCACATCCTAACTGTTCATGGCCTGTAAGAATGTCATTGTATTTTACCTTGTTCCCTCTCTTGCTTTGAAGCACTTTGACACACATTGTGTATAGGCGTCATATAAACAAACTATCATATCATATCATATCATATCATATCATATCCACTACAGTCTCTGCTGGAACCGGAGAGCCAGGGAGAGGAACACCAGTTTGTGTGCATTGCTTTTAAGCTGGCCAAGAGCTCCAGGAACATCCTCTGGACTCCCAGGAAGCAAGACTGACCAAATCTGAGCCCCCTCAACAGAGTGCGGGACCCCAGATGCAAGGAAAGCCCATCTCAACAGCCAGGAACCGCGGTGTTGCTATTTGAGTAGATGTGAGGAGCTGAAACACCAAACAGCCATTTTTTTTAAGTTTGCCGGTTACGAACGGTGACCGTCCCATTGCAGTGCAGGAGTCCCCATAAATCTTACCTCTTGTCCCCACAATTGAGGCCCAGGAACAGTGAGATCTGCAGAGCTGCACAGGAACAGAAGTCATCTGCTACACTTTATCTTCAGCCTAAAGATACTGTAAAGTCTAAGAGAACTTACCTCTTCTTGTGTAGCCACTTGTCCTCGTTGGAGACTTGCTTGGTTGTATGTGTAGAGTTGCTTTTAGCTTCTTTACATCACAAGCCTCATCAGCTTGTGGCCCTACTTTGATTGCTTCTATTGTACCAAGACTCTTCAAACATTGGAAATGACTTTCTACTTACCTGCATGAGGAGCTTCAGTTCACCTTGACTTTTGCTAACCTAACATTGGCCAGCCTGGCTGCCCGAATCACTCTTTTCTTTTCTGCTTATGTGTTTTGCCTTCCTTCCAGGATAGGGTTAACTAACTTTGCAACGGGGGGTTGTTTTGAAAATACTTACCTACTTGGGAATAACTGTCTGAATACATGTTTTATTCTGAGCTCTCTTCTCTTTAACACTAGTCCCAAGAATATTCTAAATGCAATAGTGATAGATTAATGCCAACAGCACTCTAGCTATTGAAGTCACCTGAGGGTGTAGGTAGTGCCTGTGTGTCATCCCAAATGGGTGTTTGCTGATTTAGATAACTTTGAGTGTGCATTTTTGTAGTGTATTTGTCTGTTGTTTTATATTGCTCCCTTCTGAAGAAGGCTTACTATAACTAACTGGCAAATACATTAATAATGTGTGTAAGAGTTTATTTTAACACTTGTCACTGTGAATCTCTGTGCAACTCCCCTACAGCTTACATTGACCCCTATTGAAATAAGCCTGGCTGCTGAACACGCTACCAACATTTGCAGTACTGACTTATACCAAAGGTTGGGTTCCTATTGCCAGGAGGTCAGGGTTGTTGTAGAGCACCTTGTACGCGCCTTGAAACACTTGTGTATAGGCACATTATAAATGCCATATCATATCATATCACCCGAAGGGTGCTGCATACAGACTTGCCTAACACTGGTGGCAGGCGGTGAGGATCTATCTTAGAGTTGTTAAATTTGCTTTG
Source organism: Ambystoma mexicanum (assembly GCF_040938575.1). Lineage (NCBI taxonomy): Eukaryota > Metazoa > Chordata > Amphibia > Caudata > Ambystomatidae > Ambystoma > Ambystoma mexicanum. The sequence continues at coordinate 608,865,963 of NC_090922.1, read as the reverse complement.
CTTTTGTTCAACTAAAAACCTTCACAAGGCTAAACTACACTAGAATAGCAATTGTAACATGCCAAATATAGATAACTTCAGTCAGGAAGCCCTGGTTATTATAACAGTAGAGCAACTGAAAGAAAAGTTGAAGGCCAGGAGTCTCCCTGTAAAAGAACATAAAAATGAATTAATTGCAAGATTGTTGAATCATCAAAGCAAAGTCTGGGTAGTAGGCCTGTCATACCTACTAAACCAGGAAAGGTGGAAAATAATATTGGTGATGATAATTCAGAGTCTAACTCTAATGTCTTAGAAGAGTCAGAGGAGGAAGAGCGATCTCAGGGACAGAGCCCCTGTTTGCCTCAACAGACCCTTTTGCCTCAACCTTTAGCCACTGGGACACCACAAGCTCCATCACTGAGTCCAGAATGTGTGTCTCTTGAGAAAACAAGACTTGAGTTAGAATTCAAAAGGTTACAAATCCAAGCTGAAACCAAGCATCAGGACATCAAACTAAGGGAAATGGAAAAGCAGCATGCTCTCGAAATGAAGAAATGGTCTCTTGAAAATGTTTCTATCCCAGAGTATTCTAGGTTTTCCAATCCAAAGAGACCTTGCATGCCTAAAGAAGCAGTGAGTATGTATGATGTGAAACTTGATATTTTTGATTGGTTGGGGACTTTGAATACAACTGTGGGATTAAAGGGTTACACAGAAATCAATTGATTTCTTGGCTTTTGTGTAGGCTCCCCAGGTTGCAACTGATGCTGTAATGGAGGTGGGGGAACTTGAACGATTGGAGTATGAAAATATGAAACTAACTTTGATAGCTGGATTTGTGAAAACTCCTTCCCAGTACCTTAAGAGGTTTAGGACCCTCAAAAAGACTGATGGTACCCCTTGGGCTACCTGAGTTTTGGAATGTTTGAAAAACTTAGATGATTGGGTCAAGGGTTACAGCGTAACTGCCTTTGAAGGAATGAGAAATCTGTTTTTGTTGGAATCTATGTAGGATGCCTGCTTTCCTGAGCTGAGACAGCACTTGGCTGACTCTAAAGAGATTGATCCCAAGAAACTAGCAAAAGCTGCTGACTTGTGGGTTTCCAACAGGTCCACTCACAAGGATTCTGAAGCCACTCACAAAAAGGATGAGGGGAAGCAGCACAAGAAAGATGACAAAGAAAATTCTAAACCCTATCATCCAAAAGAGGGCCACAAACATAAGAAGGGTAAGCCATTTGGTAAACCAGGTCAGTCTAGTGAAACCTCTCGTGCCAAACCAGAGGGAGGTCAGCAGAAACTCCCATTCCAGAAAACATTTGGTAAATGTTATGCTTGTGGGTCTACTGACCATGTGAAAGGGGATCCCAGATGCAAGGGTAAACATTCAGGGGCCCACACTGCCTCCTTAGCCTTTCTACCAGAGGGAGAAGGTCACATGGCAAGTGTAAACTTTCATCTATTGGCTGAAAATCCCATTAGAGTCTCAGTCAGTATTTCTTTAGTGTCCCTGGGTCTGTGGGAACTGCAGAATTTAGATTTGTATAACTCTATTCCAGATAGCACAACAGAATATTACAAGGACAGTGTACTTGTGAATGGCCAGGAAACACCTGCCATTAAAGACACTGGGGCCAGCATCACAGTGGTGGATGAAAACTTTTTCAAACCTGAGGATGCTGCTAAGGCACCCAAAGGCCCCACTAAGCTTGCTGGAGGCCCTATCCAGATGGTTCCAATACTACCAGCTCTCAGTGCAACAATATGACTGCAAGAACACCTGTCATTGTACAAAGTGAGGTACCTGGGAGAGTCCTGCTGGGGAATGACCTAAGGACTCTTTGAGTTTTATCAAGCACCCCCAGGCCTCCAAATAAAAGGAAGCTGGACCAGACAAAGAAGGGCAGAGAGCTCACCTTAAATGTCTCTCAGTGGGTTGTTACAGAAGAACCTATAATACCCCATCCACAGGAAGGACACACCTCTACTTCCAGGAAAGAAAAGAAAAGGGGAAACCCAAGGTCTCAGGAAACAAGACGAGTAGCACTCCTGTGCACAAAACCAGGACATCTCCAAGAGGACAGTCCCAAGTCACACCTGTGACTCCTCCACCAGCTGAGGCTGAGAGTGAGGTTCAACCAGAGAATGCTGAATCAGCTACTGATGACAGAGAGCTGGAAGAAAACCTTCCCCCTGTTGGAGACATGGATCCTAAATACCATCCTGAGCTGCAGACTTTGCTTGCTTGCAATGTTCAGCCAAGTACCTCAGTACATTTGACCTAACCTCAGGCTATTGGCAAATATCTCTGACAGACCATGCAAAGGAGAAAACTGCATGTTCATCCCCGGGAGGGCTCTACCAGTTTAAGGTTATGCCTTTTGGACTAAAGAATGCACCTGCTACATTCCAAAGGTATATCATGTTCTGAATGGGATGGGGGACTTATGCCTGGCAAAACTGGATGGCATTGCAGTGTTCAGCCCTACTTGGAGGAACATATTTACCACTTAGGACATGTATTGCAGGCCAATCTGACCAAAAGGCAAGTAAATGTCAAATTGGTCAGAGTGAAGTGGTCTACCTTGGACATGAGGTAGGAGGAGGTAGAATAAGGCCATTGCCTAGCAAGGTACAAGCTGTACAGGAGTGGGCCAGCCCTACTACTCAAACCCAAGTGGGAGCCTTTCTAGGTCTCACAGGTTACTAAAGGAACTTAATTGAGAACTATGGGACCATCGCTTCTCCCTTGAATGTTATCTCCTCACCCAAATTCCCCAAGAAAGTCAGGTGGAATGAGGCGTGCACTAAGGCATTTGAAGGACTTAAGAAAGCCCTTTGTCAAGCTCCAGTCTTGAGAGCTCCTGAGTACAACCAATCCTTTATTGTACACACTGATGCTTCCAATACAGGTATAGGTGCAGTTCTGAGTCAGCTGGAAGAGAAAGGCAGGGAACACCCAATCTGCTTCATCGGTAGTAATCTGAAGGACCCTGAAACAAGGTGGGCAACCATAGAACGTGAATGTTTTGACATTGTGTAGTCTTCGAAGAAGTTTACACCATACTTGTACGGATCTACTTTTGTAATTCAAACAGACCACCAAACCTTGAGATGGTTAATGCAAATGAAGGGGGGGAATCCTAAATTGTTAAGATGGTCAATCAGCCTTCAGGGGTTTGATGTTACCATTGAACACAGGTCAGGGTGTAATCATCAAAATGCTGATGGTTTCTCCAGAAAGTATGGCCGACTGGACTAAGGAGATTCATCCAGGGTGGATTAAATCATCCTGTCCCTTAGTCTGGGGAGGACGAGTGTTGGGGAGAATTCTCAGAAATGTGCTAATTCCCTCTTTCTTAGAGACCCCCAGCAACTTTGGTGGATTTTGAGGACTTGATTTTTTTTAACCTGGAGAGAGTGAGACCCTTTAGGAGTCTGACAAATGCCATAGGCATAATCTTCTACACTGTGTCACACAGCACCTTCAGTGCAGTGGCACAGAAAAGTCTTCCAGATTTCCCCAAGGTTTAAATACCTTCTCTGGCATAAACTACTGTTTCCCAGAGCAGTAAAGTGAAATTGACTTTACTTACATTTCTAACTTACTAGACCCAGCACACACTATCTTACAATAGGGGCTGGAGGGGTTACCTAGTATCCCCTTTGTCTAGCTTCTCATGTAACATTTTTATGTTACCTTTTCCTCACTGAATGGCTGGTGGCAGTGGTTTACTTTTTAGTACCATTATGGGATTTTACCATGGGCTGCTGTAACGCTCACCTGATTCCCACGGAGGCGCAGGTCTGGCTTCGAGTGCTGATGCTTCTTCAATGGTGAAGCGCAGGACTCTGAAGATGGACAGGAAGGGCCCTCTACTCTGGCTTCTCCGGCTCGCAGGAATATTCCCCTGTGTGTGAAAAGGGAGTATTACCTTCTGACTGAGTTATGCTCAAGCCTCCCACTCTCTTCCAACCCTCCACGATACCCTTCCACGATTCCCCGTGAAGTCTCACCTTAGGGTCAGGAAGGATGAGCTCTCCATCCTGCTTCTGATGCAGGGGCGCGTTGAAACCCAGTTACTTCACTGGATTGAGGATTGATGGGAGTTCAGGTAAGCTCGACTATTCAGGTAAGGCTCTGTTAAAGTTCTGTTGCAAGTTCAAAAGTCCAAGCTTAACAATATGTTCATTGTCTTTTTGCAGCAAGCGCTAATGCTTATGTCTTTTTTCCCCTTAGGGGCCGGGGTTCGGAATGCCGGAGATATGGCGCCGACCCGAAGTGAAACGTGCAGTTCCAGTTCCAGTAAATGGCAGGTTAGTTCTGGATGAGCGCTCGGGAACTGTCTTTGCATACACTCATTCAATGTCTTTGTCTTTTTTCCCCATAGGGGCCGGGGTCCGGAAAATGCCTGGAAGCGGCAAGACCCGAAATGAAATGGGAATGACCCAACAGGTAAGTCTTATTCCCTTCCTTCTCTCACCTCTTATTCTTGTCTTTGTCTCTAGGCTCTCGGAAGTGGCTGTGTATCCGGATGATCGCTGCTGAAGATGGAGGAACCCAGGAAAGGTGAGTGAAATGCAGCGCTGCAGCGATCGTAACGAAATGCTTTTAAAAATAATGTCTTCCCTATCAGGATCGTCAGTGATGTCTCCGTGGTGCAGATTTAGCTGGTAAGGTCTCTTGTCTCCCTTTGCAGGTGACCCAGGATGCTGACAGGCGTGGATGAAGTCCAGATGCAGGAGCTGACACGGTGAGCGTCCAGCTGCGAGGAGCAGAACAACGCGAAGCGTGAGTTGCTGAACGGGTGTGGTTTAAATAGCTTTGGAAGAAGTCCCAAGTGTGTATCCTTCCTCCGATCAGGTATGTATCCTTCCCCGACCACACCCGGGTGGAAAGTAGTCCCACAGGTAAAGTAGTTCCATTCAGGCCTCAAGAGGGCCTGGATGTGGCAGCATGGTCTGCATCAGGTAAGTGCACATTAAAACACTTGCACACATGTCTAGCTTTATGAGCCTGGCGCCTAAGGTGCCAGGACAGAGGTCCAACATGAGCCTGGTGCCTAAGGCGCCAGGACTGCGTCCAAAGGGCCCCAGCTTGGGCCCGCTGGCACTCCCCTGGGGGAAATGATGCCTGCCTCTGGGGTTGCTGGGTAGGACCTGGCTCCTTGGAGGTAGGCATCATGACAGTACCCCCCCTCAAGGCCCCTCCCAAGGTTCTTCCCTCTGGGGGTTTGGGCTTGTTCGGAAATCTCCTGTGAAACCTTTGTATTAATCGAGGTGCGTGGACATGGTTACTAGGCTCCCACAATCTCTCCTGAGGTCCATACCCCTTCCAGTCAACAAGATAGAAGAGTTTCGACTTTACCACCTTGGAGTCTAAAATGTCTTTAACTTCGAATTCTAATTCCCCTTCAATTTGAACTGGATCTGGAGGCTTGGATAATCGGGTTCCTGGTTGTACTGGCTTCAAAAGTGAAGCATGAAAAACTGGATGAATTTGCATGTTGGACGGTAGATCCAGTTTAAAGGCCACTGGGTTGATTATAGCTTTGATGGGATAAGGTCCTATGAATCTGGGATTGAAGGTTTGTGGGCCCTTGAGGGGTAAATGTTTAGTTGCTAGCCATACCTGGTCTCCTACTTGGTAAGGAGGAGTTTTACTTCGGTGCAAATCAGCGTTTTCTTTATACTTTTTCTTGGCTTGCTGTAAATGAGTTGCAGCTTCTTTGAAAGCTCGGGTTATTGTGGAATGCAGATGATTTACTGCGGACATTTCCAGGGTCAGAGGTAGATCTAGGTCAGAGGTCCGAGGATGGTGACCATACAAAGTATAAAAGGGGGTTTGTCCGGTTCCAGAATGCACTGAATTGTTGTATGCATATTCTGCGATCCAAAGGATGTCTTTCCAATTTAACTCGGATTGGTGTAACATGCACCGAAGATATTGCTCGAGAGTCTGATTGGTTCTCTCGGTTTGTCCGTCGGTCTGGGGGTGGTGGCTGGTGGATAACCGCACATCTATTTGTGCTAGTTGGCAACACTTCTTCCAAAAATGTGAGATAAATTGACTTCCACGATCCGAGACTAATATGGAAGGGAAACCATGTATGTGAACTATATTCTCCAGGAATTCCTTGGCCAAGGTGGAAGCTGAAGGCAAACCCTTTAAAGGGATAAAGTGGGCCATTTTGGAGAATAGGTCCACAATTACCAGGATTGTGTTGTAACCAGCACAAGGAGGCAGATCTGTTATAAAGTCCATTGACAGGGTGTGCCATGGTGCTGGTGAAATATCCAAGGGTTGAAGTAGGCCGGCTGGCCTTTTCTTTTGACCCTTGTTTTGGGCGCAAATTCCACAAGACAGTACAAAAGACTTTATGTCTTTTCTCCAAGAAGGCCACCAGAAGTGGCGTTTGATTTTTTCCTCCGTTTTAGCGATACCAGGGTGTCCTTCCATTAAAGATTCATGATGATGGGCAATAACAAGTTCTTGCAATTCTTTACTTGGCAGAAACAACCGCTCCTGGAAGTAGGGTAAGTCATCCTTAACGGTGTAATGGGGACCCTTTTGACTCCATTCCAGTAAGGTTGAAGAGTCTAGAAGTTGTTTTACTTGCGTTTGGATATCCTCAATAGTTTGCAATGAAGTTAAGCCTAAGATTCTTTGCTCAGGTATGATGGGCACAGGTTCTAAGCTCGAATTAGGTTCTTCCATGCCAATCCGGGATAAGGCGTCCGCTTTACCATTCTTGCAGCCAGGGCGATAGGTAATTACAAAATCAAATTCCGCAAAGAATAGAGCCCATCAGAGTTGTCGTGAAGATTGAGCTTTGGCCGTCTTTAAATACTGTAAGTTTCTGTGTTCCGTAATTACGGTGATGGTGTGTCTTGCCCCAAGAAGGTAGTGACACCAAGCCTTGAAAGCAGATTTGATGGCCAGTAACTCTTTATCGGTAATTGAGTAGTTGATTTCAGGAGGAGAACATTTTCTGGACCAAAAGGCCACTGGGTGTAGTTGGTTAGTTTTTGGGTCTCTTTGCGAGAGGACAGTTCCCATGGCCGAACTGGATGCATCGGTTTCCACTATGTACGGGAGATCTGGGTGCGGGTGCTTCAATACAGGTGCAGAGGTGAATTTGGTTTTCAGGTCTTGGAAGGCTTGTTCGGCCTCAAGAGTCCATTCGAAGCGTTTGTTTTTCTTTAGGAGATCGGAGATGGGTTGGACTGTTCGGGAAAATTCCGGGATGAATCTTCGATAGAAATTGGCAAAGCCGAGCATGCTCTGAACTCCCTTCACCGAGCTTGGAGATGGCCATTTGAGGATGGCGTCCACCTTTCGCGAGTCCATTCGGACTCCTTGAGGTGTCAGGATGAATCCGAGAAACTCAACTTCTGTGGTATGAAAAACGCATTTTTCGAGTTTTACAAATAGTCTGTGCTGGTGCAGTTTCTCAAGAACTGCCCTAACATGTTTTCTGTGATCAGATTCTGAAGAAGAGTACACCAGGATGTCGTCAATGTAAACAATGACACAGACATCGATAAGTTCCCGAAGAACATCATTCATAAAGTACTGAAAGGCGGCAGGTGCATTGCACAAACCGAAGGGCATCACCTGATATTCGAAGAGCCCAAACTTGGTGCGGAATGCAGTCTTCCATTCGTCGCCTTCTTTTATGCGCACCAGGTGATAAGCTCCTCGGAGATCTAACTTGGTATACACACAAGCGTCTTTCACCTGGTCGATAAGCTCAGGGATCAAGGGCAGAGGATAACGATTCTTAATCGTTATTTGATTTAGGGCGCGATATCTATACATGTTCTAAGGTCGCCTTCTTTTTTCGGCACGAAGAACAGAGCTGAAGAGACAGGAGACTTGGACGGGCGAATAAAACCATTGGCTAGGTACTGATCTAAATACTGACGCAAATGCAGGCTCTCAGGTTCCGTAAGAGCATAAATCCTACTACAAGGTAGTTGAGCATTGGGTACCAGATCGATTTGGCAATCATAAGACCGATGGGGAGGTAACGTGTTAGCCTGTTCTTTCTGAAAAACGTCTTGAAATTCTTGGTATTCTGACGGTAGCTGTACAGGGGTGGAAGTTGCTGAGGCTAGACCCATAGCTGGATTTCTTGGATAACAAGTTGGTTCACACTCAGGAAAACTTATCTTCTTTGCTCGCCAGTCAATTCTGGGATTATGTGTTTCTAATCAAGGAATTCCAACAATTACTTGAAATTGTGGGGCCTTGATCACATCAAACACGATTGCTTCCCGATGTCCATCCTGACCCACCAGTGTCACTTCAACAGTGGAATGCATTACAGGCCCTGAGGCTATTTCGGTTCCAACTACTGTAGTAATGACATCTTGGGTTACTTACGGGCAGAGAGGAAGCTTAATCTTGGAAGCCAATTCACGGTCTATGTAATTTCCAATAGCTCCACTGTCGATGTATGCTTTTATAGCATGCAACTGCTGAGGCTGTTTTGGGTCCACGAGCACCATTGGCATGACAAAATACGAGGTCAAAGAGTTAGTTTTCAAGCTCGGCAAGCGGACCCCTACGCTTGCCGGGCTAGGTCGTTTCCCGAATCAGGTGTCACTAATTCATAATCAGTAGCTCCAACCACCTTCTTAAGTGGTTTAACTGGACAATTTCGAAGAAAGTGACCGGAAGTCCCGCAATACAGACAAAGTTGCATTTGCCGCCTTCTCTCTCGTTCTTTCTGCGTTAATGGTCCTTTAACACCACCGATTTGCATAGGTTCAGATACGTCGGTACTCTTGGAGTTAGCGTGGGTTTTGATCGGTGCTCGGTTTTCATACTTGAACCGATCTGCTTTTCTATTTTGAAGTCTGTGATCAAGTTGAACCCACAAGTCAATGTAGTCTGCGCAGACCTGGGGTGGGTTTACTATCTGAGCTAGAACATCCTTAAGCTCTCCGCGCAGGCCTCGATGAAACAATGTGATCCTTTTGCTTTCTGGCCATCCAGTTTCCACAACCAGTCTGTTAAAGGTGGCTATGTAGGACAGAAGATTCTCATTACCTTGTCGTAAGGATAGCAGTTCGTTTTCAAGGGCCTGTCCTTGAGAGTGTCGCGCGAACAATCTTTCCATGCTGGACTGGAAGCCCTGAAAATTCTGGAGAATGGGATCATCCTGATTTACCAATGGAATAGACCAATCGGCAGCACTGCCACTGAGGTAAGATAGTATAAAGGCTACCTTGGTCTGGTCGTTAGGGAAGGCTCCGGGTCTGCATAGAAAGTGTAAATGACATTGGTTCATAAAGACGGCATATTTCTTGTGATCCCCCGCAAAAAGTTCAGGTGGGGCCAAAGGCATGTGTCCAGGTAGATTAATTTGTACCGGGTTACTCAAACCCATTGATGTGGAAATGTCTCCGGAATTAGGTAAAGGAGTGTGCCCTGCCTGGGCCTGTAATAACCTTTTGGCTAGGTCATCTGTTCTTTCTTGGATAAGATCAGTTCTCTTTTGAGAGCGTTAGTCTCCTGGCGGGCTGAGTATACCTCTGCCTGTAATTCCCCCAAAAGCTGGGCCAACTGGTCAGTCTATGAAGTCTCCATAGCGCCCGGGTGGGAAATTGTGGGTAGGCTTCGCGTTCTGTAACGCTCACCTGATTCCCACGGAGGCGCAGGTCTGGCTTCGAGTGCTGATGCTTCTTCAATGGTGAAGCGCAGGACTCTGAAGATGGACAGGAAGGGCCCCATACTCTGGCTTCCCCCGCTCGCAGGAATATTCCCCTGTGCGTGAAAAGGGAGTATTACCTTCTGACTGAGTTATGCTCAAGCCTCCCACTCTCTTCCAACCCTCCACGATACCCTTCCACGATTCCCCGTGAAGTCTCACCTTAGGGTCAGGAAGGATGAGCTCTCCATCCTGCTTCTGATGCAGGGGCGCGTTAAAACCCAGTTACTTCACTGGATTGAGGATTGATGGGAGTTCTGGTAAGCTCGACTATTCAGGTAAGGCTCTGTTAAAGTTCTGTTGCAAGTTCAAAAGTCCAAGCTTAATAATATGTTCATTGTCTTTTTGCAGCAAGCGCTAATGCTTATGTCTTTTTTCCCCTTAGGGGCCGGGGTTCAGAATGCCGGAGATATGGCGCCGACCCGAAGTGAAACGTGCAGTTCCAGTTCCAGTAAATGGCAGGTTAGTTCTGGATGAGCGCTCGGGAACTGTCTTTGCATACACTCATTCAATGTCTTTGTCTTTTTTCCCCATAGGGGCCGGGGTCCGGAAAATGCCTGGAAGCGGCAAGACCCGAAATGAAATGGGAATGACCCAGCAGGTAAGTCTTATTCCCTTCCTTCTCTCACCTCTTATTCTTGTCTTTGTCTCTAGGCTCTGGGAAGTGGCTGTGTATCCGGATGATCGCTGCTGAAGATGGAGGAACCCAGGAAAGGTGAGTGAAATGCAGGGCTGCAGCGATCGTAACGAAATGCTTTTAAAAATATTGTCTTCCCTTTCAGGATCGTCGGTGATGTCTCTGTGGTGCAGATTAAGCTGGTAAGGTCTCTTGTCTCCCTTTGCAGGTGACCCAGGATGCTGACAGGTGTGGCTGAAGTCCAGATGCAGGAGCTGACACGGTGAGCGTCCAGCTGCGAGGAGCAGAACAACGCGAAGCGTGAGTTGCTGAACGGGTGTGGTTTAAATAGCTTTGGAAGAAGTCCCAAGTGTGTATCCTTCCTCCGATCAGGTATGTATCCTTCCCCGACCACACCCGGGTGGAAAGTAGTCCCACAGGTAAAGTAGTTCCATTCAGGCCTCAAGAGGGCCTGGATGTGGCAGCATGGTCTGCATCAGGTAAGTGCACATTAAAACACTTGAACACATGTCTAGCTTTATGAGCCTGGCGCCTAAGGCGCCAGGACTGCATCCAAAGGGCCCCAGTTTGGGCCCGCTGGCACTCCCCTGGGGGAAATGATGCCTGCCTCTGGGGTTGCTGGGTAGGACCTGGCTCCTTGGAGGTAGGCATCATGACAGCTGCGTTCACAGCCACGGTAAAGCACCCATGGGTGCCATTGTTGTCAAAATTGCCCTATTCTTCTTTTGTCACCATTTCTTTGTGGAAAGGTCCTTCTTGAGATTTACTCTGCGCGCCAAACCAGGTTTGGTCCCTTTGTTGTGGTTTTCCTTTGGCGGGATTCACAAGTGAACCTGCCTCTGGTTCCAGGATGTCTGGCGGGGGCAGGAAGCAAGGGAGGTGCCCAAAACTCCCTGTGCTTAGTCTCCTATGAAACAGGAATGCACTCTCAGGTGATTGGACGGCTGGCTGTCTGGCAAAGACAGACACCCTGCTGAGTGACTTACAGCTAGGCTGGAATGAATGGGAGCAAGCTGCATAAAAGGCGAGACTTTTTGGCTTGGAAGGCAGAGTCGACCACTGGAGGAAGGAATCCATAGAAGAACTTGAAGAGGATGCCCTCTGCAACTCCTGGACCGTTGGTTTGCCCGGTGAAGCCCTGCTGCTGTGCTGAAACTCCAAATTCATATCGGCAGAGAAGCCCCTGCAAGGACAACTTCTCCCATTGAGTTGGTAGGACCAATCAACTCCAAAGTAAGCCACCTGGACATCCTCTCAAAGATGGTCGAGAATATACTGCAGTTGCTGCTGGAAACGGATAGCCAGGGAGAGGAACATCAGTTTGTGTGTTACTTTTAAGCTGGCCAAGAGCTCCAGGAAGATCCTCCTGATTCCCAGGAAACAGGACTGACCGAGCCTGAGCCCACTCAACAGAGCGCGGGACCCCAGATGCAAGGAAAGCCCATCTCAACAGCCAGGAACCGCAGTGTTGCTATTTGCGGTAGACACAAGGAGCTGAAACACACAAACAGCAACTTGTTTGAAGTTTGCCGGTTGCGAGCGGTGACCGTCCCATTGCAGTGCAGGAGACCCCAAAAGTCCTTCCTCTTGTCCCCACAACTGAGGCCCAGGAATAGTGAGATCTGTGGAGCTGCATGGGAACAGAGGTCAACTGCTGCACTTTTTCTTCAACCTTAAGGTTCTGTAAAGTCTAAGAGAAATTACCTCTTGTGTAGCCACTTGTCCTCGTTGAAGATTTGCTTGGTTGCATGTGTAAAGTTGCTTGTAGCTTCTTTACTTCACAAGCCTAATCAGCTTGTGGCCCTACTTTGATTGCTTCCATTCTACCAAGACTGTTTAAACATTGGAAACGACTATCTACTTACCTGCAAGAAGAGCTTCAGTTCACCTTGACTTTTGCTAACCTAACATTGGCTGGCCTGGCTCCCTGAATGGCTCTTCACTCTTCTGCTTATGTGTTTTACCTTCCTTCCAGTAAAGGGTTCACTAACTTTGCATTGGGAGGTAGTTTTGAAAGTACTTACCTACTTGAGAATAACTGTGTGAATAACTGTTTTATTCTGAGCTCTCTTCTCTTTAACACTACTCCAAAGAATATTCTAAATGCAAAAGTGATATATTAATGGCAACGGCACCCTAGCTATTGAAGTCACCTGAGCGTGTAGGTAGTGCCTGTGTGTCATCCCAAATGGGTATTTGCTGATTTAGATAACTTAGAGTGTGTATTTTTGGAGTGTATTTATGTGTTGTTTTATATTGCTCCCTTCTGAAGAAGGCTTACAGTAACTGACTGGCAAATAAATTAATAATTGTTTACTCAAGACACCTTGTTTGTAAGAGTTTATTTGAACACCTGTCACTGTGATTCTCTGTGTAATACCCTACATCTCACATTGACCCTTCTTAAGGTAAGCCTGGCTGTTCAACATGCTACCAACCTGTGTAGTACAGACTTCTACCAAAGGTTGGGTTCCTATTGCCAGGAAGTCAGGGTTGTTGTAGTGCACCCAAAGGGTACTTCATACAGACTTGCCTAACACAAGGTAACACATCATACTATGAATGGGACGGAGAATAACTTCTTACACGAAGCATTAAGACCGACTAAGGAAGTTGGTAAATAACTCTGTTTTATTTACAGTTGTCTAAAACAGGGAGTACAACAGACATCAACGGACATCGGACAGCATAATCTCAAAGCATCTCATGAAAAAATCATATTTATATACGAAAGACTTGTCATGCGTGACGTCATACTACGTGGCAAATTAAGAAAACCTGCAGGAGATAGTGGTTGGCTCAAGGGGAACGTCTAAGTATACTTTCTATATGGGGTAGGATTGTGATTGGTTTTCTATCATCAAGTGGGCACTCACGCCCTCCCTTAGTGCAAGCCATAGTGCAAGTCATCTTCAACAGTAATTAGAAACACAACACCCAATTGGCTCTCAAACTATAAGGCTATTCATTATACGTCCTTCTACAATTGATTGGCATGCGTGTACCCTTCTGGAACATCCAATGCTCTAGGAGCACGTAAGCTGGTACCTCATGTGCTGGTGGGTGAACTTGACCATGTCTCCCCATCCAATTAGCCGAACATCTCTCATCATTGTCTGTGAACCCGGCCTTGTAGTAGCTTCTCGCCTCTGGGAATATAAGGGAGTGCAGGCACTCGCTATCTTCAATCTGGTGCACCATGCTCTTCGTCTATTTTCATCCTCAGCTCACGTGATTAGAGACTGTAAATTTGTTTGTATTATAGTATTTAATAGTCTCAAATGAAGAAACTTGACACTCATGGTGTTCTCTCTTTGCAACTAAACAAGGGATGCCTCGGCTTCCTTCATATACTGTTCATCACAAGCTGATAACCAGTTCTTGGTTGCTTCCAGTCTTTCACATCAAGCCAGACAGCCTTGTTGGTCTTGCTTTAAATTTGAGCTGATTCTTTGCTGCGACACACATAGCTTCCAATCCGTCTTCCTTCATGTAGACTTGCTTATTAAAATTGTATCAGCGGATGTCCAGAACTCTATATACATTTATGTTGGCAGTACCGTCTGCAGTCTATTTACTACGGATAGCCAACCTTATACTTAGTCTACTTATGTTACAGTATCTGTACAATTAAAAAAACAACTTGTGTTTTCTGCAGTGTTCTTCACTCATGCAGTCTTCATTTCAGACATGAAATTCTTCTCCATTCTTTACTTTGCCATGAGATTCTATATCAACTATGCATTATCTTCTCTGGTCATCCTTCCCATCTTTCGTGACGTCACTAGCTTCTCCTTTTCACATCTTCACACTTCTTCAGCCGCTTCTCTTAGGAGACCACCAGTCTTTCGGGGCTACTTTATATAGGGTCTTCTCAACGGATACCATGTCTCAAAGATTCCTGATGGTATAGGTACCATTACTGCTGTTGCACATGTCGCAATTTCCAGTTTCCAAAATGTAGGCAAAATAGGAGCGGGACTTCCTGTAGAGGAACTCGACTGCTCCTCGATGTTGTATTGGGATGATACCTGGTGTCATGCACAGTGCTGTCTTGTTGTTCTTCCAATATGGCAGAGGTGAGGGGCCTGGCTCTATGGTTGTAATTAGAAGTAATGAGAGGTATGAAATTCTGGGAAACATAGTAAGGGGTGCATCCAGAAAAAAATGATTCAATTGTGTTAATATTGTAAACTAATCTTTGTAGAGGCCTTATCCGGAGTGGTGGATTCTTATTTTCGAAGCCCCCATTATCCGTAGAACTATGTCCCATTCTGTAGGCCTTAATCTGGCAGAGGTGAGGGGCTCCGCTCTATGGTTAACAGGTACATCTGCCTCTCGATAAAGAGATTTATTTTAAGTTGGCTGCCAAAGAGTCCCCTAATTTTGCAAGGCCTATTGTGATTGGCTGAGGAGGTCTAGAGGAAAGGAGTTCAGGGATTGGAGGTCATGGGAAATATGGCTTCCTTACTGGAGGAGTTTAGCATCATCTAGTGATGGACAATGGAGAGGCATCTGCTGAAGTTCTCAGAGTTGTGGGGAAGACAATTTGTGTATCACCTGCAAAGGGGTGCTAAAGTATGATGAAATTACCCAGGAAGGAGGTGTATAGAAGGAAGAGGGGGTGATATTATTATTAAGGTATTTATTGAGTGTGAACCTAGCTTCTAGAAGCTTCGGAACACTTTACAGAGGTACACAACAATACAGATACATAAAGGAGCGCTTGCCAGCGGTATACAACAATACAGATGCATAACGGAGCAATTTACAGAGGTAACAACGGAACCAATGTACAGCGGGGATAGGATACGGAGGGGTACAGCGTAGGGGTACAGCTGTACCGGGTGGGGGGAGCAGTGGGCCCAGGACTGATCTTTGTAGGACTCTCACTGGAAAGGGTTGAGGGAGGAGAACAGAGTTGCAGGAGATGAAGAAGAAGAAGTGTTCAGAGAGAGAAGAGTGTGGGGGTTTAGAAAGGTAAATGGGGAGTTTGGAATGATCCACTGTGCCAAAGGTGGCAGAGGAATTAGGGTAAGGGTGGGAAAGGTGAGAAGTGATATGGAAGTTAGAGATATGGTTCAATTTCTGGAAGCTTCTGCCATGACACCCCTTTTTGGAAGGGGTTGCATAGTGCTTTTTCCGCAAGGCAGTTGACAATGAGGCACAAGGCGTCTCTCTCTCTCGCTCTCTCTCTCTCTTTCTCTCTCTCTCTTTCTCTCTCAAATCAGAGTGCAGCGACAGAGAGAGACAGGCAGGTCTAACGAGGGGTATATTGACACCCAGATGTTTAAAGGAAAATGGAGTAAAGTCAGAGAGGACAAAGAGGGCCATAGAAGTGGCCTTACTAACTATACAATCCCCACTGCTTTTTTTTCATAAGCCTGGGGGAGAGAGGCAAGGGTGCAAACTTCGTGTGGTGGGTGGTCAATATAAACACACAATGGCACACCTCTTGCGAGCAAGGGCAGGATGGCTGGAGATCCTTATCTTTTTTGGGTGGCAAGTCCAGCAAGATTTTCTGGAATATAGTTTGGGATCACTAGGAAACGTTGGCTTATTTTCGGCGCACAGAGGCATGAGGCCACTGCTTTGTTGGACTTTAGGACCCGAGAGGTACGTGTGGCCAGCCTGAGTAAACAGTTAAGTGTTCCTAAGGTACAAAGTCACATGTGGATTTGGTCGGTTTGGTAAATAAATCCATTCTGGATTATGGGCTAATGAATTGTCTTGCAAAGCAAATGTAGGCCTTGTCTTTTCATTGTATAGCACATACGCCTGGGATCACGCAGCGGGAAAGGAGTAACCCTGGAAATCAAGCTTCGACATGTGCAGGAGTCACCTCTTGGGAATCGGGCTTGGATTGACCTCGGCCTCTGCTGATGCACTACCGTTTTACAAAATGAAAAGTCTGTTTTTTGTTTGTTTTTTAAAACTGTTTGTGCAAGGTTATGTGGTTCAGTGTGTGTTTGGAATGAGGTTCCATTTGAGAACGGCCTGAACTGAGAAAGAGCGGTCACTTCTGAGTTATTGATTGAAAATACAATGTTCTAACTTTAGGCCATTCCCTAACCTTACTTTTGACTTATTAGCCCCATGAATTGGGTGGTATCTCTGGAACTGAGCCTGGTGCGTTGCAATGGGCACTGTGCGCACCAGATGCATGTTTCAGACGGATCTGTTTATCAGTGAGTAGCAGAGCAGGCATGCCACTATGTGCGAGATCCGATTCCTCATTGATATGGTATTTATAATGCGTTTAATACCCAGAGGTTTCTAAGCGCAGACCCTGGGATAAACCTGCGTGGCTCCGTGTTGTCTTGCTCCCAAGGCGAGCTCGTTGCCCCTGAGCTATCCTCCCGAGACGATTAGAGATCATGTTAATAGACAGGCAGCAGCCATTTGCACTCATCATGATGTTCTCAGGCTGCACTCTGGGAGTCCTTAAAGAAGACCATTGGCATAGTCACGTCTAGAAATGATCAAGTCAATGAACATGTGGGAAACATATGGGCCAATCAGCACACCCAAGTGTGCATCCACTTCAGAAGGCTGTTAACAGGGTGGAAGGAGTACGGGCCACATCCTCCAGATGTGTAGGGCTGAGTCATATCTAGACAGAAAAATCTGAATCTTGATATGGTTGTATTTTGCGTATAGCTCAGCACCATAAGCACTCACCACTGACATCTGCGTGCGGCCTGTAGGATATAGGTTTGTATCACAGCCGGGCTGATTCAGCAATTCATCCTTCCGAGACTGACAAATTGAGCACCATTCATTTCTATTACAATGATACCTATTATTACAGCACCCAGAAGAGGGATGAACCCTGCATGAAGCGCTATATCAAAATGGGATATTTTTAGTTGAGACAGACCCATTTTTCAGTCACTAAAAGACCATATGTGGAGAAGTACCACCTGATGAATACCAACGTTGAAGAACAAGATCTCATCATACCACAACAAGGCTGTCTGCGTCCTGAAGCAGTTGCAGTTCATCCATTGCTGCTAAGTCCTCGGCCTCCAAGCCGTCTCCTGCAGGAACTCTGCATCTGCCGAGAATCCAAATGCTGTTGTCCTTAAAACATGACTAATCACAATACTTTGAAGCTGCTTCCATGGAAAAGGCAGATTGGAAGGAGTTTAAAACAGGTTCTGTGGATCTTTTGGGACCAGGGTTGACTTTTTTAAATGTAGGTGTCACCACAGCAGACTTCAGCCAGTGGGTGGAACGGCTGAAGGTAGGGGTGTCAGGCGAAGAAGGTGGAGGTCATGAAGCTTCAGGCGGTGCATGTGAAAAGACCTGGGCACGCGACCGTAGGTTATCATGAATGTGCTTGATGAAGGACCTTTCCATTTTGACAAATGTATCTTATCGATCAATTATAATGTTTGTTGGCCCTTTTTCTCTTTAGCCTCAAAAATGTTGCGGGTTGGAATGTATTTCATGGTGTGAGCATTTGGGTTTCGGAGCTGGTTTTCACAGGGACTAGTCTGCTATGTAGTTACACAGGAACATTTCTTCCATGCAACACATATGGGTACCTTTCGGTCCTGGTTTAAGGTTTACCATGAACAAAACTTCAACCGGGTAACATTATTCTTTTGTGTCTCGTGCCGTTGCCTGCTGAGGGATTGATCACAATGGGTGAATGATCGGACCAAGGCAGTGGAACAGGGGGAACTGCACAAGTTGACGGGGGGGATATTAAACCCAGAGTGAGGCATGCATTTGTGTGTAGGATGGATCATTCATTGTGAGTAAATTAGCAGTTCCCTTTTGGAGATTGGTGCTTGATGTGCACTCAAACAATAACGGTTGAGAAAGAATCCCCTGAAGACTCAATGGTACATTCCCAACTAGCACCTAGGCAAGCTGGACCCTGATTACGAGTTTGGTGGTGTCCCGCCGGTAATACAGGTGGGATACCACCAAACGGAAGTAGCATTCCTGCTGTGATGAATCAACCTCCAGGGCACCAGGGGTCCAGGGATAAATATCGGTTTTTAAACCATCAATCAGCCCCACACCTCGAGTACACCAGAAGGGATATGAACAGATTGGAAACAGAAGCAAATTATAAAAACTCCTTGTCCAATTTTGGTAACGAGGACGGAACGGCAGACTTATCTCCGCAAAGTCGTGGATCGTTGGTTAGTTGCAACACAGCAAAAATACAATTATTACCCAATGATTAAAAGGACTGCCCGGTCAAGGTTGTATACAAATATCTACTTTATTATTATCATTACAGACAGTTTGCGCACACTACAAAATACAATCCACCCTGTAAAGGAATGCAGAGGACAGACATTTTCAAGAAGGAAAAGAGATGCACTCTTGATACTGACAGGAGGGTCGTTGGTAAAGTAACTAATCACAAAAGTTCAAGGATACTTGGTTTCAACACAAAGGGAGAAATGTATCATAGAATGTCACTAGGGGCCTCTGGAGAAGGACCAGGGGGACAGACCCAAAATATAGCTTGTGCTTGTAGAAGTTAATGGCGCTCCACAGGGTCGATTCAGTTTCAGGGAGCTTTGCAGCTCCTATGAAAGAGTTTAATATGGGTGACAGCTGCGGGTATCAGGTGGCAGGCAGTTCGGTGAGTGAGGGTGGACGGACAGATGAAGGCTGGCCTACACAGCGGCTCAGGGTCAGGAATCACTGTCTCAGTGCTGATTGGCAAGTCTGAAGCACTGGCTGAGGCATCTTGGACGATGTTAGCGACTGTGGCTTAACAACAGTCAGCGGTGCAGTCGGTTGCAGCTCGAGGGGCTCGACTAGCTCGAAAATGTCCTTTAGGCGGACATTGGTTGATGCTTGTCAATGCACTCCTATCTTCTTCACTGGGCTCATGTCGCCCTTTAAGGTAGACGGCCCAAAGCTGAGGAGAGTGTTGCATGCAACAACCTTGTCCTTGGTTTGGTTCAGAGACTCTCTGGCACTACCCACATAAGAGGATTGCTGCAGAATCAAGCAGGGCACGCCGTGTGCTTGCTTGGTACCGGTTTGAGAGCTGCTGGAGTGTCCTCTGAATTCAGTATCTCCCTCTGTTCGTTGGAAGATGTTTAGGGGAGGGATTTGGCTTCCTTCTTTGGAAATCCTGGCCTTCCTTCACTGGCAGAAGTAAAAAGGCAGACTGTACGATCAGCCAGGGTCCAAATGAGTTATTCTTGTTACTCCTTGCAAAGTCTTCAGATGATTTGCCAAAAGTGGGGCTCAGCCCTCTAATAAAGCCAAATGGGCCACAGTGATTGGTGTAGGCTAAAACTACCTTAATGAACCAATCCTGTGTCCCCACCAACAATCTCCTGTATGCATGAGGTCATAACCAGAGTTCATTGCAATAGAAAAAGTAAAGGGGTGAAAACATGGAATAGTAAGTCCCACTCATCTTCCTGTCTGTTGTGGATCAAAGGGTTTCTCTAGTTAATGGAGCTCTCTGTGGTTCCTGATTAAAGAGGCAGGTTTCCTTTGAACCTGTGGCCAGACTTAACTTTCTTCTCTGTCAATCCACACACTTGTACCTTCTGAATGGGGTCCTTCTGCGGGGGTGACTACTGTAAGTGCATAGCCCCAGACAATTCAGATCACTGCGAATGATACTGAGAGGTGGGAGCTGGCTTTAGATTGACACAGTGCATATGAAAGGGTTGTTGGAGTTTCCTGTCTCCTTTATTTTAGCCTCTGCAGCCAGGCCCCATGTGGACCTGTTTGAAATATACTCTATTAGTATGTTAATCATGTTGATTGATGCCACCATCTGCAGAGGGTAAAATGGACTGGGCGGCTGGCCACGAACGTAGGATGGTTTTGTCCAATCCCTTCTGAGATGCATTTTGTATGCCACCTGTCAGATCCCAACTAAATATGACAGGGAGGACTGCATTTCTAGGCTATGTCCACCCAGAGTACTTGGGTCTATGTGTAGTAGTGCTGTGAGCATAGGAACATGTGTGCGGATTAGCCACAGTTTCCATATGTTGATCTACCATCATTCAATTTCATATAACATTTTAAAAAATGTGAGCGCACACCCACCGTGCAGATGCTCAAATTCCTCACACCCGCCGCCTGATATCCCGGTATTTCTGGGATATTACAGGCGGTGTGAATGCCAGTAATTTCCCATTCCATGGAGGACTCCATGGGGGGAATTACCTGAATTATTGGCACCGGTATTACTGGTGCCGGTAATTCTGGCAGTTTTTTGCCAGTGGGGTGCCTGCTTTACCTCCAGGTTAGCTGGAGGTAAAACAGTCACCCCCACTGGCAAACTTGTAGTTCTCCAATGTGGGAAATGTGCCAGTGGCAGTATTACTGTCACTTTTACATACCTTTTTCCCACACCGGGAAACTTATAATGACCCCCAAGGGTCTCTTTACGATTAAGGCAATAGCAGTAAAACGTGCTGGTGGTCGAATTGCTGCCATTTTCAACATGGTAGAGTATTTATTCTGATCTTGTTGGAAAATTGAAAGAAAAACATCGAGCACTTTGTTATAGTTTTTTCCTCTGTAAAAATTGAAGAATCATTAATTTCCAGTGGATTAATGACCAGTGGTAATTCCTCTAAAGCCTGGTGTTGTCAGATGGAGCCTCATATTGAGAATACCATATCGCTGCTCCGGTCACCTCTATCCAACTCCCCATGCTATTCAGTCTGTCTTTCCTAACTGGTATCTTCCCAGCCCCACCGCCTTACAATTATCGAGAGGCCTTTCTTCAACTGTACAGAGAACTATGTAGAGTTCACACACTTGCTCATCCTTCCAGTCTGGATTCCGGTCTAAGAACTCCACCAAACCTGCTCTCACTAATGCTTCTAGTTCTCTCACCAGTGCCCACCACCTCATCATTATTCTTCTGCTCCTTTTCATAGCCTTCAACACTGTGGGGGTCATTACAACCTTGGCGGTAAGGGGTTAACTGCGCTGGTAATGGTGCCGGAGCCGTCAACCCCTTACCGCCACGTTACGAGTCTGCTCGCGGGACCCGCAAAGGTCGCCTGGTAAAACAAGGTGCCCTTAGCGGGTCCCGTTAGCAAACCAGGGAGCTAACAACGGGCCCGTTATGAACGGGCCCGTTGTTAGCTCCCTCCCCATTCCCATTGAGCCCTATGGGGACTGGAATGGGAATGGGGTTGTACCGGGTCCGGGTTCCTTTAATGAGGAATTACTGAGTTCTCCAAGGTTAGAATGGCCCGGTAATTCCTCATTCAAGGAACCTGGTACCCGGTAAGGAGGTAACCATGCCGCAAATGGTGGTAAGGTTACCTCCAAGGTCGTAATGACCCCCATCCCTCCCTCCTTCAAACGCTTACCCTCCTTGGCTTCAAGAGCACTGCACTGAACTGAACTGAATATCCTCCTCTCTCTCTGACCACTGCTTTTCCATCTCTTTGAACTTCAGAATCTCCTCCCAGGCAGACCTCTCCATCAGTGGTTGGAAGTCTGGCTCCACTTCCTCTCATTATTGTGCTTTAAGCGTAGACAAGCTGACTGACAGGATAAACTTCTCTCCTGTCAGTCAGTGTGTTCACATTGCTGAGACCCACAGTGTGTACACGCAGACTGACAAGAGACGAGTCATTTGCTGTCCGTGAGCAAGATTATGTTGCGGAGAGGAGGGGTTGGCCATTCGGTCCTCCTTGTAGCATTGCAAAAGTTTGTGGAGGGTGCATGCCATGAGTATGCATCAAGGTTAAAGCAAGCAAGATAAGTGTGCTTACTTGGCTCTACTGGCAGTCTAGCTATGGAATAATATGTATCTTTGCTTTACCCTTGATGCACTGTTACTTTTCATCAAGGCTAAAGCGAAAATGACAAGTGTTGTCACTGGCCCATTTTCAGTGAAGGCCAGTCTAGCCAGGCATGTCACGTATCTTTGCTTTATCTTTGATGCATAGTTAGGGTAAAGTGAACATGACCAGTGTTGTCACTGGCCTACATTTCATGTAGGGCAGTTTAGCCAGACATTAACACCTACCACATTTACTTTACCCTTGATGTACAGTCACTGTGCATCAAGGGTAAAGCAAATATTATATGTTTTATTATGTGGCTAGATAGTCCTACATTAGTGGTGTCAGTCTGCATATACTTTCCTGCTGTGTCATGGCATTTTACACTTGTCATCAAGTGTAATTTAAACATGATAAGTGTTATTACTGAGCTAGACTGGCCTAAATTTAATGTAGAGAAGTCTAGCCAGGTAATAGCACTTACCATGTTTTGATTTCCTTTTGATTTATTGACAATCTAACAATGCCAACCGACCTGACATTGACATTCCACTCCTTACTACACCACTATTAACGCCACTTATAAAATTCATTATCTTAGGTAATAACAACCTCGGCTTTAACGACACAGCAGATCTTAAAGTGGCTACGCTAGACTCAGCCTTTCAAGACACCCACTTCAACCAACTCATCAAGACACACACACATAACAAAGGCAAAATCTTCGACTGGATTCTCACAGCAAACGTCACCATTAATATTGAATCCATCTCTGTTATACCTTGGTCTGATCACTTCCTGATTAACTTTGACTTTCACCTCACCAACTCACAGGCCTCACCATCTTACACACTGAACCCTAATATTAGTTAGATATCCGCAAGCTCACATTTGACAACATACCCCCTCCGCTAATGGCTGCACTAATGAAGCATGTCCCTTCCAATACCAACCCTAAGGACATTTCCAACCTCTATCATTCTTGTCTACTAACGACGTGAGACACCCTTGCTCCACTGGTCTCTAAAATTGCCAAAAAGCACAAACCTGCCAACCGTTGGTTTGACGAGGAACCCATGACCCTAGATTGCAAGAAAAAAGCCCTAGAACAAGTAAACAAAAATAACCCTTCTGATGCTACTGGCAGTGCTCCAGCTCTAGCCACCAAAACCTATAAATCGGCAGTTATAGCACACAAAGCCAACTCCTCCAATTCTCACATTGCTAATGCTTGGTCCAACACTAAAGAGTTATTCTCTATACTCAGAGAATTGTAAATCCCCCATCCCTACCACAGACCCTACTCAAGTTGACAAATCCTGGTGCACTACCATTCAGAAGGCTCTAGCACACAACACTCTTTCCCTCTAGGATAAAATAAATACCAAAAGAGATATTCTGGCAACAATCCCAACCCTAACCCTTGAGACAGAACCCCCCAGTTCAACTCTGTGCACCCTCTCTGGCACCCATTATCACTGACATTATCAATGCCTCCTTCTCCTCAAATTCACACCCCACCAACATCAAAGCAGCCTGGATAACCCCACTACTAAAAAGAAAACACCCTAGACCCCACTTTTCCAACTAACTACCGGGCCATCACTACAGTTCCCTTTCTACTGAAGATAATAGATTGGATAGCTTACTCCCAAATCCAACTCTTCCTGGAAAGCAACCACCTCCTTGGCTCTAGGAAATTGCCTCCACGCCCCCAAGCATAGCACAGAAACTTCCTTACTGGATCCTTTTATTACTCAACCTTTCTGCTGCCTTTAATTTAGTCAACCATGAAAAACTGTGCCAATCCCTCAGCCTAAACTTTCATATCTCCCCTGAAGCCACACTTTGTGTCAAACCATTCTTATCCGAATGCACCACCATAGTTTTCATTGATGAAGAGGCAGCAGATCCCATTTCTGCACCACTCGAGGTCCCCCACGGGTCCTGCCTCCCACCAACACTTCATAACACTTACACAAAACCTCTCTTTGCTGCATTGGATGCCCTGGACATCACTATTACAAACTTTTCTGACTACACTCAAATCATGATCCCTATCATGGGTGACTATAAGCAGGACACCACTACAATTAACAAGGTCTACATCACCATCCAAAAATGACCACGCACATCTTGTGCCTTAATAATGAGATAACTGAACTACCTCATTGTAGGCTGCCCCACCTGTCCTAAATGCTTAGACAACAAGTATTCTTCCATAACCGTTGATGACACATCTATCCTCTGAAACAGGTTAAAACAGTGGAAGTCTTCCTAGAAGCAGATCTCTCAATGACCAGGCAAATCAATGCCTTATCCTCTTCCATGGCATACACCACCAAACTCATTTCTCTTAGAAGACGATTCGATCACCACACAACTGTTTCATCCTAGCGCGAGCCCTGATCCTTTTCAAACTGGATTATTGCAATATTCTACTCCTGGGTACGTCAGCTAGAAACTTATCCAAACTACAACTACTTTAGAATAAAGCTCTACAAGCAGCTTTTGGATTAAAACGCAGTGATCATATTTCCTCGACCAGACGAGAGGTGCACTGGCTGCCCATAAAAGTGAGAATTCTCTTCAAGACCCTCACCCTTGCGCACAAGTGCATTCACAAGGATGCCCCTGTATATCTCAATGACATTATTACCCTAAAAACATTACCACAGATTTTAAAATCTTGTACCATCATCTTATTGAACATTTCTCGGTACAAGAGCAAAAGGACAGGAGGCACTATCTTCCCAGTTGCTGTCCCTATTGTCTGGAACACTCTGCCTGCACATATCAGAAATGAACAATACTATCACCTATTTAAAAAAACTGCTAAAAATGTGGCCTTTTGACAAATATGATTGATACCACCTATTTTTGTCATCCGACTGTTTTACTTGTAACTTGTAACTGTGTACTTGTAACTAAATATATGTAACAAATGCCATGATACCCCTGGCTTTGAGCATTTAACAAATCCAATAAATAAAACAAATAAATACATGTTTGCGTTACCCTTGATGCAAGGAAAAATGCCACGCCAAATTAGCAAAATGTGTGCAGCCCATAACTACTATTGGCAGTTTGCATATACTTTCTTAATGTGGCATGGCATTATTTACTTGAAATCAGTGAAAAAGCAAACAAGATAAATGTTATTACATTGATAACTTGGCCTATGGTGTCAGTGTGCATTGACTTTCTTACTGTGGCATTGCATGTGTTACTTCTTACTTCACATATAAAGTCTCAGTAGTCAGTGGATTTAGTAGAGACAAGAGACGAAGCAAGAGGGGAGATTCCTTACGGGTAGAAAGGAAGGAGGTTTGGTGTATTCTGCCAGTGATGGGGTGTAGTTGGTGGTAGTCCTCAACTGTCCTATGAATTAGGTGATCAGGAGTTAGGGCAGCGGTGAAGTGAAGGAAAAGATTGAGCAGAAATGTGGTGTTCACAAAGTTGTAGAGCAAAGTTTAATCCTGCATAGTACTTCTGAATTGAGATAGTGTTTAGTGGAGCAATAGTTTGTAGGTTTATAGGAAAGCCCTGTTTTTGCTACGATATGGAAGAGTAGAGTTACGTTTGAATGTTTATTTGGTGAAGTGAGGGAGAGGCAATGGAAGGTGGCAGGGATTGAAAAGTTCTGAAGGAAGTGTTCAGTGAGAACAAAATCAATAGAAGGGGTTGAGGAGGAAGAGAGGAAGACCAGATCAGGAGAACTACCACGTTTGGATGCTTGTGAAGAGGGAGCAGGTATTGGCGGCATAGGATATATTCAAGATGGAGGAAAAACATCATCAGAGCGGTGAATGAAATTTAAGTCATAACTGAGTACAATCAGGGCCTTAGACAAAGGTAGTCAAGTATGTTGTGAAGATCGACAAGATGTTGAGAGCAGGGACAGAAATGGAGGATAAATGTTTGAGTGCCCATAGGCTTTGATCCGATGATTTGAATGACAATGTTCTTAAAGTATGAATGGAGAAAGTTGTAGAGGGAATGGGGCAGATGAGACAGCCCTGTTGCTCAAGAAGCCTCACTTGTCATCTCTTTGTCAATTAAGGAAAGTAGGAGAAAGTTGCAGATTCTGTGTGGAGAGCTATCCACCTTTTATTTGCAGCCGTTATCGATAGGTGTGGGAATCAAAATGTTCAGTAAGGAATACATTTTTGTGAAAGGCAGATTAAGCATTACACAGCCGCAGGACAAGGTCGGTAGTAGTACAGAAAGAGGTGGAGTGGGAAGGTTTGCCTGGAAGGAGGCATGAAAGGTTGGTAAGGTCCAGACAGGTTGGGTGTTGAGGATCACAATGCTTTTTATAAGGGATAAAGATAATGTGGATGAAAAACTGGGGGATAAAGTTGTGGAGGAGGCATTAAAGGTACTTCCTTGAAATACCAGATGAAGGGTAGCGAGAGCCAGGTGAGGTGTGGGGGGAAGATGTGGACGTGCATTCTCAGTATGAGTGGATAGGTAGTAGTAAGATCATGTGGTTGTGATGATTAAGCACAGTAAATGGCATCAACCATAACATTACAATCAGGGCTCGGAGCTATCAAAATAAATTATAATCAAGGCCAGCAGTGAGCGATATATTACTGTTAAGTGGAATTCTGCAGAATTACTTGCAATCAAGGCTACCAGTGACCAAGGAATTATAATCTAAGCCTATAGCAACCAATGCATTACAATTAAAATTGGTAGTGTACAAAATGTAGCCGTTAAAGACCACAAAATTGCAGAAAAGGATATTAGCGACCTATAAATAACAACCTAGGTCCATAGCATCCAGATATTTATAGTCAGCCCTGGTAGCAGTGGAACAATTACAATCTACGCTGGTATCAACCATATTATTATAATCCAGGCTGCTAGTTACCATAGAATTACCACAAAGGCCGGTGTCAGCAAATGATTTACAATGAATTCCAGAAATGAACAAAAATTACAATCTAGGCTGGTGTTGGCCAATAATTTACGCTCAAGCCTGGCAGCAAACAATCAATTGCAGTAAGGACCAGAAGTGAACAAATGTTCAGGTGGGAATTCAAGCAGAATAGGTCATGGGATAAAGGTGGACGTTGTCTGGATGGTGGTAGTCTGAGTGAAAGTTGTCATTGAAAAGCTCTGAGTACTGAGTACCTGGACGGTGATGGTGGTGCCGTCATCCTGTTGACAGGGCAATGAAGTAGAGCCAGGTAAAGAGGTGTCAATCTTTGACAAATTGCCTAAGCATGCCCTCCATGCAGGGTGGGCGCGTACCACAAGGTGGTTCAGGGCTCCATCAGTCAACTTGCTGAGCTGCCATGCAGACTTTTGGGCGCTCAGCCCCTTTTATGGTATTGATGGTCAGTAAAGTAAAAAGAGCACTCATTGCGCTATAGGTTTTTCAAAGTGTTCTTTCCTGGTCCTGGCTATGTGACAGGTCAGGGTTCAGTCTGTCACAGTTCAGCCCGCCTCATAGGCTTCTCGGGGGTAGGGGGGACTATCTCTTTTCTATGGGGTCATTGGACAAAAAAGTGATGTGCCTCACTCCTCCTACTCTTGGATCTCTCGGCGGCCTTTGACTTGGTTGACCACAATATCCTTTGTAAACATCTCACTGACACTGCTCACTTCTCCCAAGAAAAGCGGTTTTACAGCACATTACCACATATTTGCATGCAGAGTACACAGGAAAAAAGCTGGAGAAAAGGCTAGCTAGTTTACAGTTGTGGAAGATGTATCGGGAGGAACGGGAAGACCCACCTCCTGAAGCCTGGATATTAAGCCAGTGTACAGAGGGGAGTGATGAGCCTTCTGTTCCCCCCCACCGTGCCTGAAGTAAATGACAATAATTTAAAAGATGATGAAGTGTATCCACTCAGAGAGCTTAAAGCAGCAGCAGCATATAGTAACCCAATGTATCAAATGCCTGCTTATAGCTGTGACAAAGGTTTGGAGAAAGACATGATCTCTACAGTCCCACGGGACAAAGAGAGAAGCGAATGACCAGGTATGACCCTGGACATAGAAAGGGAAAGGATGGAAAGGAGAAAAAGACAAAACTGACGAGATAGCGCTCATACAAAACGAGTAGATGGGAGGTCAAATATTGCTCAAAATTGATGGGATGAGAATTGGGGAGGTACGGAAAAAAGAAGATCAGGACAAACAAGATAAAAAAGACAGGGAAAGAGAGAAACAATTGAAAGAGGATGAGCTTAAACAAAAGGACAGAAAAAAAGACGAGGACAGCTGTATCAAGAAGAACAGCTGAGAATGGAAAAAGTGCAGAGGAGCAAATGAAATATGATAATAGGCAGCAAGCAATTGAAGAACAGGATAGATTAGACAAGAAGAGAGAAGAAAAAGAGGAAGATAATCTAAGAGAAAAGAGAATGCAAAGGTGAAAAAATGATGAAATACGTAGGGCAAATTAGAGAAGAGAGATGAAGAGACAGGAAGAAGAAAGTATTAGGGACAAATCAAAGAATCAAAGGGCATTTGATGAGGAAATAGAACGGAAAAGGAGAGAGAGAGCATGTGACATTGATCGCAATTGAGAAAGAATTAAGGAACCCGAATCCAGTAGTGGCATGGGAGAGCATAGAGGAATTCTTCCCCTCACAGGAACCGATGTCAGGGCCCTCTACAGTAAATCTAGAGGAGGATTTTGAAGAGGAAACTATCAGAGACAGAATTGTGAAAGCATATCATGAAATGAAGACAAAAAGTGAATAAAAAAATAAAGGGAAAGATGATCAACTTGAGATTTGCCAGTCCGAGGAAAGGAGGGAAGTCTGTTTAGTTCTGAGCATCGAGCTCTGTCTTTGGACAGGCTGACTCTAAATAGGGACGAGAAAGAGGGTAGTCACACAAGTTGGGGACAGGAGATGTCAGACGAAGAAAGGAAACCTTCCGTGAGGAAGAGGGAACCAGTGTATGTGGGTTTGAAGAATGTTTATTAACATGGTCAGACCTAGACCAACCTAAACTGAGGACACCAGACCCAGTGGCGCGGCCAATTCGAGCACAAGGACGATCCCAGAGTGTGCGGGCAAATCGCCGCCATATGTAAGTAGATTAAGGTGATTGCTAGGAAGAAGACGATCGGGAACCATTGTCCCTACTATGGATAGGCAAACGATGGAAGCCGATTGCGATTTTGGAATTCCACAGTTTCCTTTACTAGAGAAAAGGGGGGTCAGACCACAGTATATTCCATGGCCTCAGCTGGATAAGGACAACTTAAGATGTAAGTTGACCAGTTTAACATCAGTTGCTGGAAAATGGGTCTATGAGATAGGAAAAATTACAGGAGGTAAGATGTTAACTATAGGGAACATTAGAGGTCTCCTTGCGGCCATCCTTGGGGAAAGAGCTGATGATATTTGGTCCAGAGTAGGATATGCTGGAGTTACCATTCAGAACACAGCACACAATGGCACGCTGTTTAATAATTGTAGAGCAGCAGTCTGGAAAGCACTTAGAGTGCAGTATCCGGATACGTCAGATATGCGACATATAATGGCACAAAAGATGCAGGAAGGGCAAGATCTGCTTGCTTATATTGAACATTTCCAAGAGCAGTAATCTTTGGAAATGCGAGAGCAGTCGGGGAAATCTATACCAGTGTTTTATCATATTTTATGTGAGGGATTGCCAGAACAGGTACAGAGGCAGCTCAAGAAATTGGTGGGTATGGAAGCAAAGCCATGTGCATCATTGCTGATTGTTGCAAGAGAAAACAAGAAGAATGAGGATACTAGAAAAGTAGAGGAAGCCAAATTAGTGCAGAAAAAAAATATCTAAATATGCCATTGAAGGGGTGATGTTAAGTAGTGGAGATGGGACAGGATTGCAACACACTGCAGGTATGTCACAGGTGAATAACCAATGTCAGCCAGAGCAAGGAGGAAATGGATTTATGCAAAGAGGGAGAGGAGGTTTCTGAGGACAAAGCAACTTTCAAAATAATCATGGCTATTCTCAAAATAATCGAGGTGGTAATCAAGAAATGCAGGATGGGCAAACTACGAGATTCCCTCTTGTATGTTGGATATGTGGAATGACAGGCGCACAGTGCAAACATGTGGGAGCCAAGGGTATGCACAGAATGGGCAATTCTCAAGAGGGGAGCATCTTATCCTCCAACATATAGTCCACAAAGAAGGGATGGGTCTGCCCAAGATCAGACAGTATATCAAACACAAGCACCGCGAACACAGCAGGCTTTGCAATCACAGCAAGCATCATTGAGCCAGCCACAAGGACAATTGCAGCATGCACCCATGTAGATACAACAAAGCGCAAACACAGGACAATTGTTGACTCATAGAATGGGGGGTGTCACTGTTGAGAGTGAGAATCCTTTTACAAGTACAGGGATAAGTATGTAGTGACAATAGGACAGATCAATGGGGGACTTGATGTGTTCAGTTCTATCAGTAATGCCTAATCCTAATGAGGAACCGAGGGTTGACGTCACGATAGGAGGCAGATCCTTTTCTTTTTAAGTAGACACTGGAGCATCTCGCTCATTTATACGAGAGGGAACATTTTTGTTATTCGGTAATGCCATGAATGCTCACGATTACACAGGAGCTACAAGCAGAGTTCCCTTTACTGAAGTATTGCCCTTTTCAATAGGAGAATCTGACATCTCTGTTCCATTATTGTATTAGAAACAGACGCCAGTTAATTTACTAGTTCGGGATTTGATGACAAAGTTGAATATGACAATTTCTTTTACTGATGAAGGTATAGTGTGTTTGACACCTGGAATACATTAAATTAGTTTATTATGGCATTCATAGGGGAAATAGCCTTGTGCGGAAAGCCATTGGAACCTGAATTTTTTATTATGGAGTGTGAATTTTGTCAACAGGGCTACCTTGATTAGTGGGCAAGGTATTGAGAATACCTGATGAGTTTGTATTCAGGCCACAGATACCCATAAATGAAGAAGGGGGCAGATATTCCCCCTTAAATTACAAGCAGCCATTAGTGCGAGGAGAATTGGCCATGCTCGAAGGATTCGATAATGAGGGCAGGCCATGGAGAACAGTGATTGCTATCGAAGAAGTGTTCAGGTTGACTGACATCACTGACGAGGATATGTTTAAAAATGACCCGTCAGATGACGATGTGGTGTCTGAAATAAGCATCACATAATGGATTAGAACAGAAAGGAGAGAGATTCCACAGTGAATGGCAATCATGCAACAATGTCCCGCATATTTTGATGAGGATATGGTAAAAGTGGCCATTTCTTTATGGATAACAGGACACTATGATATAGGACTACTGAAAGAGGTAGGAGAGGTTAGATTAAGCTGAAACCAGGAGCAATTCTGCCCCATCTAAGGCAGTACCCTATGTCCAGAGAAGCAGATGAGGGGATTTTTAAGACTATATCAGCTATGATGGATCAAGGCATTCTGGTGACGTCAGAGTCAGCATGCAAAACTGCAGTGCATCCTATCAAAAAAGGTAAGTGCGGGTTGTTGTGTTTAATTCAGGACATGCACCTGATTAACCAGATTGTAGAAGCAGAATTTCCTCTAGTTCCTAAGCCAGAGACAATTCTTTGTAATATCCTGGTTGAAGCACAATAATTCATGGTGATTGACTTGAAATATGCGTTTTTCTCAATCCCGTTGCACAAGGATTCTAAAAACATCATTTACGTTCCATCAGACTAAACTGAAAAGCACAAGGTTGCCCCAAGGGTATTGTGAGTCTCCATCAATTTTTAACAGAGTCCTGCAGATGGACTTAAGCAATATAGATTTGCTGAGTGTTGTTTTGCAGTACGTGTATGACATTTTAGTCTGCAGCAAGTTTGAGGAAGAGTGTAGATGTGACTCAATTCAATTGATGATTATTCTTGCAAAGAAAGGCTA
Organism: Ambystoma mexicanum; assembly: GCF_040938575.1. Taxonomy (NCBI): domain Eukaryota; kingdom Metazoa; phylum Chordata; class Amphibia; order Caudata; family Ambystomatidae; genus Ambystoma; species Ambystoma mexicanum. The sequence continues at coordinate 608,833,985 of NC_090922.1, read as the reverse complement.
TAAAGTGGACAAAGGTAAATGGCAGTATTGTCAAAAGGAAGTGTCATATATAGGTCAGTTAATCTCACACAAATAAAAGAAGGTTACACCTGAAAGTGCTGCAGTGGTTTTGAAAACAGCTAAACCGCACACGGTAAAACAAATGCAGCAGTGTTTTCGACTGTGTAATTATGTTAGAGCATGGGTATTTAATTATAGTTCACATACAAAGCCATTGCTGCAAGCCTTGAAGAAAAGCACAGCACAGCTTGAAAAATATTGAATGGACTGAGGAAATGGAGTATTGATTTGATGAGTTGAAAAAAGCAATTTTTACAGCTCCAGTTTTAGGAATTCCCAATTATGCAGAGGAATTATTTTTATTTTTGTACACGAATGGGACAGTTATAACAGCAGAGCTTACGCAGAGAACCACGTTAGGGTATAAGCCCCTGTTGTATTACAGTGGGATTCTAGACCCAGTTATGAGGGGTCACATCCCATATGAACAGTTGTTGGCAGCCGCCGCGTTTACCATTGAGAAGTCTGCTAATACAGTGATGGGGTGTTATATGACATTATTTGTTGGGCATGCTCTATATGCTGTCTTAGAGAAACCAAAAGGTACCTTAACGTCTCAAAGAGCTTTTGCTTATGAAGTGGTAATATCAAATCCTACGATTAAAATAGTCAGATGAAAAACTGTGAACCCTGCCATGTTTGTTGCTGAACTGTTGGCAGAAGGTGAGCAAGTACATGATTGCTCAAATTATGAAGAGTTCTATGATGATATGCCGAGAGTGAAAGAAAATGCTCTGGCTGCAGGAGGAATTGTTTTTATTGACAGTTCCTCAAAAATCAATCAAACTGATGGACAAAGATATACAGGTTCTGCTATGGTAAAGCATAAGGCTAACAGGGAGTTTGAAGTAATGACGAGTGCAAGACTACCATCTAATTTCTCAGCACAGGCTGCAGAATTGGTGGTGCTTATTGTCGTGCTCGAGAAACACGCAGACCAGGAAGTGACGGCGTATAGTGACTCCGTCTACATTACGTCTACCGTGCACGCAGGACTGGCATGCTGGAAAAGGAGGGGCTACCTCTGAGTGGACGGCACTCCAGTGCAACACACTGCTCTATTGGATAGGCGTATTAAAGCACTATAGCTCCCAGTAGCCATTGCACTGGTTAAATGTGCAGCACACACTAAGAGAACAGATTTTATCTCATCTGGAAATCAAGCTGCAAGCAAAGAGGCAAAAAGAGTTGCATATTCATTAGACATAATGACTTTTGATACACCTGATGTGAAAGATAAAATTGTGGTGATGATGATTGTGAATGAAAGCTTTAATAATTTATAAAAATATAATTTATCAAAGATACAGATTATAGAAATACAGGGTAGTGTTTCACAGGAAGAAAAAAGATCTGTGGATACGGAGGGGGTGTTCTTTATCCCCCACCGAAGCATTGGGGTGACAGGACAGCACTGATAAACCGGTAATGACTGTAGCCTTATCAAGGGTGGCATTGGAACAGCTACACTACCCTGCGTGTGGCAGCTACCATTGTGGAGGATTGGTTCATGCCGAACCTGTTAGACCATGTTGCATTTTATGCAGTAATTTGCATTGTATGTCAAATGTTTACTGCTGGGCACACACTGCAAACCGTCAGAGGAGTCATCCCTCAACCAAATGGTCCTTTTCAGCACCTACACATAGATTATGTGGATATGCTGCAAGTCTGTAATGGTTATAGGTATATCATAGTGGTAGTGTGCTCTTTCTCAAGGTGGGTCCAGGATGGCCCCTGCACACATCCTGATGCTACTTGCGCTGCAAGATTTTTTGTTCAAGAAGTCTTTCCAAGATGGGGAGTATGTGATAATGGCCCCCATTTTGTTAATGAAGTATTTGAGTAAGTTAGCTTGCTGCGTGGCATAAAATACAAGTTTTCTTCAGCTTATCATCTGCAAGGAAGCGGGATCTGCAAGGGGCTCAACGCATAGGCAAGCTAAAATTGACTACCCCTTGCATTATATGCACTGAGGAATCAACCTGGCTCAGATCACCACCTCACAACCCACAAACTAGTCACTGGAGGTAAATCGGAATGCCTCTAACTCTTCAATTGAGGATTAGGAGTGATGCCCAGACAACTGCAGAATTCTTAGGAACTGAACTGTAAGAATATTTAACATGCATGACCACAAGTATCTCGGTAATTTTAGACCCAGTCAAGTGGACGGGTTGTCAGGCTCAGAAGACAGATAAAGACCATTCAGCAACTCGTGTGCAAGAACTACTTGTACCAAAAGTATTTCCAGGAGACCAGGTACTGATCCGCAAATTCACCAGAAAGTGGCATGAACCTACATTTGGAGGTCCTTTCATTGTGCAAAATGCTGCACTGTCAGCTGTAAAAGTTGCAGGAAGAAGAGCATGGATTCATCAAGGTGATGTGAAATTCTGCACCGGAGAGACTGCCGCACCCCTACCCCATTCAGAAGCAAGTCAATATGAAACAGTTCAGAACGTGTAGAAAAATCGAGGAAGAAGGTTGTAGAGACTATTTTAGGGTAGACAAAGAGAACTCTGGACTGTGGCTTTCATGGAAAGCACTCTTTGCATTTGCTACAGAAGAGAGTGGATTCATCACTGTTCTTGAGCCACAGAAGTGTGTTGATATTTTAACTTTAGACTGCACAAAAGGCAGAGAAATGCCAAATTTGGATTTCTTGTTTGGCGACTGGAAAAGGGAGCAGTTACCGGACTCCTTCCAAACAGAGTTTCGTTTTGGAGGATTCTATGGTCCTCACTGATGTGGACATACACAGACTACTTCTTGCCGTCTTCATTTTCTTACTCAGGGATTACCCTGTTCTTGTTGGTCATCCTGGTGATATTCATACTTTCCTCCAAGATCCTAAGAATGGTGCAGTGATTAGACGACTTTTGGCAGTAATTTTAAACCAGATCAGAGTGTTGCCTGAACGTTTCTTTGAGTATACAGATGGTTCAGCTTGATGAAGATTTTCATAAATTACTTGGATTGATTATTTCCCTTTTGATTCACAAGCATCCTTATCTTGTTGGACGATGCACAAGCACGTGTGTATTTCTGAGGGATCCAAGAAATTGACATGTGATAAATTGGCTGATACGTGAACTTTGCAAACAAGCTTGTTCATCACCTGGTGCATCTTTCTGAAGGAACTAATGATCCTATCCAATGATGATGCTCATAAACTATGCAGAATGATATTCTGTTTCTTCACTGAAGAACGCCCACATCTTGTCGGAAGGCAAACTGATGTTCGTACATTTCCTAGAGATCCAAAATATCACCTTGCCCTTAGTCAATTGCTACATGACATAATGGAGCAGATTCATCGTTTGTACGATGTTTCTTCATGAACTAATGAATGGTGTTGTCACAAGAGAGAACAGTCAAGACTTGGTATTGATCTTTATTGTCTACTCGAAGCACATTTCTACCTTGTTTGATGAAAGGATGACACTTTGTCTTTGTTGAGAACCCTATTGACCATCCACCAATCAGCCAGTTGCTTATGGAACTTGTGGAGAAGATACAGCAGCTATCAGAATGGTTAAGAGATTGCCTGAATAAAGCATTTGTCTTTCCTTAAAGATAATTACAGGCATATCATGTGGTCCATAAGCCACTTAGTTATTCCAGAAGGTGAGAGATGATGACGATGAGCATCTTCACGTTGATGGGGCATCTTTTATTGGTGCATGATTTATGCCTGCTTAATGTTTGTTGTCATCATTTTGATCCTGGTAATACATGCTGCATATGTTATAGAACTGAAAAAAGGGAGAGTTCCTTTTATTTACCCTACTCCTGAAGGTAAGGGAAAAGTCCAAATTGTAAGAGATCCTAGACCGTATGTGATTGTTCCTAATCCAGTAGCTTAAGTGGGGGGATCTGGCTCTGTGGCAAATGTCAATAGACGTACTTATTCTGGAAAGAACCTCTTAGGAATTCTTACCGAGCACCAGATACAGATCATTAGGGAAAAACAAAATAAAAGGTATTTTGTAACTAACCCTGCACTAGTAGTACATGTAAAGACACCACATGTACTGACAGATGTTTCTATGATTTCTCCAGTAAGAAAGAGGTATGCTGATATAATGTATGACATATTCATTGAGCCTCATGTGGCAAGGAGGAGACCTAAGAGATATGCACCTGAGGGTGATTATGAATTGAATAATTATCTAGACAGCACAGCACACTTGGGAAACAATGTTTGGTATCAGCATATGAAAGAGGTGGGCAAGAGAATTCTGAGGAGGAGTGTTATGTATGTGCACTACTGCCTATAGTATGGGAACATCTAAAGTTTTCATAGCTATTGAAATAGATGTCCAAACAGCACACTTCCTATCTCACATAGCATTCTGTCAAACAAGAGGCCATTTTATGGGCTGAACAGCTTACTTAAAATGGGCAACTGAATGGACAGATCCGGATGAAGATGTCTATGTGCAAGACACAAAGACAAGAGCAAGAGCCAACAGTAAGAATCACGTGATAAGGTATGAACAGCCTAGAATGAAAGGAGCTGGAATCAGATGGGAAGTAAACAGAAGACTTGAGATCCCAGAAAAAACTAAAGAGGATATTCGAAGATGGAAATAAAGAGGCCAAATACACATCTGGGGTTCAGTACTCACTCTGGATGGCTGGGAAGAAGGTGTGGTAATCTGCAGAGCTTGGGTAGTTATGGGAACTTACAGCCAACTTTTGAAAACGTGGAAAAGCTGTGCAAACCATTATGGTCAAAACTTGCTAAACTACTGACATGGGTCAAAGACAAAGTGGGGCCCTTGCAGATAGTGCCCCTGGAAAGTACAAAGCTATGTTTCAGAAATAATGGCACAAGAAAAATGGGAGAAAATCAGAATTGTGGTTGAATCTTTGATGCACATGGAATGAATGTTGGGTCATCAGTGATAATGGATCGCTATTGGGCTTGTGGATCCAGAACTTATATGAAGCTGCCCGAGGATTGGGGAGGACTGTGTTCTATAGTGAATGTTCATGTTACAGCATTGGTGATTCCGAAAAGTGATCTGAAAATTGGTGAATTCCCGAAAGCAGATGCACTTCTAAGAAAAAAGAGTTCTACAGAGCTTTTGAGTCGATTAAAGAGGGAGAACTACTTCTCAGCAAAATCAATAGAAGATTTTGATTCTATTCCATATGAACACAGACTGTTCAGCAAGACCTCATCAATATTTACAATAATCTTCAAGCCCACGGTGCAGACAGATGCAAATACTAAATGCTTGCAAATGACCAGATGGGAGCTTCTGCAAACGATCAACAGTACCATAAAAGGATTCAATGCAATCAAGGAGGACCTGAGAGCCATACGATTGATGATTCTCCAGAACAGATGTGTTCTAGACATTATTACAGCTATGGATGGTGGTGTTTGTGCCAAAATTGAAGAATTATGTTGCTCATTCATACCTTCTCATGACAAAGAGAATGGCACCTAGACAGAAGCCATATCCATGTTGACAGATCTACACGTCCAGATGATTAATGAAGTGGAAGACATTTCCGAGAACAGTTGGTTTAGAGCAGTTTTCTCATGGGTTCCACAATAGATGGCAGATATGTTCAAGTTTCTTGGAGCCCTGTTGGTTATGATCATGCTTGGATGTTGTGTGATCAGAATTATAATCTCTCAGTGCAAAAAGTATGCAAGAAAGCTGTAGGAATGAAGATCATGATTGATGTTGAATCAGGATGGAAGACTAAGGAATTGACAGATGAAGAAATCAGAGACCACGGGAAAGCCAGCATGCACACACCTGAAGGTACAAAGTTCCTGTATCCAAGACATTGAAAGAAGTACGTTGGAAGATGGATCTACTGCAGCCCTTCTGGACACTGCACCCTTATAACGTGGAGCGTTGATGAGCATGTGGAATCAGCAGAAGGCCTGAAAAGAGTTGTGCACTCCAAGCTCTGACACTATGTTGCCTATACGTTGGGAACCAGAAAAAAAGACATGTGCAGTTCTAGTCAGTCCACCAATACCACAGACATCCTTTGAGACATGTTATCCATTGAGAAAACCCTACCTAAATGCTCAGGGGCATAGTATTCCTTTGAAGAAATGTGCATTTGAACAAAGAAAGGAGCCTGATGACATCACATGAAAAGGAATTTACGTATCTAAAGGCTGGATGGAGAGAAGAAACGTGACAATATTCTTTAAGAATTGAAGAACATATGATACAGATGAGCAACATTTCAGGCTTGAGATGAAGATGCTCGTGCTGCAGAAACACTGAAGAATATGAACATCAGTTTACATTTGTACAGTTGCTGAAACGCAAGTAGGGGAAAGTATTCTTAAGGCTGGCTGCGTGGTGAATTAGATAGTGGCGATGCGCCAACGTATATACATAGCAATGTATATAACCTGGATGTTCCACAATGCATTTTAGCAGGCCTTGAAGCTTCATGAACAAGAAAACAACTTTCAAATGAGTGGCGCAGTTGGAAATTACTGATTGCAAGTTTTAGAGAAGACGGGGCTAGCCCAGAACCAAGTAGATAAGACCACAGTGAAACTGATGCCTGTCAAAAAGTATACAACTAATGTGAGAAAGGAACATGTTTCTGTTTGAACCAGCATGAAAAAACACTAAAGGTTTCTACAGTTCATCATTTAATAGGATTAAATGCTACAAAAGCTTGAAAAGAGTGGTCTTCAAGTCACAGGGGTGAGATCGAAATAGCTTGGGTCAGGCTGTGCCGAAAGTAAAGGACAGAGTGAAGCGGTACTCCCTTTATTTCCCTGACAAAGTCAACATTTACAAGGCCAAGTTCAAAAGCTAGCTGTCTGACAGACTGAAGGAGTGTTTATAGATAGTGAGTTAATTGGATGAGGGGCATGATCACTCCGAGCTTCCAGGCACCTGGGATGGTAGCCTGCGTTCTGCTAGCATGTGAAATATTCCAGAGGGGTACAAGGGTGCCAAACCAATCACAGTGGCCCGTATAATGAAGAGCCCTATAGTTTGAAGAACTAGTCAGTTGTCGTGTATTTAGTGACAATGATGATGACCAGTTATTGGGTGTGGGTTTTGATACCCACCTGACTTAAGTACCCAATCAAACCAATGGCTATATAGAACGTATACGTAGATGTTCACTGAGAGACAATCATGGGTACTCATAGGTTTTGTAGTTTGCCACGTAGTATGATGTCAGTATTGACATGAGTTTGTTATAAAAGAGTTGTTTTTTATTAAATGTTCCGAGAATGAGCTGTGCTGCGTCGGAGGATGCCCGTTGTACTCCCTGTTTTAGATAATTGATATTAAAACAGAAACACACTTTGCCAAACTTCCTGAGTCGTTTTCATTATTGATGTTTGAGTAACTTCTGCATCCCCATCCACCTCTGAGTATTGCTACCTCGTCTTAAAGGGCTCTGAGGAGTAAGAGTTCATGTGTCTAATAATAACTTGCTCCTCCTATCAGTCTGCTTTCTAGCTTGACTGCAGCCTTGAGACGAGCACCTGGAAAGAGCTTGATGCCTCCCTCTGCGTGTCCGAAAGCAGTAGTGCTTGCCCATTTATATGACCCGATCTCTCAATGACTTCTGATCATTGGATGGACTTGGGCATGGGAGGAGCCATATTGGAATAATCAGCAAGTCTTTGCTAACCAGGATTGGAGCCACCAAGTATTTTCCAAGGACTGATCCAAACACCCATGCTATTTAAGTTACACCTGGACGGACTTTGGGTTCTTATTGGCAGGCTGGGAATCAGCATCCATCAATAAGCAGATGGAAGAATTTTCTACAGTAGGCTGCCATCATTGAAGGACATTAGACACTGTAAATATTGCCTTGAGGACATCCAGTGATAAAGGGCTTTGTGAGGAATTCTGCCATCCGCATGGTAGGTGTGCACTAAACTGGGCGTTTTTTAAATTTTAAATTGAATTGAACGATGGCAAATCAACCTATGAAAAATCTGTGGGGTTAATCCACAGAGATTTTCCCATGATCACAGCACGACATATACAGAGACACGTGTACTCTAGGTGGACACAGCCCTCAAGTGCAGTCCTCCTTATCATATTTAGTTGGGATATGACAGGTTGAGTACAGGATGCATCTCAGAAGGGGGAGGGCCAAAACCTTCCTCCTGCCATGGCCAGCCTAATTAACAATCAAAGGTTCCATGGATCCACCCTGTCTGTTTGTTCACCCTCTGCAGATGGTGGCAGCAATTAACATAATGAACATACTAATATTGTATTCTTCAAACAGGCACACATGGGGACTAGCTGCAGAGGTTTAACAAAAGATAGGAAAAACACAACAACCTTTGATATGTACTGTGTTAACCAGAAGCCAGCTCCCGCCTCTCAGTATCAAGTGTAGTGACCTGTCATGTCTGGGACAGATGTCTACAGTAGTTATCCCTGTAGCGGGACCCTATTCTGAAGGTACGAGTATGTTTTTTGGCAGCAACCGAATGTCTGGTCTTGCCACAACTTCAAGGGCGACCTGCCGCTTTGTTCAGGAACCACAGTGAGCACAATTGACCACAGAGACCCTTTGATCCACAACAGACAGGATGATAGGTGGGACTTAGTATTACATGTTTTCACCCTTTACCTTTTCTGTTGCAAAGCACTCTAGTTATGACCTCATCCATATAGGAGATTGTTGGTGGGCACCCAGGATTGGTTCATTAAGGTAGGCTTAGTCTACATGAATCACGGTGGCCCATGTGCCTTCAATAGAGGGCTGAGCCCTTCTTTTGGGCAGATCATCTGAAGACTTTACAAGGAGTAACAAGAATAAATCATTTGGACCCTGGCTGAAGGTACAGTCTGCCTTACAGCTTCTGCCAGTGAGGGAAGGCCAGGATTTCCAAAGAGGGAAACAAGATCCCTCCCCTAAACATCTCCCAAGGAACAGAGGGAGATACTGAAACCAGAGGACCCTCCAGCAGCTCCAGAACTGTTAGTCAACCAGCACACATCATGCCCTGCTAGGCTCTGTAAGCAATCTTCCGAGGTGTGAAGTTCCAGAGAGCATCTGAACCAAACAAAGGACAAGGTGTTGCCTGCAACTCTCCCCTCAGATTTGAGCCATCCCCCTTACAGGACGACACAAGCCCAGTGAAGGAGCAAGGAGGAGTACATCTACAAACATCAACCAGCATCCACCTTACAGGACATTTTTTAGCAAGTCGAGCCCCTCGAGCTGCAACCGACTGCACCACTGAACGTTGTCCAAGATGCCTCGACCAGCGCTTCAGACCCACCAACCAGCACTGAGACAACAATTCCTGACCCTGAGCTGCCGTGTGATTTCTGTTGCTTCTCAATTGAACCAATTTCTGAGAACCAACAGAAAACACTTGTTCTTGTTTTGCCACACCTCTTGAGCACCATACTATTTAGTTGCCCTTTGAGTGTGTGACATTTTCCCTACGTCTTCTTTACTGACTGCATTACCTACATGTCAGCATGAACAAGATTTATGTTAAAAAACAACCAGGGTTACTATAAACCCCTAATAAGTAAAAGGAAATAGATGAACTGCATTATCTTGTTAATATACAGTAGCACACACTAGTTTGGGTCTACAGGCTAATAAAAAGATATGAGTTGCCAGAAGTAGAACATTCAATTGTGCATGTTTTTTAGATTGCCAATGACGCCACACACTGCACTTTCCAAGGAGTGCGTTTGACGCCCTTTTTCAGCAGAGGTTAGCCTCAGCGCCAACATTCTACCATCAGCTGCAAATTAGAATTGTGCTCAATTCCTTTTCCATTTATTGTCTGCTTTTAGATAAGCGGCACAACAGCGCAACCTAGTAAAAGAGGAACACTAGGCAGGGATAGTTAGAATTTCCATCTATCCTCCTGTCCACTGCGTTTGGTTTTTTGATGCAAGCTGTGTGCTGGGGCTCAACCTTTTGTGTTCCACATCAGTTCTCCTTTGAGAATCCCATCTGGAACAACGTGATTGTTGTTGCAATTTTGATAAAATAGTTGGGGTTTTGTCCCCTGATTGTGTGATGACCCCTAACACTGGGACAGCTGTGTTCTCACCACCAAAAGGTTGTTTTGTGTGTAAGGAGCTGGGCAATAGGAAAGGGGATCCTTCTTGGAAGGGCTTACTCAAGCAAGCCATAGTGAATTTTGGACTAGTCGAAGACGCCAGCATTGGTGTGGGACTCCTAGAGGAGGACTTCCCACTAGGCCAAAGAGTTTCCAAATGTGGATCTGTTACACTGAGTTGGAATGGTACCGGGTCTCCAGAAGAGATCCCAGTTCCCAATAATACTCAACTCTATTTAGAGCATGTGTATATCAATGCCCACAAAACTCCTACAGTCATGGGAAATCATGGCATAGCGTCACTGCTGTCACGTGGCAGTGGTTACAGCAGGAGATTATATTGATGGGCATGATTGTAGCATCAGTGGGCTTGACGGAAAGAGTAAGTGCCCCTTGGTGATAGTAGAGTTCAGCTGGCTAGGTCAAACCACCCAGCGTCGTGTAGCTGTGAAATACTCCATCCATGTCCAATGTCTGTTGTGTAATGCTCTTCCTGATCTCGAGATAGTAGTAGCAACAACGCGATCGAGGGCCAAATAGATCACCAGATTGAACACTCAGAGCCTTAGGGCCTGGAGTGCCTCCATAGGGCTTGTTGGAAGGACCGGAGTGGCAGGTAGCCCCTAGTTTAGTTCTACACACTGCTGAGTCACCTACTCCTGTGGGAGAGAGTCCATTAGTGACTGATGACCCTACTTTGATAGCAGGGGACTCCAACCTTAGAGTTCCCTGGTGCAACACCGGAACCTCAGGTGGAGGAATTAGGTGGGCGCAGATCTGAAGGGCCTGCCCAAGCTGGATGAGTTTGCATCAATTGGGGCCCCAGATCAGACTGACTTCTTCACAACCCAGAAAGAGTGTCCCACTCTGGCATGTCTGTGGAAGCATGTGGTGGAGCAGGCTAAGGGCAAGGCCCCTGGACTTTTCAAAGTGTACTAGGATGGTGGACTCCTGTACCAAAAGACTCTAAGGACGAGGGCACCAGAAGGTTGGTGATTCCCCAGTGCCACAAAAAGTTCCTTTTGGATTTGGCTTACCAAATTTCTTTAGCGTGTCCCTTGGGAGTGACCAAGACATTGGACCGGTTGTCTGTGCACTTTTACTGTGCAAGGTTCGGTGTAAAGGTAAAAGAATTTGAGCAGTCCTGCCCAACTTGTCAAGCTTCCAGTGAGTCAGGTGGTGCCACAAAGGCCGCCTTTTGTCCACTACCCATGGTTGGGTGGCCTTTCAAGAGAATAGGCATGGTTGTTGTGGGTCCTTTGAATTCCTAAACCAGCTCAGGGAACAGATACATCATGGTGGTGGTAGACCACACCACAAGGTACCCTGAGGCTGTCCCTCTGAGGAGCATCAAAGCCCACGTGGTTGCAAAGTGTCTGATTTTGAAATTCTCCCATGCTTGATTCCCCAACGAAGTTGATGCTGACAGGGGATCAAACTTCATATCAGCTTATATGAAGGCTATGTGGGAAGAGTGTGGAGTCACCTATCGGTTCTCTACATCGTTCCATCCCAAAACAAATGGGCTTGTTGAGTGATTCAACAAAACCCTGAAAGGCATGATAGGTGGCTTGGAAGAGCACCTGAGGAGAAAATGGGATATTCTCCTGCCATGCTGTCTGTTTGCATGCAAGGAGGTGCCACAGAACAGGGTAGAGTTTAGCCCCTTTGAGCTTCTGTTTGGACACCCTCTATGTGGCACCCTTGGTCTAGTGAAAGAGGGATGAAAGGGCAACCCCTGATCCCCTACCTTAGATGTGGTGGACTATGTACTTGGCCTTCAGTCTAGAATGGCAAAGTTCATGGAACAGTCAACAAGAAACCTAAAGGCTAGACAGGATCTGATGAAGCACTGGCAGAACCAGAAGTCCACAGTGACAGTCTATACTCCAGACCAGAGTGTGTGGATTATGGAGCCTGTCAAACCCAGTGCCCTTCAGGAAAATGGTTTGGACCTTACTGCGTGCTGGAAAAAGTCGGTGAGGTGAATTATCTCATTGGCGTGAAAGGACCTCATACCGATATGCAAGGTCTTTCACTTTAACTGGCTCAAATCCCATTATAGCCAGAATAACTTGGTCATGGCATTAGTGACCGATGGAGACTGAGGAGACTGGTCCCTTCCCAGACCTCCTGCACACTGAAGCCACAGATAGGTCAGTTGAAGGTGTCAACCTTGCAACAGACCTGTCAGAAAAACAACTGACAGACTGTCTCTGGTTACTGGGACAGTTTGCTGGTCTGTTTTTGCTGACTCCAGGTCGCACAGATTAGTCCACCCATGATGTGGACACTGGAGACAGTAAGCCGGTGAAGAGTAGGATTCATCGGATGTCCAATAAGGTCATGGGCCCTATTAAGGAGGAAGTTTCCAAGATACTGTCCTTAGGGGGGATAGAGCCATCCCACAGCGCCTGGGCTAGCCCAGTGGTATTGGTCCCAAAAATGACCAGTGGTGGGAAGACTGAGGTTCACTTTGGGTGGACTACAGGTGGCTCAATTCTGTCATGAAGCCAGATGCTCACCCCATTCCTTGGGCAGATGAGCTCATTGCCATGTACATGAGTAGCTTATGGCAGAGTATTGGCAGGTCAGCTTAACAGATGGAGAGAGAGGTCAGCATTCTCAACCCAGAGGGACATTATCAGTTCACTGGGATGCCCTTTGGATTGAAGAATGCCACTGCTACTTTTCAGCAGATGGTTAATCAGGTTTTGGCTGGTCTGGAAAACTTCAGTGTCGCCTATTTAGATGACATTGCTCTGCAATCAAACTTCCAAGGTGGGAAGTCCCAGAGAGTCTCTGAACCAAACCACAGACATGGCCATTGCCTGTAACACTCCCCTCAGCTTTGGGCCATCGGCCTTAAAGAACGACATGAGCCCAGTGAAGAAGGGAGTAGGAGTGCATAAATAAGCATCTGCCTAATGGACATTATCGAGCAGCAACTGACTGCACCGCTGGCTATTGTAATGCTGCAGTCGCGAATGTCATCTGAGATGCCTCAAGCAGTGCTTCAAACCCTCCAACCAGCACTCAGACAACAATTCTGGACCCTGAGCCGCCGTGTAGGCCAGCCTGCAGCCGTATGTCCAGCCTCACTTACCAAATTTCCTGCCACCTGATACCTGCAGCTGTCCCCCATCTTGTACTCTGTCACGGGAGCTGCAAAGCACCCTGAAACTGACTCAACACTGTCAAGCTCAAATAACTTCTACAAGCACAAGGTGCATTGTGGTTCTGTCTCCCTGGTCCTTCTCTGAAGGCCCCTAGTGACATTTTCTGACCCATTGCTCCCCTTGTGCTAAAACCAAGTATCGTTTAACTTTTGCGATTAATTACTTTACCGACTACCCTCCTGTCAGTATCCCTAGTGCATCCCTTTTCCTTCTTGAAACTGTCTGTCCTCTGCATTGCTTTACAGGGTGGGTTGTATTTTGTAGTGTGCTAGAACTGTCTGTTGTGATAATAATAAAGTAGATATTTTTATACAACCTTGACTGGACAGTCCCTTTTTTCATTGGGTAAAAATTGTATTTTTGCTATTTTGTAACAAACCAATCATCCACGACCTTGCAGAGATACTCCTGCTGTTCAGTCCACGTTACCAAATTTGGACAAGGAGGCTTATAATTTGCTTGTGTTTCCAATCTGATCCCTTCTGGTGTACTTGAGGTTTGGGGCTGATTTATGGTTTAGAAACCGATATTCATCCCGGGACCACTCGTGCCCCGGAAGCTGATTTGTCACAGGCTGCTTCTTAAATCTTAACCAATCTATGATGGAGCTACCCCAAATATGCTCTGGAAGTGTCCATCTTCCCTTTGAGCCAGGGCTGGAAGAGCGCAGAGGAATGAGATGTTCCATCTTTAGTTAAAGTAACCTGCAGGATTATCCTGGATAATGAACTGCTCCTGGGCCCGTAATTCTAATCGATTGTGTAGTGTGCAAATGTCTAACTTTACTGTTGCCAAACATCAATATGCTGATGCTCTCTGTTTCCTATGCACTTGCTTGTTCTCTTATCGACTCAAATGATGCTCCTTCTACTCGCTTCATGAAATCCTCAGCTGCAGCCGGGCGAGTGTGAACTCCTGGAAACTGCAATTTTCTTTTCAAATAGACTGTTTGGCCCATTAACCTCTCAGGCAGCTTCTCGCCCCTTTTAACCTGAATATTCTGCATGTTTCTGCAGAGTCCTGTGATCGTGGGAGGAAAGATCTGATGTGACAAGACCTGAAATCTCAAAATGCTTTTATCATAATTGATATTATAGCAGTTATTGAGGGCAGACCTAGCTTCAAGAAGCGATGGAGTGTTTTACATAGATATACACCAATACAGATATGTAACAGAGCACTTATAGAGGACAAATATACAGGGGGGGTGGGATACAGAGGGGAAAACATCCGTTCTTTTCTGGCACTGCGGCACTCAGGTAAAACAGTCTGCGTCCACAGCCACGTGCACAGCTGATGGGGGATGGTAAGCAGGTCTATAACACTGCAGCCCAAACTTGCCTCAGGGGGCCTCGCTGGGGTGCAGCTAGAACAGCACCACATTTCCCAGTTAATTTGGAAGGGAGATGGGCATGGGCGAATTTGGATAGTGTCCAACAATGAAGAGACGAGCTGCCCACCTTGCCAGACCCCACCCCCAGCCCATCCTCTCACTTCCTTCAAATATTGATGCTGGCTGCCTATAACCCTTTTCCTGGGCCTACTGAGAGTGGTCAAAGTGTTTAAAGAGGCATTTGAAGCGTGAGAAGCTGAGATTGAGGAGGGCTCTGGGCCTCACTGTTCGCACCTGTCTATAGCCAGTCAAGTGGCACAGCGAGTAGAACCCTCGCTTTGACATTCGTGCAGATCCTGCTAATGCAGGTTCGAATCCTGGCGAGGCCAAACTCAGCCTTTCATCCTACACCGTGGGGAATGATAAGCAGCGTAGTGCTATATAAGTGCCAAATTATAATTAAATTCAAATATTATATTATAGGCAGTGTGGGCGTTCAGGGGACTGCATTTTTCCTGGGCATCCATCTTTTTTCTGATGCAGCTCCTGATGCTCAACCTCACAGCAAAGGAGCAGGCACATCATCCAGACATGCTGACAGGGTGCCTAGATACCTCTGAGGTTGACTGGTGGAGGGAGAGCAGTGTCCCTTCTGCGAGGGCTGGCCTCTGCGAGCATTGCCGTATCCAAGCAAGCTGCTGCATCTGGGAAGCTCCCGCAGTGCTGGATTAAACCCTGTGGAGTCTGCATTTCGGAGGCCGACTTGCAAATTATCTCCTAATACGTTTTTAATTTTACCAACCAACAATTTTAATAGTTTTGATGATGGATTGCTTAAAACAAGCGTTCTATATTAGATTACTGCAGCTCTGCACAGGCTGAGTTGAAAGGATGTCTAGATGGTGTTGTTCCCTTCCCTGTATGATACAAAAGCTGGCATGGGGGTAGTAGCACTAACCAGCACCCTTGGACACCCATGGATGCTTTCACCTTACCATACCTATCCTACCCTGATGAGAAACAGCCTTATGTATGAATAGCACATTCTTACCTTGGTGCAATGTACACCATATGTTGTGTATGTCTCACTCCCACCATTCCTCCCCCACCTATGCTTCGACACATTGCCCCTCAGCTACTGGCTCACCCTGATCAATACAAACAATGTAATTTTGTAATGGCCCACTGATTGTGCAATGCCTCCTTCATCTGCAATATTGCCATATGTACAACAGCTACTTGGAAGGTTTGGGTCTATTTAGACAGGACTCCGATTGCCTTAGAATGCAAGGTGGTGTCCACGGACATCAGACGCACCCATTGATTGGATGGTGAAAAGCATGAAGTGCGCCAGATTTTTGGAAACACCTGCCATCTTGGATTCGCGGACAGCGGCCGGTGTCTGCGGACATCGGAGTAAAAACATGTAAAAAAACACAACATTGTACTTGTCAAAGCTATCAAATAATCTCTGGTGAGTTGAGGGGTGATGAGGATGGGATGGGATCTGGCTGCAAGAAGCAAAAAAACAAGTATTTTTCACTCTAAAAGTCCACGAACAGTACGGCAAATTTTGCACACTCCATTGCATTACGGGGTTGGTGAAAAGCAGTTCTTGGATGGCTCATAACTTTGGTGCCACTTAATGAAACTGCAATTCTATTCTTGCCCAGATTCCAAATGAGTTTGCAAAGTTTGGTGGGATTCTGTCAAGAGGGGGAAAACTGATAATAGATCTAGATATAAATGTTTTTGCAAAGTTTGGTGGGATTTTGTCAAGAGGGAGCAAAATTAGAGGGGTGGTTCCAAAATATTGTAAAGGCTTAAACATGTGGTGCCATTTGATGAATCTACACAACAGTTTGCAAAAAGATGAGAGATCTAGATAGAAATGTTTTTGCAAAGTTTGGTGGGATTCTGTCAAGAGGGGGCAAAATTAGAGGGGGGATCCGAAAATATTGTAAAGGCCTATAAATGTGATGCAATTTGACGAATCTACACAAAGGTTTGCACATTTTTTTTAGATCTAGATATAAATGTTTTTTGTAAAGTCTGAATGGATTTTGTCAAGTGGGGGCTAAGTTATATGAATATTGCATTTGCATACATTTGAAACTTTTGAAAAAATAAAACGGTTTCAGGAAACTTCTCTAAGGAGCATTGGCAAGGACCTTAAAGCATGGTTTTGCAAATGTGCCGTGTTTTATTTTTTGACAAGTGTCATGATGTAGGTACAAAAAATAGTGATATACCTTTGGTGACTGAGGTGTAGCCTGTGGCCATGGGCAGTGGCCACATTGTCTGGGTCATGGAATAAGGTCATGATCCAAACAATCTGGCTACTGGCCATGACCCCGTGTGTTGTCCGTGAGGGACAACACACGGGGTTAAAGTGGCCATGTCCACCTGGGACCGGCTTTGTGGCAAAGTTATTCGGATGTGGGATACCTTTGAAAGGGAAGGAAAATGTGCTTTTGGTAATATGGTCATAGGGTTCTCTCTTCGCCTTCTGCAGGCTGCCATGGAAAGCAAAGAGGGGCCCTGTATGGAACCTCGCCTTCCCGCTGCATGGCGGCCATCTTGGAAAAGGATTTTCCTTCCTACACTGGTCCCGGTGTAGGAAGAATAATCCTTTTTTTTAGCACCCTGGGTTCCCGATTTGGGAACCTGGGGTGCTAATGGCCTTCATCCCCCATTGCAGGTTCTGGAATAGTGGAATAATGGTCCAGAGACCTCGTTATCCAGCCTTGCTTCGCTTGGGATGATAACTTGGGCTGCCGGGCTGGTATCCACTGTTTTAGTTCCTGGAACGGGGGATGAACGCCACAATATCCCCATTAACATAACACAACATGCTAATGGAAATGTTGGAAAATCTTATTGGGTCTATGTACTTTACTGAGAAATCTAAAGTCTATGGAGTCTAAGTTTCTTTTTTTAGTTCTATTTTTTAACTGTGAAAGATGGTTCCTAAAGGAAGATTTCTTTTGTTGATTTTTGATGTATTTTTTTTTTTTTTGGAGAGCTTAGAATGAAAGATGGGGTGGGAAAAGAGGGAAGAGGCACCAAGCACTAATATGGAGGGGCAGGTGGACAGGGGAAGATGTTGCACATGTGTTACTTTTAAGGTAGGGGGCAGTGTTTCTCATGCTCCTTCATTACCGCTTCAAAAGCACTTTGAAATTGCTTCCCTCTGCAGAATGATTTGTTGTAGTATATACAGAGGACTGTTAATCAATAGCATCTTTTATTGCAAGGTAGCTGGTGGGATTTTGAGTCCCACAGAAGTAGGCTGTGTGGTTAGAGTATTGGTTGAGGAAGATGAGGTGGAGGAAGATGGCTTCCACCTTGCTAAGAAAGGAACAACCTTTCTGAGAACATTGCAGTAATTTAATTTGGCGTGGCAGCACATGGAGGTGGTCCCATAGGAGTACTGTCTGGGGAGTCTTTTCACTTCGGCAGCTTTAGCCGTTAGTACATTTCCAACAGTGGTAAAGAACACAGGTTTTTATTAGTGCAACTTAACCCTAACGTCCCTTTAATAAAGTTTTTTCATTGATATATATATATATATTCAGTGAAAAAACTGTATTAAAGGGATGTCATGGTTAAGTTGTGTTACTAAAAACCTTTGAAATTCAGTGAAAAAAACTTTGTTAAAGGGACGTTATGGTTCCAAGTAAAACCGAAAAACCCCAGAAATTCACCAGTTATGGTAAACTAAGCAACCATAACTCGTGCCACCACCGTGCACTGCTAAGACTAACACCCAGGACATCAGAGATGACATAACAAATGTCATTGATTACATCACTGATGACATCACATGTGCATTTAGTTTTCAATCATAGCCTCCACACAGAATTGTCATTATAATGTTGGCAGAAAAATGTCAGAGATCTTTGGAAGAACTATCATTCAGCAAATACTTCATTAAGCGCTGCATTGCTATAAACACCATTGCATTATTGAGTTCTTTCCAGTACATGAACACACTCATGTATCCACACAGGCATTCTCAGCAGCATGCGACATAGAGGTGCAATATTCAAAACTTTCAATGTTGGATAGTAAAATGATGAATGCTTTCATTTCAGAGTTTTGGATAGTGTGAAACATGTAATATGTACCTAACAATGCCTCCCTTACTGCATAATTGTTCTACTACACACAAACCATAACGAGACTACAATGCATACAAATACGAGTATGTGCAGGGAACGTAAAGCAAGCAAAAAAAATAGCAAAAAAAATAGCACTATTACCAGACAGTGTTCATAACCTCACTAACTAACTTCATGCAGAGAAATTATTGCTGTGTTTCAGGCTTCGTTCTTTTCCTATATATATTCTCTACTGATCATTGATAAAAGCATCTGCAAAGCACTGTGCTCTAATCTTTAAGTTTTAGCATATATGCACACTCCCTTCCAACATGGCCGCCCCTGTTCCCTTGAAGTTGGTAACAACCTGTTGCCATCGACATAGTTGAGGGACCATTATTGATGATGTATTTACACTGTCCAACTCTCTCCCCCTTACGTGATCAAGCGCTTAGTATAGCGCGAAACGCATTGTTTGCAGGCTGCTGCCCCTAGGCGTCCTTTTGTTGTTCTGTCTTCTATGTGCTGCTATGTGTCGTGCATTTGTTCTTTGCACAATGCTTTTGTTTTTTAAATTATTAAAACATTAAAGACATCAGTAATTTCTATACTGTGTCTGTTTGTTTTTTCCGAACCTTTTGAACCTGGCATTCATTTTTGTGCCTGCGGGAGTGCGATTCGTTCTTTCCTCCTTTTTTTCTATTTTGTCCATCACGGAGCGTTCCGTGTTTGAATCTGCACCAGGGCCGTTACATTGTGCGCATCCTACTTTCATGCTTCGTGTTCTGAAGAGGATTGCTGCCACTGGAGGCAGATGATACTGCCGATAGGACTGGGAGCCAACACACGCACGGGAATATTACAACTGAGGCCACCTTGCCGGCTGGCGCTTTCACGTGTGCCGGAGGACGCACAGGAGATCGCTGCAAGGTAAGCGTGTGCTTTCAGTTTGTTTTCATTTCCCCGTTGCTTTATACACATTTATTCTAGTTGGCTCCTTGCTCAGTCCAGTTATTAGGTCTCTTTGGTTACCGTTTTTTATCATTAATAGACGGTACTCCGCTCCTTGGGTTCGTGTTTGGATACTAGTTATTTTTTGTATATATTCATGATTTTTGCAGCCATAGTATGACGAGCATACAGGACGCCTGGGTAGCAGCCCGGCTACTCCAAGCCAAGGATTTATTCTGTGAAGAGCAGGAATCTATCCCCACACCACCCGCTAGTGGGATAAATAAAAAAGCCAGCAGTAATGTTAGCAAGGAAGTGCTCCTGCTGAGGGAATACGAGAGACTCTGACGAAGGGAAATTTCTAAATGGTGGGCGGAGCACTCTCTTCAAAATTATTTAGACATTGAGAGAATACCACGAGGCCTACGCATTATGACCACTCCGTCCTTTGAGGACCAAAATCCATTAATGCTTGAGGAATGGGGAGAAGCAAGCAAAGGTTGTTCTGGCAAGTTTCTGACAATCTTAGTAAAGTATGCCAAATTGGATCGTGAACAAGCACTGAAAGAATTAGGTATTGTAGAGCTTGATCTTACTAAACTCCCCACAACAGAGGAAGGCAAATCTTTACGCAAAAAAATTGATGAAGGTTTAATTGTATATGAAGATGAAATCAAACAGCGTAAACACAGGAAATTTTTACGAGATAAAACAGACTATGAGATGGGTCGTGTTTTTACATTTGCCAAACGCTTTGACTCTCTCCGCAAAACTAATGCTACACAGTCAATGTCTGTCCCATCGGGTGACCTAGCCACGACCACCTCTGAATCAGATATCTCTGCATCTGAGACTGACGAACCCATTCCCAAAATGAATTTTTTAGATGAAATGAGACTTTTATGTCAGGATGGGAAAAATCAAAAAAGAGGTAGAGGCCGTGGTAAGCCTAAAGGACGAGGAAGAGGACAAAAATTGCAGGCAAAAAAGTCATTCGCCGAGGCCGACGTGGGAACCGGTCAAAAGGCGCAGCAGCAGGGCAGAGCAACACGCTCTGGGGCCAGAAACCAACCATAGATAATATGAAGATTCACCAAATTATCAACCTGTCGTCTCATGTCCTCACAAAATCTCAGACCTCGTTATTATCATTGGGTCTTAATTTCTGTCCCTCTGTGAATTATGATTACGCCCAAGTACGCATAGACTTTGACAAGTTTATGCGTAAAATCAAGCTAAAAAAATTCTTTGCCAACACTGATGCACCCATGAAACGTTCAACACCTCTTATGGGTGGCACTGATCTTCTAATTTCAGACATTCCTTCACTCATGGATTTGGCATGTCTTGAAGATGATCAATATGATCCATTTAATATTGATTTTTCTGATTTTGACATTAATCCCAATTGGGATATACGGACCAAGCTCAA
Source organism: Ambystoma mexicanum (assembly GCF_040938575.1). Classification (NCBI taxonomy): domain Eukaryota; kingdom Metazoa; phylum Chordata; class Amphibia; order Caudata; family Ambystomatidae; genus Ambystoma; species Ambystoma mexicanum. The sequence goes on along the minus strand of NC_090922.1, from coordinate 608,812,852 downwards.
AAGTAAATCGAGATTCAACCCTCAATTTCCTGTGGGCGGCTGTATTGAGGCTTTCCATGACTTATGCATCGAGGATTTCAGAAAACTTCGTCATAAGGCTGGTACCAGCAAACAGAATCTCACTACTGCCCAACGCCAGGCCTTGAATGAACTCCAGCTGCTATCTAATATTGTTATCAAGCCAGCCAACAAGGGCTCAAATGTCGTCATCCAGGACAGAACTAAATATGTTATTGAAGCCAACCGACAATTACATGACCGCCAATGTTATACTAAAATGTTGAAAGACCCATCAGAAGAAATCAGGACAGATTTGATTGCTCTGTGTACCAGGTGGATGAATGAAGGTCTACTGGAGGATGATCTGGTTAAATTTCTTACTCCGACAAGCTATACCATTCCTACCATTTATTTCCTCCCTAAAACGCACAAATGCCTTATTAATCCCCCAGGTAGGCCTATTGTTACTCTCTGTGGCTCATTATTGGAACATCTAGCCCAATTCATTGATGAAACATTGATCAAATTTGTCACGGGATTACCTTCATATCTGAGGGACACTAAGGATTTTCTACAACATGTTACTAATACACCTTGGGAGGAAGGTTTACTTTTGGCCACTTTAGATGTAGTTTCGTTGTACACATCTATCAGCCATACTGTTGGTATATCTGCATGTAAACACTTCTTGGACACTCGTTCTTTAAACTACCTTGGACATAGCACCATGATCTTGGATATGCTTTCATTCTGTCTACACAACAATGTTTTTCTTTTTGAAGGCCATTTCTATCGGCAAGTAAGGGGGACTGCGATGGGTAGTACCTTTGCACCACCCTATGCTAATCTCACAATGGGGTGGTGGGAGGCTACTTTCCTTTCTGACCTATTACTATCTTCCTTTCCGACACAGATTATTTCTTGGTGGCGGTTTATTGACGATGTCTTTATCATTTGGAAGGGCACCGAAACTGATTGGCTTTCATTTGTTAAAAGTATCAATAATAACCAGGTCAATCTCAGCTTTACTGAGTGCCACAGCCGTACTAAAATTGTTTATCTGGATGTAACTGTTATGATGGATGACTCAGGTATTAGTACGGCATTACATAAGAAATCTATCAACACTGGCTTGCCACTCCATGCCAATAGCTGTCATCCTACACCTTGCAAAAAATCAATCCCTTATGGGGAATTTATTCGATATCGTCGCAATTGCTCCAACATTGCATGTTTTGATTATTATTGTGCACAAGCAGCTATGGATTTTTTGAAGCAAGGTTATCAAAAAAGAACAATTGAAACGGCATATCTTCGAGCTCGTGGCATGTCTATAGATGCCTTGATTTATGATACTGGTATTAAAACTGTGTTAAATGATGATCCTAGACTCATCATTACATTTGATACTTCGTCCAATGACATTCGTAAAATCGTGGCAAGACATTGGCATGTTCTCACCCTTGATGCTGACCTGAAGCCCATTTTGGGTAAGCGCCCGACTATGACTTACAAACGTGCTCCTTCTTTAAGGGAGAAACTTGTGTCTAGTTTTCTACCTCCTATGGGCAAGATCCAGCGTTCCAATACAGGATTCACTAAGTGTATGAAATGTAAAGCATGTGCCCATGCTATTGTCAAGAAATTTTTCCTGCATCCCATCACACAAATCCAGCAGATGATACGTCATTCTATCAATTGTGACACAAATTTTGTTGTTTATGTGCTTTCGTGCCCTTGTGGACGCTGGTATGTGGGCAGTACTACCTGTAAACTAAAACTCAGAATTCTGCAACATCTGAGAGCCATCAAGAATTCTGATCCAACATATCCTATGGCCAAGCATTTTAAATCTGTACACAACAATGATGCTAACTTGTTAACATTTTTCGCTGTGGCACATGTACCCCCTCATCCGAGGGGTGGTGATCGTATTTTGAGGCTTAGACAACTCGAAACCAGATTTATCTTGGATATTGACACTAAATTTCCCAGAGGTCACAATGTAGACGAGGAATTGTATACCTTTTTGGGAACTTAATTTTGTTCACATGTGTATTTTTCATTTTCATTATTGCTTTTTCTTTGTCATTTATGCCTTGTTTTCCATTGTCGAGGTTATCTTGTTTCTCTGGTTTATCACTTTTGTAATTTTGGATTCCTGCTCTGCTTTCGATGGTTTATTTGCAGGTATTGACTGATCCTTTTCTGTTTTTGCACTTACGCTTATCATTTTGTCTTACCTTTCTATTTTAGCTGATTATTTTGCAACAGGGGGAGCGCTTTCTCAACTATGTTTTGTTTATTTTGGGGATTTAAATGTAGCCCTTTGTCTTAGTTATTTGTGTCATTCCCTTCATTTCCTGACATTGCTTTTTATTATCTTTCAATGTTTTGAAATTTTTGTTCTAGTCTACTGTATGTTCTGGATCTGTTATATTGCGTTTGTGCCTTCAGCTTTAGATACCTTGACATCATGGTTTGCACTTGCACTTTGATGACTTAGCTGCTAATTTTTGTAATTTTGCACAGTTTATTAGATCGATGCACTAGCACTTTATTACATCCTCCACTTTGGAGGTTGGATAGGCATACTGTTGCCTTGCTGCTTTATTTTGCTTTTTTGCACTATATATTCGACATTTAATGTTTTAGCTGCTATCTTTGCTGTTTGCACTAAAAAATATTTTGCTGGCTGTATTATCCTGCTGCCACTTTTTAACATTTAGGTCCAGTTCTACTGTTTTTAACCTGATTTTACATCTAATCGTGGTTGACCAGCTTTATTGTCATTGCATTGCATTGTCTAATTTTAGTGTTGGGAATTACTTTTTTTCACTAGGCTGACTATGCATTTATATGGGCTGATTTCTTTAATGTTGGTTTATTTATTTGAGTGTGGTTTATTATATCTTTTATGCTGTACGATCATCACACTGTTATTTCATACACTGTGTATTGATGTGTAGTCAAGTCCCCTCATATGTATTTATACATATTTGAGGGCCCTTTCTACTTAATTTAGAGACTGTGGTGTTGTATGCTTTAATTTAGAATCCGGGTCAGTCTGAGATTTTCTCTACTGATCATTGATAAAAGCATCTGCAAAGCACTGTGCTCTAATCTTTAAGTTTTAGCATATATGCACACTCCCTTCCAACATGGCCGCCCCTGTTCCCTTGAAGTTGGTAACAACCTGTTGCCATCGACATAGTTGAGGGACCATTATTGATGATGTATTTACACTGTCCAACTCTCTCCCCCTTACGTGATCAAGCGCTTAGTATAGCGCGAAACGCGTTGTTTGCAGGCTGCTGCCCCTAGGCGTCCTGTTGTTGTTCTGTCTTCTATGTGCTGCTATGTGTCGTGCATTTGTTCTTTGCACGCTGCTTTTGTTTTTTAAATTATTAAAACATTAAAGACATCAGTAATTTCTATACTGTGTCTGTTTGTTTTTTCCGAACCTTTTGAACCTGGCATTCATTTTTGTGCCTGCGGGAGTGCGATTCGTTCTTTCCTCCTTTTTATATATATATATATATATATATATATATATATATATATATATATATATATATATATATATCATATTATGTGCATGCACCCTAAGGAAAGCAGTGTAACAACAAGTGAGAAAGGTAAGATCTACAAACATAGTACCTTTTGCATGTTTAGTTGCTGGCTGTTAGTGAAGAAAACCACCTACCCTACATATGTCAGTGCACAAAAAAAGAGGGAACCAGAACTGTGATGTCATCAGTGATGTCATCAATGACATGTGTGATGTCATCTTTGATGTCCTGGGTGTTAGTCTTAGCAGAGCACGGTGGTGGCGCGAGTTATGGTTGCTTAGCTTACCATCACTGGCAAATTTCTGGGGGTTTTCGATTTAACTTGGAACCATAACAAAGTTTTTTTCAATTAGTTGCATAGGTTATTAGTAGCGCAACTTAACCATAACGTCCCTTTAACAAACTTTTTTTCACTGAATCTAGATATAGATAATGTAAATGTTATAAATGTTTTCTAAGACTCGCCTAGCTTACAAACATATAACATAGAAAATACTGAACCCCCTGCCCCGCTAGTAATTTTGGTGCCCGCGGACCGTGCGCATGTCCTCGGATGGATGCGGTCACCATCAAGACTGCAAAAACTCAGGGGGTATCTTACATTATTGTATCATACAATAATAACACCAATCATGTTCAAAAAGGACCACATAAATACATTACATTCAATAATAAATAAGAAGTGGAAACTGCATATGTAACACACCAACCTTCCATTACATTACATGTGCAACAAAATGCAATATATCTTTTTACACAGAATGTCTACTACTTTGGAATGGCTGGAAGAAAATGTTCCTTGTGATGAAATACATGAAAACATTGATACTAATGGAGGACACTATACTTCTCTATATAAGAAGAATTATTACCCATTACTTTAGTTTTACTTACCAAATTCTTTTTTTAAACACATCATACAGACATTAAAAATAGTACTGAAAAAGACCTTAGACAATCATCTGCAGCAAATGCAGCAAAAAATTGATCTATTAAAAGAATAGTGTACTCAGAAATATTATTTTTCCAAGTGTTCGGGCATGTGATTCTAATCATACCTTGCCCAGGACAAAACAAACTACACACACAAGTTGTAATTGTGTGTTGTTGCAATATGCCACACACAACAAACAATACAATGTAACCCACCAATAATAGTCACCAAATGATAATTTGACTAGTTTGTGTATAAAATCGTCCAAAGTAAAACTTACATAACATTTCCATTCTATCTGCATAACGCCGACACTCCGTTCAGGTCAACGAATTTTCATAAAATGAAATTACATGTGCCTTTGTCCAATTTTTGAATGGTGAACATTATCATATTTGAAAGTCTTACATCACTCCCTTCATGCATTCCCTTCGGAATCCTTCCTTTGTTTCAAGGTCGAAAAAGAATTGAACCTTATACTGTGTACCATGCGTGGGTTTGCCCAGCTAGGAAACAAAAATTCAACAGCGCTGACCTTCACTCAGAATGGGAGCCGATAGCCCTTCAGACCACAGTGGCATTACAAATATTTTTGAAAAACATATGAATTGTTTCCAACCATTCACCAATGCGGGTGACATTGCTATGGATTTATTTTGTTCCTCTTGAGAACTTTGCACTCTCCCAGCGACTCCCACAGTCACACCACGCCACCTGTCACCTCATCCCATCTCCTCTTCACACGGCAAATCACGTAAAGATTTTTGAAAGGAGCAAGTCTCGAGCCCTGACGAAATGTGTTTGTATGAGAATGTCCGAGCAAACCCTGCTGCATCCCCCTCCGGCCACACCGCGGTCCCTGACCCCAATGACCGCAGTTAAATATTAGAGGCCTATAATTTGCACATGTGTGTTTGTACTATCCCACTTTCGGTCACTAGCAAGATGAATGGTGTGGGCGTCTTGCCACCTTAGAAATACAGACACATAGTAAATACATAATAGTAATGCTTTAACGTTAGAATGCAGATGGTACCAAAAACTACTGCAAGCTAACTAGATTTACACATGGTAAACTATCAATTGGTAAGAAAATCTTCACAACAGTAGGTATAATCTACCACGCAGGAGCCACAACCAATGCACTTCAATACACTGCATATATACAGAAAAGAAGTGTGGATGGGTCTAATATAAGGATACCAACATTACTGTAAAACAGAGAATGAGAAGGTCTCGATCTACCTCAATAAACCTCACCCTACATCTTCTTCTTTCCACCCGCTGAGGACAAAAAAAACAAAACTAGTGTCCCATATTGCCCTAGGTACTAACCCAGAAAAAATAACCATGACATTTGGAAGTATTTTTATTACTGCCCGAACCAAATATTCCAAATCTGCCAACAAAGTAGGGGCACTGACATACCCCAAATACAAAGCACCACAGTGCAAAACAACTACATGTGGAATGTTTACCCTGCCCATATCTCCACAAACTTGAACAATTAAACATTAAAACCAGGCACAGTGCTCCACACCACCCCCACTCCTTTAACATCAAAAATCTTTGCCACATTCCTACATTTAGCATACTACTCCAAACCATGCACAGACATATCTCCAACCACCAACACCCTGATTTTCCCCACCTCTACCATCTTCACTACACACAGCCTCTTTCAACACAAACCACAACCTCAACATCTGATTGGCTGATCCCTACAGTCCCCTTTCCATGCTGCATTTGCTGAGAAACCCTGGATGTGGCACGCTCTGCCCGTGGACAATCGCGTTGTCCGAGGAGCGCGTAACACTGGGGCAGCCCTTCTACCCTTTCCACTTCAATCTCTGCACCATTTCCTCATTGGCTACTGTTAAACAGTCACAAAATCATCCACCAATCACATCCAAGAACTCTACATCTAACTCTATCATCACACATCAGCACTTTAGACGTACTATTGATCACTCTCAGTACAATTCGGCTGTCACTGCAACAGACCTACAGCAACAACTTTTATAAAACTGCCCAATATTTCTACTTGCAGATTCATGCACATCCACATGCATGAACAAAGACTACAGGTATGAATATTTTCTACATAGTATATGTACAGCTCTTCTAGGAATAAATTTAAACAGAGTATCTGCCACTTACCCTGTATAAACTGTAAAATGAACTGTCATTTCTCCCATCTGCTATGATGAAGTGTCAATTGCAAACCTGTCTCCTCTCCAAATATTTGTTTACTCACACAGCTATCTAAAAATGTTTTATTTCATATTAAACAATGGGAGAAATAACAGTATAATTATGAAAAAGGTTGTCCAGTGTGTTATAAAATTACACACAGCCAGGATGAGTACATGCATCTTCATTCAAGCACACACACAGACAATATCATTACAAAGGCTCCCAGCTCAAACAACACCACTGACTCTATATGAAAGCCTTCTCCTTTATTTCCCACACCTTCACAAATACATACATTGCATGCTTTTCTGTACAATCTCTGCCATTTACCCTGTAAAAATTGCAAAAAATGCATATGATTATTTCTTCTACCTTTTAGCATCCAATAACATAACATTAAAAACAAGTGTGCTCTATACGTTTACTGTTATTCTCATTTGTAAAACATATTCAACTAACAGATTCTAAATAAAATATACAGGATGCACTTAGGCAAAGGAAAGTGCATATGCATACTATGCTCAGTTTTAAGAAAACACTACTACTACAAAAACAAAAAAACAATGTCTACATTATCAAAAGTGCTATAAACACACATATTCACTAACTTCTTTCTTTTACAATTGCAGTGAAGACCACTCTCCTGAAGAGCAGCAGGGTCTGAAGTATGAACAACGACTTTGAAGAAACCTACTCTTTCCATACAAAAAAGTAAGCACAATACTTACATAATATTCTGTTACTCAAACACACTAGCATTTTAGTATTGTAGAACAAAGAAGTGTATTAACCCTTTCCCATTAGATGTAATATTAGCGCTTCCCCTTACCAGTTGCATACTTTATATTGTCATCTCAAGCCCAGTATAGTAACACACAAATACAAGAATAACCTACCCAACTTCATATAGCTGTCCATTGCAAAATCACACACATCCACAATCATCCTTACCATCATACTCAGACACTCATGCACAAAGCACGCATACACTACACAACAGCCCAACCCACACTTTCTTTTTTTCTCCAACAAACCACAAAGAATGCCTACTAAAAAGCAACTCCGTAGAAAGCAACGCATAAGTAGAGCAAATTAAAATAAAAGTGGCCAAAATAATCATCCATCTTTAGCAGATTTTGTGCAAAAAGTTCAAACAAAACAGCTAATACAGTCATTAAGCGAAACAAAACAAGCTTCCAGTACAGAAACTTTCCCTCTAAAACGAAACAAAAAGTGATTAACAAGACTTCAGCGACCACTACTGCTAACGCTGCAGATATAAATCTTGATATAGTCACAACTAACCATACCAAAAAGAAATATTTTACAAAAAAATTCTGCCACAGAGACTTTCAGAGCCTTATAAAAACTGGAGAGAAATCATGGACAACCCTTAAAACCTTCCGTAGAAAAGTAATCCTAAAAGCTGTCACAGACGTCAAAAGGACGTTATTTATTTTATTTTTGAACAAAATGAAACCACTAACAAAACTAACTACTAAATTACAAAAAACACTTCTCAATAAACTGAATGTCAACAAAAATAGCTCCTTAAACATCTGTGGAGGGGAATGGAGTCACACCACGAGCACAGAACCATGTTTTATTGAAGAAGCATATAAACAAAAGCAAAAAAAAAAACAATTGCCATACATAGCAGTGGACGAGGGTATGAAAAACATAATAACACCATTATGGAACAAGAAACTCTGCTCACAAAAATATTCCCACAAAACCCAGTATCATCTCTCCATTCTAATAAACCAAAACATCCAGTCTACAAATGGCCATGCACATCATTGTGTAACATTGCCAAAATATCTTTCAAATCTTTATGCCACTTCCTCAATCAATATGTAAAAAGCAAAGACAAAATCAAAATGAAACTACTACAACATATGGATGCCTGTCCAGTGCACAAATACACAGGACTACAAGGACATTCGTTAGCCTGCATTTCAGGACCTATTTGCAAACACACCTTCCATCATATCAAAATGAAATCAACACACCATTCAACTATAAAAATCTGGTCCATACACTCAACTATGCCAAAAGTCCTGCTTTAGCACTAGTCAATTTAAATAAGAATCTTCTACATGGTACAGTCAAACAACTACTCGAAGAAATAGAGCATATCCACAGAAAATATTGTGGAAGTAAAAGCCACTTACAAAATGCATTAGCTTTACAACAAACTAGCTAACTACTGTACAAATAGCAGCCTGCTATTAAATACATAATAAAAGAAATACTAAAGTTTAAAAGTACCTCCACTGAAGTACCAAACCATGTGTGTGTGTTGCCGCAGGACTTTTTATAAAAGTAGCACAAAAACTGTAGACATAACATACAAAATAGAAGACAATGAAGATTCCAAATGGTTCCAATTAGCTCTCTACCTTATAACAGAAAACAAATACAAAATTACTGACCCCTTAATACTTTGCAATTACTGCACTGCAAAACTTGACAACAACCAAACACCTTCACGTGCTATCACAAATAACTTGGAATTATTCCCACTACCAAAACCCCTGCAACAACTAAATGTATATGAGAGCATCATAATTCAAACAGTGCACCCATTTAAAGCAATAATACGCTTCAACAAAAACAGCAAAATTACCTCCTTCTGAATTGGTGAAAGGCATTTGTGGCAAAGTAGTTTATTTACCATTTGATGTCAAAGAAAAAGTACACACTCATACACCACAATCCAAAATATTTACTTCCAACGGTATCTTATAACGCAGTCCTATTACAAACTCGACAATCTTAACTGCATAGCCTAGCCAAAACTTCACATGCAAACTCTACAAATGAAACAGTACACAAACTTTTGGGTTCTGGATATTTGATGGGTGTTTGATTCTATGGGTGTGTTCCCATGCACCCAAGACTCTATGCCCTGGCCACAACCACCGCAGGATAACACACCTAAGCTATCAAACATTGTGACTGTGGTATGTGGGCTGCTTATAGGGGATATTAATTACAATCAATCCTCTACTAACAACCCAAAACCAACATCATACTAAAGTAAAATAGCCAGTAGTCTATTTATTATGTCCTCGGACAGCCGCGAAGACAACGGAAATGGCGAACACATCAGGGGCACATGCCACCTAAACAAATACAGTATTTGACCCATCTCTTACCCCCCCAACCCTCCCGAAGCACTTCTGCACACCAACACACTCCCCAAAATTGCATTTTGCCTCTGTTCGCCTGCTGCGCTGTCATCGGATCCAAGATGGCGGGCGCATCGAAACAATGTGACGCACCTCAAGCCTCACCCTAGCCAATTGGCGAACATGTCGCGTGTCTGCAGACATGGCATAAGCCGCTCAGCCAATCGGTATCCTGTCCGCGGAGTGAACAGGGAAGCACGTCCGCGGAGTGGACATAGATATCACTAATATTTTTGCCTTACGTGTTGGCCATTTAAAAAAAAAACTACTGGACGGATTTACACCAAATTAACAAAAGCATGCTTTCAGGATTCAGTCGCCACTCCTGTCACAAATTTGGTGTAAATGAAAAAAAAAGACATTTTGGGACCCCCTCTATAACTTTGCCCCCCCCTGGACCAAACCTCACCACAATTTGCAAAACAATTCAGAGTGGGCCATATACGTTTTTTGCAAGGTTTGCTGAGAATTCGTCCAGGGAGAGCTAAGTTATAAGCCGCCCAAAAAATGCTTTTCCTATGGGATTGCAACTTAACCATAACTACACAACCACTACTGTGGGCTGTGTAATAATTTATTCAATTTTACTAACAAAAAGGTCAAAAAAATGTGATCAAATGTTTTAGGTCAAATGTTTTTAGGTCAATTATGCTAATACCACTTGGAAAAGTGTCTTGTAAAATACAACTAATCCTGTGTATTGCACACAGCAAACTGAATACTCTCTTGACTATTGATTAAATTATTATTATAGGGCCTGTTTGATTGGCCTTCACCTCTCAGGTTCTTGCTTTGGTGTCTGCTTTGCAGAATATAAATGAATAAATAAATACAAAAATAAAATGTTACATTTCAAGCTGTGAAAAATGCTGGGTCCCCTCTCAGGAGGAGGGAGGGTGTGGAAAGGGAAGAGAATGGCGGGTGGAAGGTGAGGCGTTGGGTGGCTAATTTAAGTTGAAGGGGACCAGATGGAAGTGGCAGGGGACATGCAAATATTCTGAGAGGGAAGAGGAGAGCATGCCATTTTGGAAGGTTGGAGTGGATAGAAGTGTAAGGTGTAAGCAGATGGGTGGGGAGAGTGAATTTCTCAAATTGCGTGATCTTGAGCAAATCAGTTTATGGCACCAAAACCTGATGAGGATTCTAAACTATTTGCAGCCAGGGTCAGACCTCCAAAAACACAACTCCAATGGTTAAAAGAAAAGCCTAGAAAAAGTGAAACTTAAATCTTTCCAAGCAGTGATAAGCATTTATATTCTGCCAGCAGTTATTTTTCTCTAAGATTTGAGCAAACTGCTAAACAAAATGTTAACTGTGTATTTAGCTAATTTGCAATTGTCATGCAACATTCATGCCTGGGTAGGCCTTATTAAATACAGCAGTTTGCTTGCTTAGTTTAAAGTCTTTTGTTTTGACTAGGTCTAGCCTTACATAGACAGGAGTAGAAGGACATTATTCTTCAACTTTGGTCATTGAAAAACATGCTATGCAGGTGTAACATGTCTGCACTCTCGTTTCAACAAAGCATAACTTGCAGGTTAACTCATGAAGCGTTTAGAGGCAGACAAATGTTCACAACTCCAGAGGCCGAAATACATGAACATGTTTGGCTGTTGCTGAATGTTTAGTAACTTGGAAGGATTTGGTAGGTCCTTGTTCATTACAGTGCTGCTATGTATGCAAAACAAGGGGGGGTCTGGGAATCTCTCGTGCTGGTAGAGAGATTCCCAGAACCCCCTTTCTTTTGCATAAATTAACTTTGGGTCTCACCCTAAGTTACCAGGGCGATGCAGACGTGGACCCCTTGCTCACTGTTCTTAGAGGGGCACAGCTTCACCTCACTGATGATGCCCAACAAGGCTGAAACACGTGTATGAAGTTGCTGATGGCATTCTTGTTCAGAGGAGAATTGCCTAGCATTTTGGTGCTGGACTGCCCCTGGGCAGGACAAAGACTGATATGCAGGGACATCTCTTCTCTGTGAAAGGGACAGTGGGCCTCATTACAACTCAGGCGTTCAGGGTTAACGCCGTCGTTAACCCTTACCGCCTGATTCCGATTTTAACGGCTGCTTTTAGCAGCCATTAAAATCCATGGCGCTAAACCGCCTTGGTGATAATTACGCCACCGTAATTTACGGTGGCGTAATTAGGGCCTTCCCCACTCCCATTATGCCCTATGGGGCAAAAATGGGAATGGGGAAGGGTAAAATGGGAAATGGGGATTTACCGCCCCACTCACCTTGGAATGGGGCGGTAAATCCGCCATCCACCATGGTGTAAACATAGTTTACACCATGGTGGTAAAGTTGGCGTACTTACCGCCTGGGTCGTAATGACCCCCAGTGAGCTAAAGACTTGGTAGAGTCTCTCCCACGGGTTATTCGCCCAAGAACAGGTCATTAGGCTGTGTTCGTGCTGGTAGAGAGATTCCCAGACCCCTCTTTGTTCTGCTATGTATGAAGACTCTCATTTTGTGCAGTTATCTGTTCTTTTGTGATTAAAGAAGCCTTTTTGGGCTATATTCCCTATGCAAAGTATCGCTGACATAACAGTTTATATTATTATCACACAGCATGGTATTGCGTGGTACTCAATTTATTAAAGAATGAAAAGTTGAGTTGGGCCTATCGGAATCGAACCTGCATCAGCAAGCTGCACACACATGTCAGAAACAGGTGTTCAGCTTGTCGTGCTATCTGACCAGCTATTACAGCTCTCAAGCACTTATCAAGGGTTACATGTGATTTTAATGAAAGAATAAATAACAAATGCATTTTCAACGAACATTAAACAGCAAAGAAATATCGACTTATCTATTTTTTTATTTTTTTATGTGGGTGGTCCACCCCAGCTTCCCCTTTTCTTATGTTTTCAAGACAACCAAAACACCCTGCCCCCACCCAATTTAACCACTTACCCCCCCCCCATATATATATATATATATTATTTTTTTTGTTGTTGTTTTAGGCTCGTTAAAAATGGCATTTGTTATTTTCAATTCGTTAAAATCACTGCCTACCCTTATCAAGCAGTTGGAATGTTTAAATAACAGTTCCAAAGCAGTTTTAAGCATGTGGGCACTAAAAACATTATTTTGTTCTCTGACCATTGAATAAACCAATTTATAAATGCGCATTGACTTGCTAAGTGCCTTATTTAAAATGTGTGTGCCCTATATATGCCTGGCTAGGCCTTAGTAAAAGCTTAAATAAGGCATTCTGGAAGCCGTTTGCCTGCTTTGTCAAGACTTAAGAAGTGCATTTCGGCGCTCAACAGTTCTCATTCTTTACTCTCTGTCCACTGCTAATATTATTCTGCTTACATGTATGAATTTATTTATAAATCCCTAACTATGATGTGAAAAGGAATCAATAGTTTCTCATAAAAATACCGGCGGAAAATTAAGCAAATTAAAGCAACTATATATTTCATACATGCCATCAAATTATATATGCGGGCCCAGGAGCCTTCAGTACAACTACTCATTGTAATAATAACACAAAGTACATCACTCTTTATAATACCTTGTAATACGTGTTCTTGTTCACTCTCATTACTCCAATTGTTAACATGTAACTTAGGGGTAATTCATAGAATTCAGCGCACAAGTGGCGCACGCGGCTGGCGCACAGTGTGCGCGTGCGAATCCCTGCGCCAGCCGCGTGCGTGAAATCCATTTCCGCGCACAGCGTATTCATGGATTCCAGCCACCAAAACCAGCCGTGGCGCACAGTGGCGCAGCGACCCTGCAGCAGTGCCAGTTACGCCCCCAAGAACGCCTCCCGCGCAGGGAAAAGCCATCAACATACCCAATCCAGCGCAAAGGGCTGCGCTAACCCTGTACCAGCACAGCAAGCGGGCTACGTGTATCACTGGGGTGCGCGGGAAGTACCTCACGCGATTGGCCCCGTGCGAGCAGGGTACGCGTATTTCAGGGGTGCGCGGGAAGTTCCACACGCGATATCAGCAGGGTACATGTATTTCAGGGTGCAGGGGAAGTTACACACGCGATTCCAGCATGGTACGTGTATTTCAGGGGTGCGCGGGAAGTTCCACACGCGAATAGCCTGGGCGCGTGTATTTCAGGGGTGCGCGGGAAGTTCCACATGCGAATAGCCTGGGCGCGTGTATTTCAGGGGTGCGAGGAAGTTCCACACGTGAATAGCCTGGGCGCGTGTATTTCAGGGGTGCGCGGGAAGTTCCACACGCGAATAGCCTGGGCGCGTGTATTTCAGGGGTGCGCGGGAAGTTCCACACGCGAATAGCCTGGGAGCGTGTATTTCAGGGGTGCGCGGGAAGTTCCACACGCGAATAGCCTGGGCGCGTGTATTTCAGGGGTGCGCGGGAAGTTCCACACGCGAATAGCCTGGGCGCGTGTATTCCAGGGGTGCGCGGGAAGTTCCACACGCGAATAGCCTGGGCGCGTGTATTTCAGGGGTGCGCGGGAAGTTCCACACGCGAATAGCCTGGGCGCGTGTATTCCAGGGGTGCGCGGGAAGTTCCACACGCAAATAGCCTGGGCGCGTGTATTTCAGGGGTGCGCGGGAAGTTTTACACGCGATTTCAGCAGGGTACGTGTATTTCAGGGGTGCCGGGGAGTCCTACATGTGATTTGACAGTGTGGGTCCTCCCAGGTGTTCCCTGTACACCCTCCACGGCCCCTGCAGGCAGCCCACACCACAGGGGACTACCCTGCATCCCTGGTCATGTCCCGCAGGCAGCCCACCCAACATGGGCATGCCCCCCAGCAAAGGCACATGTCTCCTTGAACTAATGAACACCAACTCATGTCCCCCACCACCCTCACCCCCAGCACTGTGGGGGCACCTGCCAGCAGGCCCACACCCATGTCCAACTCATGTCCCCCACCACCCCCACCCCCCAGCACTGTGGGGCACCTGCCAGCAGGCCCCCACCCATGTCCAACTCATGTCCCCCACCACCCCCACCCCCCAGCACTGTGGGGCACCTGCCAGCAGGCCCCCACCCATGTCCAACTCATGTCCCCCACCACCCCCACCCCCCAGCATTGCGGGGCACCCTCCACCATGCCCTCGCCCATGTCCCATCCATGCCCCCCTGCACCTGGGTCCCAACAATCCCCAATCATGTCCGTAATGGCCATCCTCCCCTGCCAAAAGGCCCAACCAACTATCACATCCACCCACATATCAAAGGCAATTACATGTTACACACCCAATGTAAATAATGCAAATGAACACATGTCTGTCACACACAATGGCTGCAAGTGAATGTTAAAACACCCAACATGACATGCATGAAAGTAATGAGATGATACGACACATTGAAGGATGAAAATAAAAATGTATTGAAAATCAACTAGAATGGAAATGAAATTAGAAAAACCACAAAGCAAAACAACAAAAAGAAGATGAATGTCCATGAAAAAAATCCAAAAAATCAAAAAATCCATAGAAGAACTATATACAAGACAATCCCGGGTCCATGAGCCCAACCAAATGAAACCTAACTATGTCAACTAACTAAAAACTGAACTATATACAAAAAAGTGGCGCATTGTCCAATCGCAACCAAATAAAAAAATAAAATAATTTAAAGGAAACCTACCACTAACTATATAACTATATACAATGGCAGCGGGCAAGTCCTGCGGCTCACTCTTTGATGTTGCCGGCCAGGGCATCATCGAACTCCATGTCGATGTCCTGGAGGTGGGACTCTGTCCTGGCCCCGAGGTCTCGCAGGGATAACCCCATGTTCACCTCAAACTCCCTGCGAGCTTCCTCGAGGCACTCAGCCCGCCTCAACGCCCGACTATGGAGAACTCCGCCCTGACCATGGTGAGCCGCTCCTCTTCCGCCCGCTGCCGCTCCGCACCTATCCGCTGGACCAACTGCTCCCACACGGAAGACACTACCATCACAGGGTTCTCCTGCCCTCCGGCCGATGCCTGCCCCTCTGATCTTGATGGCCCCGAGCCATGATGCATCCCACGTCGAGCCTGCTGCTGCCTCCAACGCCACTGCCTCTGCCAGCACGATGGCATCCAGGATGATGGAAACCACCGACGCCGTCGTGCATGTGCCCTGCCCGATGATGCCGTCACATCCTCCATCTGCTGGGGTCCAGTTGCTGTGTTGTCCACCCCTGCTGGACCTCTGACTCCCGACTGTGGCAGGGATGGGATCCCCACCGAGCTGGCTTCATTGGTCAGGGCAGGTCCACAGGGGGCCCTGGTGGCATCTGGGCCGGAAGACGGCAAGGAGAACGACTGGCGTATAGTCTCCACAGAGGAGGAGAGGGCCGCCAGATTGGCCGACACATGCAGGAAACCCCCGAACATGGCCGATCCCAATTGGGCCACGTCGGCACGGTGCTCTTCGTGATGACGTGCGTGCTCCTCCTGGGAAGCACGCACGGCATCACGAATCACAGCCGTGCGCATCGCGACCCCAATCAGGACCTTCTCCACACGGCCAGGGGTCCCCTCGTCCGCAGGTGGAGGGGAGTCAGATGACATGGACATCCCCTCTACCTGCGGACGGGCCTGGGACGGGGCATCCCTGCTGGTGCAAGGTGGTGCACCCACAGGTTCAGGGACAGCGACATGCACAGGCCCCTCCACGGTGACCTGTGCTGTCTCCTGCCCCTGCCCCTGGACTGCACCACTTGCACCAGCAGGGATGCCCCCACCAGGCCCCATGTGCGCCTCAGTGGCGGCCTCCTCCTCCTCTGTGGAAACCACCAACCTGGATGGCTCCTCGCCGTCTACCGCCGTAACAGGCCCCTGTGGGGGCTCACCCACCCCTTCCGCTGCAGCCGTGGGGGCATCCCCGCCGCCTTGCTCCACAGCGCCGTCTCCGCCCTCTCCTTCACTAGCCGCTGCGTAGAGGGAAACATAGAACACAAGCATCAGGGTACTGTACAATGGTCCCCTAGACAGGAAGCAATAGCAGATGAGTGCCACTGTCAAAGTACACTTCCATCATGTCACACCACAACACATGTGTCAGTCCAGGCAAAACACACACAGTGACAGTCATGGTGCGTGCCATGGACATTTCAATGCATGTCCAATGGACTCTCGAATCATACAATGTAATGGGACTCACATGCATCATGGGTCATGCCTATCACATGCACACACTTCACCTCAGTCACATCCATCTGGCCCCGTACACCCCAATCACAGTGCATACAAGGATGACTAGGCTGCATCAGTGAATCTGGACATTGTCACAGACGTGTGTCATGCATCCATGGCACTCACAAGTCACAGACATGCAGGTCAGGCACACAGACATGGATACCACATATGTATCTGGCATCAGCACCCATCCCTCGCCCCCACCCATGTCCAGGAACAGAGACTGCCATGCTCTCATGTGTGCAATCTGCACAGGGCTCCCCATGTCGCATTCAAACACATGCAACAACCGTGCGGTTCACACATTACAGGTCGCACATGCATTCCCATGATGTCCCTGCACACATACATGCGTACATGGCCTATGTCACACATGCATGCAAGTATCAGACAACCAGCACACTGCAACATGCCCTGTCTCACACAGCAATGCTTGACCACTTACCGCTCAACTCCAGACGGGTCTCCCTCTCAAGGACCTGGGCGTGGAGCGCTGGGTGTGCGCGTTCCAGGACCCTCAACTGGATGGAACTCATGCGGCCCCGGCCCCCCTCCACGAGGCGCCGGGCCTTCATGAGGGTCCTGGACCTCAAGTCCTCCCAGCGCTTCTTGACCTTCTGGATGGTGCGGGTTGCCACCCCCTCCGCGTTGATGGCAACCACACAGTCAGCCCAGATCCTATCCCGTCCTTCCCTGTTGGCGCGGGACGATCCGAAGAGGGCATCATACTGCCCCAGGACTTTCTCCACCAGGACACCAACTTCGGTGGCAGTGAAGCTGGTGCCCCTCTGCCCCTCTGGTCGGGGGTTGCCACTGGGGTCAGATGTGGATGTGCCCGACATGGCAACCCCAGGGGCAGGAGTGGGTGGGCAACTGGGTCCTGGGGCTGGGCTGTGGAGCGATGTTATTCGAGTCGGGAGTCTTCTGTACCAGCAGGGGTGGACACAGCAACTGGACCCCTGCAGATGGCTGATGTGCAGGCACCAAATGGCAGGGCACGGTGGCAGCAGGCAGGCAGGCAGGCAGGCAGCAGCAGATGGCACGTGGGAGGCTGCTCGGGGCACTGGGGGGCAGTGATTCGGCCTTCTGGGCAGGAGCGTGGTCTTCCGTGTGTTTTGCCGTGGCCAGCTTGATACGGAGTGATTTGGCACGTGAAAAATCTGCATGTCAGCGTGTAATTCGAGGAAAGGCCCTTAGCGCGTAAGCGCGTGAGCACGCATACGCGATTTCATTGGACCAAAGGCCCTTACAGCGTAAGCGCATCTGTGACGTTTTGCGCACAGGCGTTGCCCTGGCAGGGCTTGGCGATCCCGCGTGCCTTTATGTTCTGTACGTGCTTTTCGTGCGGTGCGTGTGTTTTCCATCCATTGGGGTTCACACGCTATTACTTCACAGCGGGTGTTGGCTACGCGTTCTACTACACGCAAAGCAGACGGTGAGTGGTACCCCGCTCCCCCAGGCCCGATCGCGTGAGGAACTTCATGCGAACCCCTAAAATACACGTAGCCCGCTCCCCCAGGCCCGATCGCGTGAGGAACTTCACGCGAACCCCTGAAATACACGTAGCCCGCTCCCCCAGGCCCGATCGCGTGAGAAACTTCACGCGAACCCCTGAAATACACGTAGCCCGCTCCCCCAGGCCCGATCGCGTGAGGAACTTCACGCGAACCCCTGAAATACACGTAGCCCGCTCCCCCAGGCCCGATCGCGTGAGGAACTTCACGCGAACCCCTGAAATGCACGTAGCCCGCTCCCCAGGCCCGATCGCGTGAGAAACTTCACGCGAACCCCTGAAATACACGTAGCCCGCTCCCCCAGGCCCGATCGCGTGAGAAACTTCACGCGAACCCCTGAAATACACGTAGCCCGCTCCCCCAGGCCGGATCGCGTGAGGAACTTCACGCGAACCCCTGAAATACACGTAGCCCGCTCCCCCAGGCCCAATCGCGTGAGAAACTTCACGCGAACCCCTGAAATACACGTACCCCGCTCAATCGCGTGTGTAACTTCCCGCGCAACCCCGAAATACACGTGCCCCGCTCGCACAGGCACTATTGCTGTATGTTGCCACTTTTGTAATGCGCAGGGACGCTACCGCCTGCCTTAGTGTGGCGGACGTGTTTGGGCTTGTGCGTGTCTTTCGCTGTGCGTGGCTTTGCCCTATTCGATTCCATGAATACGTGTGGTTCGGGTGCGTGTGGGCGTTCCATCTGCTTCCCTGCAGTACATCCCCAGTTACGCCCTTGTTTTCGCGTGTTGTTCCCCATTCCGCGCATTACGCCCCGTGTTCCGCCCACTTTCTAGTGTATGCGCAGAGGTTGTGCGCTTTCACTGTGCGCGTCGCGCACGTCTTTCGGGATGTTGCAGTGACGTGTGCGCCATGCACGGGTTTGGCGCACATCCCGAGGAAGACACGCACAGGGACTTCCATGAATCGCACGCGTGCGCGTGCGCCTCTTTTTTTCCGCTTGCGCCTGCTTGCGCCTGCT
The DNA here is from genome assembly GCF_040938575.1 of Ambystoma mexicanum. Taxonomy (NCBI): domain Eukaryota; kingdom Metazoa; phylum Chordata; class Amphibia; order Caudata; family Ambystomatidae; genus Ambystoma; species Ambystoma mexicanum. The sequence goes on along the minus strand of NC_090922.1, from coordinate 608,793,336 downwards.
TGCGCGTAGATTTTCGGCGCACGTTTCTTCCATGAATCGGCCCCTTAATGTATAGTCTGTGCTGTTGGAAACACAGATCCACATACAGCTTGCAAAGTGTTCTAATCAAATATGTTTAGCAGCTTAATACGAATCCAGTTTAAGTCAGCATTGTAGCTTAGAACACCCTGTAATACATGTCAACATTGCTTTAAGTAAACCTGCTAGCGTAATTGTCTCAGGAAATGACCGAATTACCAGAGACAGCTCAGAAGAAATGGAAAACAGCGTTATATCTACATAGATAAACCACATTCACCCTATGGAAGTAATGTGAAGGAACCCATGGCAGGCAACCATGGCAGGCAACCAACACAGATGGAGTAAAGCAGCAATGTGATGGGACCTATGTTTGAAACACTTCAATATTGTAATTGAGTAACTTCGGACAATATTATGTTTATTCCAATTTCAGTTTATAAGCTTGCACTTCGAAGCTTCCTCGATTCTGAATTGGCGAACCTTAAAACATGCTTCTGCAAACTAACTAAACCAGCCAAGCTCTTAATGCAAGATTGATTCCCCCCAAGACTCCATACATTTCATAGCTTAGCATTTGTTCAGGTCCCTCTTTACCCAATCATAACACACACACATGTTATCCTGGGCTGTTTCTTCTCCTCCTCTAGAATGATTTACTGCTGTCTCTTGTAAAAGTCAGTGTGACTTTGTAATATGAGAATGTGCAATTAACTTTTCATTTGCAGAGTTGAAAACGCCATTTCAACTAGCAAGCCACACAGCATGGCACCACCAGATAGCCATGCCTGGAAGTTCACCTGCAGTTCAGAGCCACAGAGCAATGCATTATGGGTATGCACATTATCTGAAAGGCTTGCATTTTTGCTCCATACTAGCTCATCATCATTGCGTTTTAGGGCTGTGCTGTTTTATACATAGATTTAACAGTCCAATACTGGCAGCTCTCAAGTAAACAACAACCACACGCCTTTCACCCTCATTGGGGACCATCAGTGTGGTGTAGTTAGCATCCTGCTAATTAGAGCTTTGGGGCATGTTTACCAAACACCACCAGTATTATGGTGGGTTTCAAATGTACAGGATGTGCGTAAAATAGGAATCCATTCCTTGGGACACTGCTGTGAATTGTTGCTGAGGTCTAGGAATGAACAGGTTGAGTTCTACGTCGTCGGCATGTACGTGAAATGGCAGGTTGTGAGGGAACTTCAACGGAGAAAGAAAGAAGTCCTGAATAGCACTACAAATGCTGACTGACAGAGGTCTGATCAAATCGCTCTGTGAGAAAGGAGGAGATCCATTTAAAACATGGTCTGAAATGCAGCAAAACTCTACAATCAATGAAGCAAGATGTTGTGGTCTACCATGTTGAGGGAACCATCAGTCGACCATGTCAAAGAAGGGAGGCAGTTCGAGTAAAATAAACATAAAGAGGGAACCATCACAGCAAATTTAAGCCAGTTATCCTGCGCATCGCTGGCCAATTCTGTTCCATGAATGAGGTGGAGCCCAGATTCATAATATGGCTTTCATGACCCCAGCGGGGGGGGCGGACATGGCTGGTAATGGCCTGTCAGCCGGAGGTAAGTAATTACTATCAGCAAAGTGACATGGAACCATCCAGGCAGCGCCCTGGATTGCGGGAAGGGGCTCTACAGAGAATGTTAAGGTACAAGCAGTGCATACTGGGGAGGTTGTATCATCATCAAGCAAAGGTGGAGGCCCCCTGGGGTCCTGCAATGGATTGAGGTGATGGGGGTGGGGTAAGAAGAGACTGGAAATTTGCAAGCAATGTATTTGCCCTGTCAGGGGGACATTAGCATGCAAGTTTGTCCTTCAGTTGATGCAGAATTATGGTAATGCTTTCCATGCCGCTGAAGGAGGGATGGTCCAAGTGGGACTTTTGGTGAGATGATTTGTAAATGAAGGCCATTTGTCAGTTCTGAGAAAGCAGGGAATACCCAGATGGGTGTAGGTGGGTGGAAGATCAGGGAAGCGGTAAGTATGAAACAAGATTCTCTGATTAGCAGGCTGTCTAAGTGGTGATCACCGTTAGGATCTTGTAAGCCAATGGCAGGAAGTGCACCAGATATGGAATTGAGGTGGCCACAGTTAAGGCTGTATAGGTTGAGGGCCTGAAAAGATTCAATTTGGTGAACGTTTTGAATGGCCATAAATGTGAGAGTGAAAGTGTCTATGGTGCACGATGGCATCACTGCTGTAGCAGTGTCTTGCTGTCTTGGAGTTTCACTGACTACTAGACCATACCATCAGATCCTGAGAGCAGGTTGGAAGGAACGAACATGGTCTAGTTGAGGAATGTGTAGTAACATACCAGGTCAATGGGATGTGAACAAAAGAGTAAGAAACTAGAATTGTGTAGAAGTGAACGAGTGGTCATCCAGGCAGTTGGCAAGAGACCTCCCTGATCATTGCATTCCTAATTCAATGGTTGCGCTGTGGCAGTGATGCAATACTTCAGTGTTAGAATATTTGCTCACGCAAGAAGGACACACCCCTATTTCAATGTCTATGATCTCATTGCCAATGCCACACCCAGTGCCACCTGTCCTGCAGAAATTATGCTTTACAATGGGTAATGCTCAGAGTCATAGCAGATTATGTGGCGGTTTTATGGGCATTGTAAGATTCCCACACAAGCATTCCTTTTTCAGTACTGCTTGCAAGATCGGGAAGTGGGAGGCCACACTGTCCGTAGAGCAGTCCCTTTTCAGTACCGATTGTAGAATCAGGAAGTGCAAGGCCACCAGAGTGGAAGAGAAGTCTGAAGTGGAGGGAGAACTCTTTGGATAAGCAAGAGGACAGGCCAGGGGAAATCACACACCCAAAAAACAGAAGAGACCAATAATGTGACAAACTCATGTTTTATTTAACAATATTCATATAAAACAAGGACAGCATGAACATTAGAAACATGTCTGCAGCTCTCAGAACTCTAAACTTGCCAACCTCTTAAAAAGGCCAATGACATCATAGATGACGTGTCACATTTTAAACACCTAAGGTGGGCGGGGGTTGGTTAATGGAATCAACTATGTATAGTTTATCTAGGGGTTAGTGAAATCATTGGTCAGGCACTATCGCTACCTCCTCCTGGGACCACCTTCTAAATTGCAACAGGCAAAAGCATGTCATTGATATGCTATGTCATTGGGCCATGAAACACTGTGTGAGGCAACCTGGACGAAAGGTGATGATTGGTCAGTGGTGGCTTTCTCAGCCTTGACAGTTCTGGAAGGTTACCAGCACATGAGCACAATGGAGAGTAGTGAGAATGATGCCAAGATGCTACTTGTCCCAATGAGAGTACCTTTTCAGATTCTCTAGGCCATAGGCCAGGACATTTAGCTTTCGACTTTGCACTTCCTTGTATCATTTGCACCCAGAAATGGATGGGAACGAAGGTCTCTGTCTCTCTGTGTCTGACTCTAATGAATAGACAGTATCCTCCAACTGTGGGTCACCTGTGTAGGGACCATATTTTGGAATACTCAGCTCACTATTAATGAGGATTGTAGCCCTATTTATTGTGCATGTCATTGCTTGTTGCAGCCTCTAGAGACTTTTTCGAGCTACTTTCCTTTCGATATTAAGTCTGAGTCAGTGGGAATCTGACCATTCAGCAGTACTTGTTTATTTTCTAACCAATAGGGACGGTGTCTCACAACTGGGAACTGGAAAAGTCTGTACCTTTTGGGTGCTGAGTCAAGCCTTTATTTCTCATGTAGTCTTGGCAAACATGTGTTCTTATTGTCTGTGTCGTTCGCCGTGGGTTTTTCTTCTAACTCAGCGAGCCAGGTCCCCCTACAACCTCTAGGATTCTCCTCTGTCTCCCATTCACCCACATGTGGCTGCGCCGTCCATCTTGATTTACATGGCCACTCATAGTATTTGCATTCTGCATAAGTAAGAATTATGTGTATTCTGTGTGTTTCAGCATAGTAAGGAGTGTGTGTTATCTATCTTAGTGGATTCAAGCATATTTTTCATGTCTAAGTGCAATTTGACCTATTGTTCATGTATCTTTGTGATGGATGTGTATGTGCGTCATGTGTAACACACCTACGTATGTCACTGCTCAGTAGTGATGTCACTTTTGATCACAGCTCATTCATATCCTCGATAGCTTGCAGGTTTAGTGTTTCTTCTGTGGGGTACGGATGGTAGGGTTGTCTTAGTGAATACAGTCTCCCCATCTGCGATACGGTGGTGGGGACGAGTCAGAGACCACCAGTGATGTACACCTGCCATTTCTGTAAGACCGGGACAGGGGGGAGGGACTGACAAAATGAATGACACATTCATTTGTCACTCTTCAGGTCCTTCTTCAATATGGATTTTAGGATCAAGAAGTGGAAGACCACCATGGTGGAAGAGCAGTCCTTTTTAATACCGATTTTAGGATCAGGAATTGGAAGACCACCATGGCGGAAGAACAGTCCTTTTTAATACCGATTTTAGGATCAGGAATTGGAAGACCACCATGGCGGAAGAACAGTCCTTCGTCAGTACATATTCCAAGATCAGGAAGTGGAAGACCACCATGGTGGAAGAGCAATACTTTTTCATTATCGATTGGTGGTGGAGCAGTCCTTTTTCAGTACCTATTCCAGGATCAGGAATTGGCAGGCCACCATGGTGGTAGAGCAGTCCTTTGTCAGTAGCTTCTCCAGAATCAGGAAGTGGAAGACCACCATAGTGGAAGAGCAATCCTTTTTCACTACCTATTCCAGGATCAGGAAGTGGAATACCACCATGGTGGTAGAGCAGTCATGGAAGGCCACCATGGTGGACAAGCAGTCTTTTTTCAGTACTGATTGCAGGATCAGGAAGTGGAAAACTACCATTGTGGACGAGGAGTCATTTTACAGTACTGATTGAAGGATCAGGAAAGTGGAAGGCCATCATGTTGGAAGAGCAGTCTTTTTTCAGTAAAGATGATTGCAGGATCAGGAAATGGAAGGCTACTAAGTACCTGCCACAGTGCAGCCTTTGCTGAGCGGACATGCAAAAAATCATCAAAGAAGATGTATAACCAGCTTGCACAGCAACTCTCTTTTAATTAATGCACAGAGGAAGCATCTGGAAGGCACACAGGGCAGGCCCCCCACTCACTGTGCCGGGTAGAAGAAATCTGAGGGGTGGGTCCATCAGTGGAATGAGATTTACAAGATTTAAAAAAGAAATCTTTAAATCAGTGAACACATGAATACAGAAGAAGCACATCACCAATGGCAGCTCAAAACAGTACTGCATGGCCAAACATTACCATACAACAGTACTACATGGCCAACCTGTACCGTACAACAGTACTACATGGCCAAACTGTACCTTACAACAGTATTACATGGCCAAACATTCCCATACAACAGTACTGCATGGCCAAACTGTACCTTACAACAGTACTGTATGGTCAAACTTTACCTTACAACAGTACTACATGCCCAAGCTGTACCTTACAACAGTATTGCATGGCCAATCATTACCTTACAACAGTTCTACATGGCCAAACCTTAACTTACAACAGTACTGCATGGCCAAAAATCACCTTACAACAGTACTACATAGCCAAACTTTACCTTACAACAGTACTGCTTGGCTAAACTGCACCTTACAACAGTACTACATGGCTAAACTTTACCTTAAAACCATACTGCATGGCGAAACTGTACCTTACAAAAGAAATACATGGCCAAACTTGACCTTACAACAGTACGACATGGCCAAACTTTACCTTACAATAGTACTGCATGGAAAAATATTACCTTACAACAGTACTACATGCCCAAACTTTACCTTACAACAGTACTGCATGGCCAAACTGTACCTCACAACAGTACTACACGGCCAAACTGTACCTTACAACAATACTGCATAGCCAAACTTTACCTTACAATAGTACTTCATGGCCAAACATTACCTTACAACAGTACTACTCAGCCAAACCTTACCTTACATCAGTAATACATGGCCAAACTTTACCTTACAACAGTACTACATGGCCAAACTTTACCTTAGAACAGTAATGCATTTCAAACTTTACCTTACAACAGTACTGTATGGCGAAACTGTACCTTACAACAGGACTATGTGGCCAAACCTTACCTTACAGCAGTAATAAATGGCCAAACTGTACCTCTCAACAGTACTGCATGGCCAAACTGTACCTTACAACAGTACTACAAGGCCAAACCTTACCTTACAACAGTACTACATGGCCAAACTGTACCCTACAACAGTAATACATGGTCAAACGTTACCTTACAACAGTGCTACAAGGGCAAATGTTACCTTATAACAGTACTGCATGGCCAAACTGTACCTTACAACAGTATTTCATGGCCAAACATTACCTTACAACAGTGCTGCATGGTCAAACATTACCTTACAACAGTACTACATAGGCAAGTGACACCTTACAACAGTACTACATGGCCAAACTGTACCATACAAAATGCATGGCCAAACTGTACCTTACAACAGTACTGCATGGCCTAACTTTACCTTACAACTCTACTAAATGGCCAAACTGTACCTTACAACAGTACTGCATGGCCAAACTGTACCTCAAAACAGTACTACACAGCCAAACGGTACCTTACAACAGTACTGCAATGCCAAACTTTACCTTACAACAGTACTGCATCGCCAAACATTACATTACAACAGTACTACATGACCGCACTTTACCTAAAAGCAGTAATACATGGCCAAACGTTACCTTACACCAGCACTGCATGGCCAAACTGTACCTTACAACAGTACTGCATGGCAAACTGTACCTTACAAAAGCAATACAAGGCCAAAATGTACCTTACAACAGTACTACATGACCACACTGTACCTTACAACAGTACTACATGGCCAAACGTTCCCTTACAACAGTACTGCATGGCCAAACATTACCTTACAACAGTACTACATGGGCAAATCTTACCTTACAACGGTACTGCATGGCCAAACTGTACCTTACAAAAGTACTACATGGCCAAACCTTACCTTACAACAGTATGTATGGCCAAACATTATCTTACAACAGTACTACATTGCCAAACGTTAGCTTACAACAGTACTGCATGGCCAAACTGTACCTTACACCGGTACTACATGGCCAAACTTTACCTTACAACAGTACTACATGGGCAAATGTTACCTTACAACAGTACTACATGCCCAAACTTTACCTTACAACAGTACTACATGGGCAAGTGACACCTTACAACAGTCCTACATGGCCAAACAGTACCATACAACAGTAATACATGGCCAAACTGTACCTTACAACAGTACTGCATGGCCAGACTTTACCTTACAACTGTACTAAATTGCCAAACTGTACCTTACAACAGTACTGCATGGCCAAACTGTACCTTACAACAGTACTACATGGCCAAACCTTACCTTACAACAGTATGTATGGCCAAACAGTATATTACAACAGTACTACATTGCCAAACGTTACCTTACAACAGTACTGCATGGCCAAACTGTACCTTTCACCAGTACTACATGGCCAAACCTTACCTTACAACAGTACTACATGGGCAAATGTTACCTTACAACAGTACTACATGCCCAAACTTTACCTTACAACAGTACTACATCGCCAAACATTCCCTTACAACAGTACTGCATGGCCAAACTTTACCTTACAACAGTACTACATGGGCAAATTTGACCTTACAACAGTACTGCATGGCCAAACTGTACCTTACAACAGCATTACATGGCTACATGGCCAAACCGTACCTTACAACAGTACTGCATGGCCAAACTTTACCTTACAACAGTAATACATGGCCAAACTTTACCTTGCAACAGTACTGCATGGCCAAACTGTAACTTACAACAGTACTACATGGCCAAACATTACCTTACAACAGTACTACATGGCAAATGTTACCTTATACCAGTACTACATGCCCAAACTATACCTTACAACAGTACTATATGGCCAAAATGTACCATACAACAGTACTGCATGGGCAAATGTTACCTTTCAACAGTAATGCATGGCCAAACATTACCTTAAAACAGTACTATATGGCCAATCTTTACCTTACAACAATACTGCATGGCCAAACTGTACCTTACAACAGTACTACATGACCAAACCTTACCTAACAACAGTACTATATGTCCAAATGTTACCTTACAGCAGTACTACATTACCAGACGTTACCTTACAACAGTACAGCATGGCTAAACTGTATCTTACAACAATACTACATGGCCAAACTTACCTTACAACAGTACTGAATGGCCAAACTGTACCTTACAACAGTAATGCATGGCCAAACTTTACCTTACAGCGGTACTGCATGGCCAAACATTACCTTACGCCGGTACTACATGGCCAAACATTACCTTACATCAGTACTGCATGGCCAAACTGTACCTTACAATAGTACTACATGGCCAAACTTTACCTTACAACAGTACTGCATGGACAAACGTTACCTTTACAACAGTACTACATGGCCAAATGTTACCTTACAACAGTACTACATGGCCAAACTGTACCTTACAACAGTACTATATGGCCAAATGTTACCTTATACCTTACAGCAGTACTACATGGCCACACTGTACCTTACAACTATACTGCATGGCCAAGCTTTGCCTTCCAACAGTATTACATGGCCAAACCTTACCGTACAACAGGACTACATGGCCTAACTGTACCTTACAACAGTACTACATGGACAAACGTTACCTTAAAACAATACTGCATGGCCAAACTGTACCTTACACCAGTACTACATGGCCAAACTTTACCTTACAACAGTACTACATGGGCAAATGTTACCTTACAACAGTACTACATGCCCAAACTTTACCTTACAACAGTACTACATGGGCAAATGTTACCTTACAACAGTACTACATGCCCAAACTTTACCTTACAACAGTACTACATGGGCAAGTGACACCTTACAGCAGTACTACATGGCCAAACTGTACCATACAACAGTAATACATGGCCAAACTGTACCTTACAACAGTAATGTATGGCCAATCTTTACCTTACAACTGTATTAAATTGCCAAACTGTACCTTACAACAGTACTGCATGGCCAAACTGTACCTTAAAAAAGCAATACATGGCCAAACTTGACCTTACAACAGTACTACATGGCCAAATTTTACCTTACAATAGTACTGCATGGAAAAATATTACCTTACAACAGTACTACATGCCCAAACTTTACCTTACAACAGTACTACACAGCCAAACTGTACCTTACAACAGTACTGCATAGCCAAACTTTACCTTACAATAGTACTTCATGGCCAAACATTACCTTACAACACTACTACTAGGCCAAACTTTACATTACAGCAGTAAATACATGGCCAAACTTTACCTTACAACAGTACTACATAGCCAAACTTTACCTTACAGCAGTAATACATGTCCAAACTTTACCTTACAACAGTACTGTATGGCGAAACTGTATCTTACAACAGTACTATGTGGCCAAACCTTACCTTACAGCAGTAATACATGGCCAAACTGTACCTTACAACAGTACTGCATGGCCAAACTGTACCTTAAAACAGTACTACATGGCCAAACCTTACCTTACAACAGTACTACATGGCCAAACTGTACCTTACAACAGTAATACATGACCAAACGTTACCTTACAACAGTACTACATGGCCAAACTTTACCTTACAACAGTGCTACAAGGGCAAATGTTACCTTATAACAGTACTGCATGGCCAAACTGTACCTTACAACAGTATTTCATGGCCAAACGTTACCTTACAACAGTCCTGCATGGCCAAACATTACCTTACAACAGTACTACATGGGCAAGTGACACCTTACAACAGTACTACATGGCCAAACTGTACCATACAACAGTAATACATGGCCAAACTGTACCTTACAACAGTACTGCATGGCCAAACTTTACCTTACAACTCAACTAAATGGCCAAACTGTACCTTACAACAGTACTGCATGGCCAAACTGTGCCTCAAAACAGCACTACACAGCCAAATGGTACCTTACAACAGTAATGTATAACCAAACTTTACCTTACAACAGTACTGCATGGCCAAACATTACATTGCAACAGTACTACATGACCACACTTTACCTAAAAGCAGTAATACATGGCCAAACTTTACCTTACACCAGCACTACATGGCCAAACTGTACCTTATAAGAGTACTGCATGGCCAAACTGTACCTTACAAAAGCAATACAAGGCCAAAATGTACCTTACAACAGTACTACATGACCACACTGTACCTTACAACAGTACTACATGGCCAAACATTCCCTTACAACAGTACTGCATGGCCAAACTTTACCTTACAACAATACTACATGGGCAAATTTGACCTTACAACAGTACTGCATGGCCAAACTGTACCTTACAACAGCACTTCATGGCCAAACCGTACCTTACAACAGTACTGCATGGCCAAACTTTACCTTACAACAGTAATACATGGCCAAGCTTTACCTTGCAACAGTACTGCATGGCCAAACTGTAACTTACAACAGTACTGCATGGCCAAACATTACCTTACAACAGTACTACATGGGCAAATGTTACCTTATACCAGTACTACATGCCCAAACTATACCTTACAACAGTACTATATGGCCAAAATGTACCGTACAACAGTACTGCATGGGCAAATGTTACCTTTCAACAGTAATGCATGGCCAAACATTACCTTAAAACAGTACTATATGGCCAAGCTTTACCTTACAACAATACTGCATGGCCAAACGGTACCTTACAACAGTACTATATGTCCAAATGTTACCTTACAGCAGTACTACATTACAAGACGTTACCTTACAAAAGTACAGCATGGCTAAACTGTATTTTACAACAGTACTACATGTCCAAACTGTACCTTACAACAGTACTGAATGGCCAAACTGTACCTTACAACAGTAATGCATGGCCAAACTTTACCTTACAGCGGTACTGCATGGCCAAACATTACCTTACACCGGTACTACATGGCCAAACATTACCTTACAGCAGTACTGCATGGCCAAACTGTACCTTACAATAGTACTACATGGCTAAACTTTACCTTACAAATGTACTACATGGACAAACGTTACCTTACAACAGTACTACATGGCCAAATGTTACCTTACAACAGTACTACATGGCCAAACTGTACCTTACAACAGTACTATATGGCCAAATGTTACCTTATACCTTACAGCAGTACTACATGGCCACACTGTACCTTACAACAGTACTGCATGGCCAAGCTTTGCCTTCCAACAGTATTACATGGCCAAACCTTACCGTACAACAGTACTACATGGCCTAACTGTACCTTACAACAGTACTACATGGACAAACTTTGCCTTACAAAAGTACTACATGGACAAACTTTACCTTACAACAATACTACATGGCCAAACTGTACCTTACAACAGTACTGCATGGGCAAACTGTACCTTACAATGGTAATACAACAGAGGTGGAAAAATCCTCAGGAGCCTTCCTAGAAAATTGAACGTTAAGCCGGGAAGCAAATAGAGATTTAGGTCAAACAAGTGCTTATGTGCTTATTCATAGGGATAGCATAATATCTGACTTATCCTTGCCAAAGTCAGCCTGCAGTAGATATGCAAATGCAAAGGCCTCAGCGTATATCGTTAGGCCACTGAGGATCCCTTGCACAGTAGGCGGCTTATGCTCTTAGATCATAGTGTGCACAAAAAGAGAAAGGGCACCCTCATCTTTGATACACTAACTCAAGAACAGCATATGGGTTCAGCCTGTTTCGAACACAGTGTCATTGCATTGCCTCCAAAAGGCAGGTCGCGGAGCTTCAGGAACACGCCTGCAGGCATCAAAATGCAGAACGACCCGCTCTCCAGCGGCACGATGGCCGCCGCCATCTTACATGCCAAGCACTCCCAAAGTGATCCTACCATTGGCTCAGCCCATTTTCCAAAACCATGGCTCTTTCCTTGCAGTAGAGTGAGCCTGAATGCACCTGGGCACAGCCAGAAATAGTACCCTGACAAGTGGCAAAGGTTTTCCCCCAAGCAAGTAGGAGGGTTATCAAAATCGTATTCTGGGGTGGCAAACCTCTGGCACCAGTCATTAGGAAGGCTTCAACACGTGGACCATTGATAATTGCTCTGGCTTCCTCTACGTCATAAATGTATTGCTATCAAACTGTATAAAGTGCTCCATGGCAGATATCTCCACTTCTAAGAACTGTAATAACAGGCGTTATCATTACCCAATGTAATGGTACTGCGTTCATCAACCTTGGCATGGCAGAGGGCTCAGTTGACACCGTCAGGATGTGCATGTACAAGCTGCATGCTGTCTCCCTATCGTAGAGGAGTGATACACCCACCGAGCTGCCTTCGCACATCTCTCTCTCTCTCTCTCTCTCTCTCTCTCGGTATGTCGCTCTCTTAGCCAGTCCACAAGCATCCTCGGCGCTGCGTTGGATGAGCTGGCGGCTGCCAGGGACTGCGTAAGCAACCCTCCAGTATCCTACACCTTCTGCCCTGTGCAATTGTGTACCCGGGCCCCTGTGTTTCAGGTTAGCAGCTGGCATAATGAACCTTCCCCCAGATCCACCTGTGTAAAATGCCAATTTAGAGGGGGCAGCCATGTGTGCTTGTGATGGCTTTGTCTGCATCTTTGTCGGTGATTGCCCACAAGCTGTTGAGACAGGCAGCCTTTTGTCCTTGCTAAGGATTAACAGCCTGGCCCTTTGAAAGGCGGGCAGCAGAGAATGCCTCGCGCTGTACAATTAGATACAGCAGCAACACAAGACAACTTCGCTGTCAGTGCAAGAAAATCTCTTTCTGCTGCTGGCTGCGGATTGCGCGCGCAGACTCCAGCTTCTGGAACGAATCAGACGCTGGAGAGCCATCATTCAGGTGCAGCCGGGTTTCTGTGGCTTGCTTTTTCCACAGGCCACCAGCATCTCATTTTCTCCCTCGTTAGCCGGCGCTTATGCCTTGAATCTTGGCTGAGGTTCCTCAGTAACGAGATGTAAGGGGCTGTGAGGTGTACCGACTGTCGTTCATTGAAGAATGCACGCATGCGAGAAATACACGTGAGCCAGGGATGGTTCCCTACTAAAGATTGCAAATTTCTGGAAAAATGAAGCTATGCTGTTGTTAGGATATACAACATAAGCATCAGTGAAATTGGGTCGCTTTGTTTAGCAACACAACCATAACTCTGCCTCTGCCATGCACTGCTTATGACAGCACATACAACAGCAGAGTGACATTATATCCCAGACAGGTTCCAATAAGTCTTTATAAGAGGGGCCCTCAAGTCTGAAGAATGACACCATGGCTGTGTTTGGTAACTGCCAGAATCACCAGAGAGCTACCGGCCCACCTCTAGACTCCAGTGTCAACTCCTTGCGCCTTACATCAACATGGCTCATCTCAGCGCCTTTTCTGATCCTTTTATGATTTATCTGGGCATTACACACTGTTGACCACCACACTTAGTGCTTTGAGGCCTCATAAGTTTTAGCAGCACTACAAGAAAAGCACCATGTTGGACATCAGATCGAGCATCTCCACAAGCGGGTCAAGGTTTCTGGCCATGCCCTCAAGTGGCCACGATCCTTCCAAGAGAAGAGATCCCAGCAAGCCAAGCTGGGTGCACCACCGTCTCCTGACCATGCCACGCATGGGAAAGTTTGCCAGGCCTTCTGCCTTCTGCCATTAACCTCTAATAATGCATAGGTGTGCCCGTTGGCCAACCTCATCCAAAGCTTCATCTGGACTTTCAGTGCACGCCGATTGGTGGTTTGCATCATGCCACGTGCAGAACATAGAAGCCCTGAGTGTAGGGAGGAGTCCTGGATGAGGAGGAGAAAGGGCAAGGTGAGATCAGGGGAGGAAAAGGGGAGAATGGCCTGCATTCGAAAGAAACAGGGTGAGAGGGTGGGTAGCCCTCTTCTGTAGGAAGGCATTAGTCCATTCCAATGAAGGAAACATAAACCTAAGTGTTTTATAGTTTCATCGCTCCATCTTTCGGCCCGCCTCAGCAGCGAACGTACCCCGCGACATGATCCGCATGGCCGCTTTTGCCTGGGCCGTCTGTACTGAGTATGAATCATCCTGCTATCCGCTTTTGAACATTTTTCTTCAGTCTCCTTTCCTTCTGTGTCTTTTGATTACTTTTCACTTACTGCTTATGGCCAGACTGATTCCGGTCCTTGGTACACCTCACTTCCCAACCCATGAAACTCAGTCTAGCGATAACGCTAACGTGGTCCACCCTTCTATTGTTATGTATTTTGGCCTTGCTACTGCCATGGTTCTAAGGAAAACACTGCCCGGTGTTGAACAAAACTCATTCTATTCTGGACCTCTTTTTCCGACTTAATCTGTGCTTTACGGAGACCTGGCTTTCCACCTTGAGCTCAGCTTCTCCTAATTCCTGCTTCACCCACACTCCTCGTCACTTCTCCTAATTCTCCTTTTTGTGTCTTTTGAATATCATTAATCTTCATTCAGTAAGCCACACACCCTTACCTTTCTCTAAATCTCTCCTGGACCTTTACTTTTTTTGGGACAACCTTGAAGCCCTTCTTTCTTTTCCTCTTCCTTCTAAATCCCCTATTATCCTCCTAGGAGGATTTACTCCTCACCTCTCTACCACTCATGCATCTAATACTTTTCTACTCATTATGTTCATCGGATTCCTATCACCACATTCTCATCTCTCTGGTTCCTCCCTAGACCTGATGTTCTCTACTTTCCTTTCGGCTGCAGCAGCCACTCCCCTTCCGGTTTACTCTTCTGACCATGTATTGCTTTCCTTTGCTCCTTCCTCAGCCTCACCCCTCCCCCACGCCATTCCCTGGCTATGCTTGCTACCATTGTAAGCAATGATCCTGGCCCCAAAGCCCTGTGCCTTTCAACCCTTTTCTTCAAATGTTTCCCTTCTTAACATTAAAACAAGGGGCTACTGCCACCCTGGTTCCCTCCAGGAACCCCCTCGTTATTTCACTGGTTACTATTAGTATTATTATTATTTATTGTGTGCAATCAAATAGGCCCCGGGGCATGCGGGCGCAGATCGTGAACAGAGCTCTTCCAAAAGTGGGAGTTGAGCCCGGATTACTTCTGTTTTTGTCACTGTTTCTCCCCTTTTTCTTGAAACATCTGGTTTTCCAAAATGTTATTTTCAAACTTTACACTTCCAAATGTATTTTCGAGTTCAGCACCATATACCGGGCAACTCCATTTCTGGCTAATAAACAGTTATTGGGTGTGCTTTAAATGGCCCGACACTTGGCAGTCCTGAGTGCCTGCACTTCATCGTACCTGCACTTCCCAGCAGGAAGCCAATACTTTTAGAGGAGCGCCAGCACTTCTCAATAGTGAGAAGGAACTCTGGAATGGTAAGTGCCTGCACTTCTGTGTTTCCATTCCATGCACTGATTATTTAGCAGCACTGTGGAGTCTGTGGGAGGGTCCAAGTGCGGTTCTGGACTAGCGAGAGGTGCCGCAATGCAGGAGTGGGATGCGCAGGCAGAGAGGATGCGTGAGAGTGCTCAAACAAGACAATGATTGGAAGGGCATAACTGCCATGCATGTTCAGAGGTGCTCCTGTTTATTGAGCTGTATGAGAAGATGAGGGTGCTGACTGGGTGGCACTGGGAACTAAAAGTGGCCCTGGAAAGGTTCTTCAAAGTGGCCCTATATTATACGGTGCGAGCCAGCCCACCCCCAGTAAGAAGGATGTATGGCGGGCTCCCACATTCAGAACATATGGGTTCAGATAGGGAACGTTGACGCATATATGTCCATGTAAGGTAGTTAAGCATAAAAAACGAACATATAACATGTGTTAAAAGTGAGGCCTTGTACCACACTTATCTTCAAAGCGGCTATGGGGTGGGGATAGATGATAGGAAAGGCCAGGGTGCATGCTGGAGAGGGCAAAAGGAATAGAAACCCAGGGTGCCCACAGAAAAAAGGCCCTGTGAACCAGTGCACCACTACCAAGCGCGGGCCAGGGGGAGGGAGCTTCCCCCCCCCTCAAGCTCTTTTGAGAGCCTGAGTGGGACATTTGTCAGTGGGACAATTCTCCCATTGGGCACCTCAATGAGGGTCCCCAAGGGGAAAGGTGTCCCGCTGGCAGGACAATGTGTGCTGAGCAATTCCTGCTCAGCATGCTCATTGTCAAGGCAGCAGGACACCTTACCCTTTCCGAACAGGAGTGGTGTCCCGCTGCCAGGACGATGCCCCAAGGAGCTCCAGGCAGCAGAGGGGCTCTCCCATTGCTCTGTGTAAACAGAGCATTATAATGTGAGCCATTAGGAAATGATGGGAGGGAGGGGGGACTATTAGCTGGGACTTTTGTCACTTTAGAAATGTGCATGGGAGGGAGTGATCAGCAGTGAGAAGGGTGCATAAGGCTTTATGACATATAGGCTATGGCTTTACCCAAGGAGGATTTGTTAGGCTCACACAAATCTGCATGATGCTATTGTGACACTGCATGCAGGATGGGGAGAACACAACTAAAGCCATGCTCGTATTGCTCACCACATTTCTATGATGATGTATATAGTGTAAAGTTAATTATGAAAGGATAGTTTATTGTTGTGTCATGTGCTTTGCTTAAAAAGCATTGCTATTAATAAAGTATTTGAAACACATAAAATGCAAAGGAAAACCTTAACAAATAGCTATATCACCTAAACCTGTGAAGACGTGCTCAGTTGCTACAATTGTCGCATTCCTGGTTTCACCATTTAGCCACAATGTGTGATCCTGGGCAGATTACTTAATCACACTGGGGGTCATTACGAGGTAGGGGGTAACCATGCCGCTATTAGTGGCATGGCAACCCCCTTACCGGGTACCGGGTCCGGTTCCTTGAAAGAGGAATTACTGGGCCATTCCAACCTTGAAGGGCCCGGTAATTCCTCATTCAAGGAACCCATCCCCATTCCCATTCGAGCCCCCACAGGGCTCAATGGGAATGGGGGGGTGCTAACAATGGGCCCGTTGTTAGCACCCTGGTCCTCTCGCGAGACCTGCTAAGGGCGCCTGGTAAAACCAGGCGTCCTTAGCGGGTTCCCGCGAGCAGACTCGTAATGAGGCAGTAAGGGGTTGATGGCTCTGGCGCCTTTACTGGCGCTGTTAACCCCTTACCGCCTCACTCGTAATGACACCCACTGTCTTATCTGCAACTCTGTAAGTGATTCACTTCAGAGCTTATGTTAATATATTTTTTTTAAAAAAGCCTGACTCTAGAGTTGCTCCATATGTAACAATAGTGCAATTTAGGGATTTTGCACCACAAAGTTATTTGCCACTTGGCTTGCTTATGGCAACTTATTCTAAAATAACTTCCATGGTGCCTCCAAGTATCAAAGCCTGATGATACTCCTTGAAATGTCCTTTTCTGCGAAGTCACTTCTGTTGGTGCAATCCATATGCAAATTAGGAGGTTTGTGTGTATTTTTGCCCCAAAGCGCCTGGATAGAGCTCTGATAGACGAGTTCCCTGCATCTGTAATGATTCTGCAGTTTTCTTTTTTTGTTATGTGGTAAAATGCCATCTGCCACTAATGTTGGCAAAAAAGTAGATTTGGGCAGGGGCGGGCGGCTTGGGGGCACGAAAGAAACCGTATGGAATTGCGCACTCTTCATTTGGGGGGAAATTAGCAGGACTTTTTTCGAGACTTTCCCCCCAACCCTTGCAATGCTGGATACTCCCCTGTCTGCAGGCCATGTGAGAGTGCATTGACAGATCTACACGTCGGCCCTAGCACTAGAGGAGCAGGGGATGCTGTGGAACAGAATGTACACTGGGTACGTTTGCAGAGATGTCCCTAGTTAACAGTGTTGCGGTGAATGGTGTGTTTATGTGTGTGATTCTCATGTGGGTAAGGCAGTGAGTGTGCTGTGTTGACCCAGTACTAATATAGAAGATACCAATGAACCTCAGGATCAACGTGCATCAGCGCAGCTGTGTATAGGTGTCAGTACTGGCATAGCATGGGGTACTGCAGGTCAGGTTTGGGGTACATTGACAGGGCTGTGGGAGGGTTCCAGTGCTACTGTTGCAGGGGGGCAATCTCATAGCACTGGGGGAGGGGGTCCCAGTTCAGTATAGCAGGGAACACCAAAGGCTGAGATGCATTGGTGGATCTGTGCGTAGGTCTCCCTGCTAGAGTATCAGCGAGTGATGAAGATATGGTATCGGTGCATTGGCGGATCTGTGTGTATGCCCCCTGCTAGAGTATCAGCGAGGAATGAAGATATGGTATCAGTGCATTGGTGGTTCTGTGTGTATGCCCCCTGCTAGAGTATCAGTGAGTAATGAAGATATGGTATCAGTGCATTGGCGGATCTGTGCGTAGGTCTCCCTACTAGAGTTTCAGCGAGTGATGAAGATAAGGTATCAGTGCATTGGCGGATCTGTGCGTAGGTCTCCCTGCTAGAGTTTCAGCAAGCGATGAAGATAAGGTATCAGTGCATTGGTGGATCAGTGTGTAGGTCTCCCTGCTAGAATATCAGTGAGTAATGAAGATAAGGTATCAGTGCATTGGTGGATCTGTGCGTAGGTCTCCCTGCTAGAGTATCAGTGAGTGATAAAGATATGGTATCAGTGCATTGGCGGTTCTGTGCGTAGGTCTCCTTGCTAGAGTATCAGTGAGTTATAAAGACATGGTATCAGTGCATTGGTGGTTCTGTGCGTAGGTCTCCTTGCTAGAGTATCAGCGAGTTATAAAGACATGGTATCAGTGCATTGGTGGTTCTGTGCGTAGGTCTCCTTGCTAGAGTATCAGCGAGTTATAAAGATATGGTATCAGTGCATTGGCGGTTCTGTGCGTAGGTCTCCTTGCTAGAGTATCAGCGAGAGATAAAGATAAGGTATCAGTGCATTGGCGGATCTGTGCGTAGGTCTCCCTTCTAGATTATCAGCGAGTGGTGAAGTTAAGGTATCAGTGCATTGGCAGATCTCTGCGTAGGTCTCCCTGCTAGAATATCAGCGAGTGACGAGGCTATGTTATTGGTGCATTGGTGGCACTGTGTGTGGGTCCCAGTACTATTATATCAAAGGGTGGTGTCAGTCAGGGTTGAGGTGTATCATCACAATTGTGCAAGTCCCAGCGCTAATTAAAGAGAGAGTGGCAAATGTCATGACTGTGGTTCAGTGTCAGAAGTCTGGTGGGGTCCCAGTTCTGTGGTAACAGGAAGCACTCAAAGTTGGAATTGAGGTACTTTAGAAGAGCGGTATGTGGGTCCCAATGCTAGTATGGGTGTTCAACGTGAGGGGTGAGGAGCACTATCAGATAGGTGTGTGCCCCAGGGTGAGTAAAGCAGAGAGTGGCAAATGTTGGGTCTTCAGTGTCAGAAGGGTGGTGGGGTCCCAGTACTGTGATAACAGGAAACACTCAAGGTTGGAATTGATGTTGTTTGGAAGAGCTGAGTATGGGTCCTGGTACTGGCATAGGAGGGTGTGCTGTAGATCAAGAATGCATTGTTGTTTGTGACCATTCATAACCTGCAGCTGGTCATGAATTTCCCTGCTGCCTCCACCTGCTGGTCCCCGGTGGCAATGTGTAGACTTGTGCCAAAGAATCTGTTGTTTCCATTTGCCATGAGCTCCACGGGGAACCCCAGGGAGCGAGCAGAAGCAGACCTGGCATGACGCAGGGAAGTCTTTTCACAAGCTGTTTTTCCCATGACCTGACAGCGTTCCATAAACAACCTTCCCACCGGACACCACTGCTTGGAATCTGACTCACATGGAAACATTTCGGCAGCGGGGTCCAGAACCTGCTCAGCAGCACAAGGAAGGGATGTTTGAGAAATGTAAGTGTTAGCCGAATAGTCAAAGCCCACCGGTCCTGCTCTATCCGCTCCCATGCCCGCGCCATCCTCGCTGTCACGCCAGGTCTCACTCATGGATTGGCCAGCTTCAACGTATGCAAGATTATAACAAATTGGATTCTGCTCTGATGCAGTATAAGGATCAGCAGAAGTAAAAATGCCCACTCAGCCCTCACACTTCTACAAACCAAAACACAATGAAATCATAAAAGTAAAAGAGGTACAACTAAGAGATATACCTAATTCTCCTCTTGGGATAACGTGGGGGGAGGGAATGCTTTGGTCTCAAGAGCGGTGTGAATTAGATCCAGTAGTGACCCAAACGACACAGTAATACAGTCCAAAATAAAGGGAATGTCCAATCAAGGTTCTATAAAAATAGATATACTTCAATTAAACACACCATCTGAAAAAGAAAACTATGTACAAAAACCCACCCCTGTGAAAGAACAGAGAGGAATCAACAGACTGAGGAAAGTAGCCCTCTGAGCGTGAATACAGGGGTGACAGGCAAATACCAACCAAGTGAAGGATATGTCCTAGATCAAATAAGGTGTTGAGGTGACCTAACCAGTCTCTAGGATCCCAGTGGACCGAGGGGGAAGTTGGGGGTCAACAATGGCCGATTTAGGTTCTCTTGTGGGTTGATGATGTTGAACCCGGTGTCGAACTTTCATGGGAGTGGATCAAGCACAATTTGGGCACTTTGGGTCTGTGGGCACAAGCAGCAAGTGTGGGTCGAGCAGGAGTGAATGCGGTTGCTCTGTGCAGTCAATGGGGGCTCTCTGCAATGCAGGTCAGAGCAGTCCCAGGATCTTTTCGCAGTAGGGCCAGGTCGAGTCAGGCTTTAGCCGCTGGGAGGGATCAATACGTGACACATCAGAGGCTCGAGTTGGCGAGCAACTGGCATCGAAATGGTGATAAGGGTGGGCCAATGAGTGGGTCAGTGAGGCAGCCAGTAAAAGGGTTAGACAGGTCGAGGCATGGTTGTAACCACTAGCCTTAGTCGGAGTGTGCCGCTCCAGCGGTTTCAATCAGGTCCCGTGTCGAGCACTGGATTCTGTCCTAGCAGCTGCTAGGCTCTGCTAGGGCACTCTGCAGCCTTGAGCTAGTTTGAAGTCAAAGCAATAGTTTGGTTTGGTGGAAGAGCGCAAAAGCCAGCACCATCATCTTCTCTTTCGTTCAAGGTGCAGTGAATATGATGCAACTGGTTTGATGTGTCAGAACGGGGAGCTTTAGCTGGTATGGCCCTCTCTGGACGCTATGAGACCCCCTCAGATGGGACTTGAGGACAGGACGGTTATGTTCAGGGTCTGCTTTCCCAACTTTAGGAGATTCCGGTGCAGGGTGGCATGTCCTGTGGGGGGTGCATTTAAGTTCCCCAAACAGAAGTCCCTTTCACATGAATAGCAAGATTTTAAACACTGTAACAAAAACGGCCTGACATTTGTTTTTGTTTTTCAAGTTAAGTTAAAGAGATATGTGGAAAGGGGCCCACCTGTTATTACCAATGGATAAGCAGCATTTTAATTTACAAAAGAAGGAGGAATCAAAGAGTCCTGTCACATGGAAAACAAGGTTTTTAAACATTGAAAACAAAAAAGTCTTGCACATGTGTGTCCAAATAAAAACGTTTTTTGAAAAAGTTAAAGTGAAAAAAATATAAATGATCACAGAATAATATGAGGAAAACAAAACCTGATGTGTGGGTTGACAAAGAGCAATGTATATTATGTTTCACCTACAAAACTCAAGTGGCATTTGAAGAGCAACTTTGACTTTATGAAGAAAATAAAATGTCAGCCCAAGGCAAAACTTCACACCAGCATCTCCAACTTCCAGCCTGGATGTCACACCTCTCATCTAATGACCAACTGCAATAAAAATGGCCTGTGTTCTCCAGACTTGCTGGCTCTGAAAGCAAACGTTACCCTTGGCTGGAGCATGATTATTATGTGTGAAAATGGGGGCACTCGCTGCAAAGAGCAAGCTTCCAACACAAAGGAGACTATTAAAGGCACAGGCTGACCTAGGCAACAGAAATGGCCGGAAGCAGGAGCAGGACCATTTGTCCCACATAAAGATTCACAATTTATTTAAAAGGACAATTATCATTTAGGCCTTTTTCTCAGCCATCATAAGGCAGATTGATTACATTTTTGTACCATTTTTAATGTAATTTCTAGGCGATTTTAGGGATATAAATTCATCTTTCTGTGACTCTGGAAACTGTAAGGGCCAGTTAAACTAGGTTTCTGACTGATCTGAACATATTCCAAATGTGATAGTTGGTGAGCGGGTGGAACGTGAAATTAGTGATATGCTTAATAACTTACATATTCATAACTGTAGTGCTTTTAATAGAAACAGCAGAAAGGTGCAACATTGCCGTGCTACATGATATGGATCTGGTGGTCGGCTTATCTAATTACCCATGATTAGCAGAGACAGATAATATGTTTAGTTTGGCTGTTGCTAGTAAAATTATGAAGTGATACCTATCTATTTTTTGCCAAAAAGTTGAAAGGAGAACAAAGGATGATGACAAATGTGAAGTGCCATATGTTGCTCCAGACCCCTAAACCAATCCTGACTTGAAGGCTGGGTTTGGAAAGAGAGAGAAGGTTAACTGTCCAATCCTAATGGCAGGGATTATTGCAGGGTAAGTCCACAAGATTGTAAAATTGGTGGTGTCATCACTGCTATATAAGGGGGACTGCACTAAGATACACAGAAATAAGAGAAAGACAGGAACAGACAGACAAGAGACCGACCATCAGGAAGGCTGCTGAAACTTACCATTTGACTGATGTAAGGTGACACCAGAGGAGATTGCTGAGAGTGCAGTTAGGTGGAGCTGTCTATCAATAGGAAGGCCTCAAAGTTGACTGGGTCCTATGGTGGAGAGCGGGAGGCCATCTTTGAGTGTGAAGTGACCAGACCCCTGCCCTATCTTTCCAGACTGTCCTGAGAAGCAGCTGGCTTTCCTGAAACTTAAACAGGAGCTAGCTATGTAAGAACTGAGCCCTGGGAAAACAAAAGGTGGGGCAGTCTGCTTGCCTTGAATCTCTTCCCCTTATCGTGGGCAAGGGGGCATAACTGTTTAGATCCTTAGCCTATTTAACCAGAAAAATGAATTTAATTTATTCCCCAGTTGGCAGAACACTACGAGGTGAATTTTATTAAATTCGAAATTAACAGAGTTCACTTCCCAGTGTGCGCTGAAAACTATGCCTATAAATTAATTGGGTAATCCTTATTGTCCAGCTGACCCCGACTTCTTTAAGGAAGAGGTGTGTCTTCGTTCTTAAATCAGTCCAATCATTTTATCCAGCTTCCCCAACACAGGCCTTTCAGTAAGGGGGTGGGGGTCTGAAATCCAGAATTCCCCAAAGCATTACAATTTTTCTGTCTGACTTCCCAACATAGACCAAAGCAAGGGGGTACTGAAAAACAAAGCGATAAATCACCCTGTGTTTATTTTAATCCAAAAGTGTGGGAGAAATTATAATTGCCATACGTATTTTTACCAATCTTGAAATCATACTGCTACCCTTTTAAGCCTGCAGGAAAATCAAAATCGCACAACATTACATAAGTGCCTTTGTTATTGACCAGGGTACATATTTTGTGAAGTGACATTTGCAGAAAGTAAGAATTGTGCCTGTTTGTACCTCACTTTTGTGATTTATTTTTGCTGAGAGAAGTTGATTATGTTGTGCCACAGATAAAGGATATGTTTGTGCTAATTTCTATTACTGTTAATTTAAATAAATACCAATATATTTCCCGTTCACCGGCCTGGTTCTTGGCTCATTGTTAGCTCAGGTGAGACGGATCCAAGGAGTATTATATGTGTCTGTGATAGGGCTAAAAAACAAATCTGTTAAATCGTTTGTTGAGTGGAGAGTGAAGGAGGCTTCTCAATAAACTGTTTCACCTAGTTCACAGCAAAGTTTCACCCCAATGTTCCCTGGGAGTTGGTAGAGGCAGATTTCTCTCGTCTCAGAGGGCCCCTTCTTCACCTCTCGCTGAGGGCTTTGGAAAGTACGTCTGTCCCAAAGAAGGTCCAGTGAGTTCATCTCAGGTGTTGTTCCACATCAAATCTTTCAATTGTCCTAAGAGGATTCCAAGAAGGATCGGAAGACCCCTTGTTTAAAGGCAATGTCTCAAGGTGAATGGATTAATGCTAGCCTGCCTTAGCTGTCCATTCCCAGCTCTTGAACGTAGTTGACTTTGCCCTTCTGATGTCATACCCAAAGTGCTTTGCTCAAGAGGAAGTGAGAGGGACAGAAAAGGGAGAGACAGACAGAAAGACACACAATGATGGAACTCTCCTTCCATTGACTAGAACGTTCATGCCTACTCTAATCTCGCCCCTTCCCATCTTACTAGGAACAAATGCCTTTAAAGATGAAGCACCCTAATGTGAGGCTGGTCCTTTTGAATGGATATTCTCCTTTGATGCCTGGGACCTGAACAGCTGTCTGCTGTGCGGCTTTCTCTGGTGGAGGGTGTAATCTGTCCTCACAAAGAGATCAAAGAAGAGAGACAGCGCTCCAGGTTCCTGCCCTGCCATTTGTCAATCTACACCTGGCTGTACAGAATACACACCACCTTCCACAGCAGAGCAGACTCACAGGAGCTGACAAATGTGTGATATCAATTGGGATGTGTTGGCTATGCACATAAGTAGTGCCATGTACTATGCCTAAACTCTGGTATTGCTTTATTTTAGAGAGTACCCTGCCACCACCATGGGTTACTTATGATCATCAGAGTTTTGGTACGGAGGCATATATTAAATGCCGCCCCTGCGCCGTATGGACTTGGCTGTTGCTGTGGGAATCTTGTGACCTTTGAACCTGCTCTATGCCACCGGTACAGCAGGCACTGATAATCAGGCAACTGATGCAGCAGGGCACAAGTAAACTATGCTTTTGGCATGAAGTTGATAGAAAATGGGAATCTGGTTAGAATATTACCCGTTTGGAGATGGAATTACCCTCATTATTTTGATTTATTAATAAATACAAGAAACCCAAGGCTTTATACTCTTGCCAGATGGCAATTCCTCACAAAGACAACATGCCCCATTCCGGTTGAGACTTGATAGTCCAGTCTGGTTTTAGCTTTCCATTCTTGTACTGGTAGTCCTGGGTTTATAAATGGGGAAAACATGGGACTACAATTACCAGAATGCAAAGTTAAAACCACAACAGGACTAGCAGCTCTGGATTGTATGTATGTACTGCGCATTTGTACAGCTCTCATACATCAAGTAAATTGTGTTTCAAAACGCCATGGAATGAAATGGAGCATGTTAACACACCCATTGTCATTACTTGAGTTTCTGATATCTAAATCTATCAAATGTACCATTAACTTGCTGTCCAAACTGGAAGTAAAATGCTCTGCCTTCTCCTCTTTGCAACTCCCAGTTTCATACATTTCAACATGCACCATTCCAGTTAGGGGGTGCTAGGCCAGTCATGGTTTCAACTTGGCATTCTGGGACTTGTAGTCCCATATTTCTGCATTATAACTCAGGAAAAAAGGTCAAAGAATATAAAGCTAAAACTAGTGCTGGACTAGAATCTCCCAACTGGAAGGGGGATACTGTGATGCATGCAATTGCACTGGGGAGGAGGAAATCGTGTAGGTGAGGCTCGGGCACAACGCCAAATTCTGGACACTGAAAACTAAGGTCAGGAAGGAAAATGTAAAACCCAGATTATGAAAGAATTGCCCAGTGCAACGTCTCCATGTCCATGAGAAAATTGAGGTGCCACAGGAAGGTCCTCCCTCTTGCTATTCGCTCCAGCACAACCTGCTGAATCCTGGCAAAGCTTTGGGGATGTTCTTCGTCCGCAAAAGATTCGTGTGTTTATTTGTCTTCTTTTCTTCAGAAGAGACATGGCCAGATCAGGCGATGAGATGCTGCACCATAGTTACGTTTGTCATGGCAACGGATCTTGACAATGCATGCTTGCAGACGCAGTACAGGTATGCATTCCTGTTTTTGCTTTAAACTGATGAAAGTGTGCAGCACTTTGTCAACATCACAAAGCGGCCTTCAAATTGTACCTGCTATGCCAATGAAGCTCATCCCATGCGGCCATGCACTTTATGGCGATGTCCAGCGACTTGGGGTGGTTTGCGGAGATCCGTGTTCAAAGTCCGGTAGGGTCGGCCCAGCTATTCTGCCATTTGGGGTAGTTCAAATCAATACCATTGGGTGGGATGGTGATCCCAGCTGTTATTGATAAACACACCAGGGCTCCTTGCTATCAGGCAGGCTTGCACTCTCCCTGCTGGCTGGTTTCTTATACCCTGATTCATGGAGCAGTACAAAGTGTATTTTTGAAGTGCAAAGTCACTTTGCACCAGTGAAAAGTCACTTTGCACTGTGCCAACAAGTCAATCCCAACGCAGAGGTGGAGGATCAGTTTCAATCAGTCATGATGCGTTTTGCTCCTGCACAGAGAGACCAGATGTTTCAAAGGTGCATTCTGCAAGATGGAGGCTTGGTTCGTTCAATTAAACCAATGGGACTAAAAAAACCAGGGAACAGCGATTTACAAAATGAAAAACGGAATCCTGGAAATGTGTTAGTTCTCTGACACCCGTGGGTGGGTCGGGTGGCCCTGTGCGTGTTGCACCGCATCCATCTCTTCCCTTGATCCTTTCCTCACTAACTTCTCCCCCCTCCCTCTTGCCCCCGACATCATTACGTCTCTCCCCCTCTCTCTCACACCACCGTCCCGCTCCCTTGTCACCCAGCACACTCTGCCATCTATTCAGTGATATGTTGTGTTCGTGCTGCTTGCACAATAAAAGCAACATTTTTCGAAACTCTGGAAAAATCCCGACTGGATGCACTTTTTAGAGAAAAATGAACGAACATCGATAAGCGCAGTCATGTGTAAAACTCCACCATCACTCAGAAACAAATATTGACACAGGAAACCCAAAATGCTTGTGATGCTTGGGCGCACAGCTGGGCTGCTGTATGGGGCACAAGTCGTGGCCATTTACCGAGAACACCCAAAGCATTTGCTTTTGGGGTCCATGAGTTATGGGGTGAGGCTTGAGCAATACAATGCCATTACTGGGACTTGAAGTTTCTGTGTGTAGGTTCATAGGGTATTAATTTCATACATTGATTGAAAGGGCAACTAATCTGTAGTTTCCCATCATTTCTGATTGTGCTTCATTACTTTTCCGACTCGAGTCTGGTGGACCGTGTGAGAGCATAGTAGTTACTGGTGGCAGAGGGATACATATTGTTTCGGTCTATTTGACCTAAAACATTTGACCTAATCACATTTGATCTAATTTATTGACCTAATGTGGGGAGAGGGAGACCCCTACAAATCCCCCTTTCCCTTAACCTAATCTATACTCTTACCCACCCATATATATATGTTTGTTTGTTTGTTTATTTATTTATAGCGAGCCAGACCCGTAGGTAACAGGGCGAGGAAACAAGAATACTTTAAGCTTACATAGTTACAGAGATATATTTAATTACACGTGACTAAAAAAAAATGTCAAAAATATAAAATCAAATGTTTTAGGTCAAATGTTTTTAGGTCACTTATGCTAGTATCATACATATGGGGGTGCATATTTCCAATACATTAAATCAAACATCATGATCTAGGGTCCAACCCCAGAAGCTCTTCATACACAGATAGTCAACGCAAACCATACAAATTCTGAACCGGCGGGTACTCTCCCAGTGACCATGTAATGTGCCCGCGTGGTCTTGGGTAGCAACAGTGATAGAGTACCATTCAGTCTTTCTCCACCCATAGAGCAAACAACACTTCTCACACCCATGGCAGTGTGTACCAGGGTGAAACACAATGACACGCCGTGGGACAGCACAAAATGGCTGATACAATGTGGGGTGCTCACGCTTGATATCATGGCAGGTGCCCTAATTCATAGCACATCGACTCTGCGCCACCCCCTGGCCCTGAACTCTGTCTTCGGCGCTGTATTGAATGTCTGGCCTATCCTGGTCTGACCGGAAGCACATGTGTTACCTAGCTGCTGCTGAGAGGCAGGATTAAGTCTTAGCTGTGTTCGGCCAAACATGCCCATGTTCCGCTGGCTTTGGTGAATTGCTGACACTGACTTTATAGTGAATGCATTCATGTTTCTGATTAAACTCAATGTTAGGCCTGTGATGCTGCTGGTCAGGTAACATACCTTGAACTAAGAACACAGACCACTATAAGAAAACGTAGACTGGTAGTAGCTATCAGAAAGAACACATCAGCTTTTTTTTATTAAAGCAATTAAGCCATGAAGTCAAGGGGTAAAAGGTCCATCTCGGATAAGTGTTAAGTAAAACTGCCTGCCTGCCACTGCAGAGAATTCCACACTGAGGCAACTTCTTCTAACCACTAATCAACACAAAGGGATTATTGGTGGTTTTATTTGGCAGGGGTCAGCCTCGGTATGACTGGAATGTTCCCACTTCAGCAAAACCCGCAGCTGAACTGTTTCGGGAACACTCATCTTTGGGAAATCCCTTTTATAATGCAATGTTTCTTGTCGGATTGCTGGCATAGCAGTTCAGCGTCTGTACACTGTCTCTTCTGAGCACTATGCATATAGGCAATGCATGGCCAGATATTGTCAATCTTTCAGAGCTACACAGCTACTTTGCTACCAATATGGAAAAGGTCCTCTTGGTGTCTTTGGATTTTCCGGCATCCTGATTGCAGAGGCAAGTTCTCCCTCTGATAGTGCCCTTTGATATTTGAGGGGCGGCTGCTGCCTGTCCACTCATTTAGAGTCCAGATGAGAAGCACATTCGGGCAATTCTGCACAGTGATACCTGTGCACTTGGCCCACATCTTGCTTGATCATTCACAACTGGTGGCAAGATTTTGTACCAGTTTGAGTCGCTGAGTTTAGTTTCTTTATTTATACTGCGCGCCAAACCCTGAGGTAACTGGGTGCCAGAGACTTAAGTGACTTTCAACAGGTTACATACAATTTCAGAGTTATACAAGACAGTGGATATAAGTGCAGATGACCAGGTTACATAGTGGTTGCAGTGGTAAGACAGGATGTGGATCGTTACAGGCACGGTCAGGTGAATATTCAAACAGTAGCACCATTCTTGTTAGCGACAACATTTTCTAACTGTTGTGAGTTGAGGGGCCAGGTCTGGGCAGAGAATGTCCATATGCATTGCACTCTGCTCTCATTGCTGTTGGCAAACAGAGCAGGCAAGCTGTTTGTAGTTATTGGCCAAATTGCAGAACATGTGACTGTGGGCAGCGTATCTAGTGGGATATATGGCACCCTCTCTTTTTGATTTGGCGAGAACTCGCCTGCAGTGTGTAGATTCCGCCATATGTGTGCAAAAATGTAGTCCAATCCAGGTCTGGACTCTTCCACGTGATCTGAATGGGTAAAATCCAGCAAATCAAAGCACAGCGAAAATTCTATATGCTGAGGTGGGAATTCTCATGCCGTGGGACAATATTATAGATGACAGGATGATTTGATGGCTGTCAGTTGAAGCAGATTTTGCCCACAGATGAGTCACATTTAAGCGCGGTGACAGTCAGAAAATAGGTGAACAGAGACAGGTGAAATGTGCCTATTTTGTATCTGCAACACAATATTCACCCCTCCTAGTTGTTAGATCAGAATGGTACTTCGTGGTTGCACTCTCAGTTTAAAGTTGTACCCATGCTCACCTCCATTTTTTTTAAAACATCCCCTTTCCTTGTTTTCGGCGTTTTATTTTCAAACCCCCTTATTCTCGAAATCAAGGACTCCGCAAACATTTACAACACCCTGATGCATAAAAATATCTCATTAGCACTAGACAACCAGACATCTCTGTGTATTGCCCTACTTGTCTTCACATCACAGAATTGTTTTACACAAGCACCTTCTAAATTAAATGTGCATGTGTGCATGCATCACACTGTTTCAGGTGTATGTGGTGCAGCCATTTAGTGTGCAGAACAGGCAGAATCAGGGGCTCTGGAAGGCTTATGACCCCTTCCCAGTGAGCTTTGACTTGTCAGGGAAAGGGACATTTGCACTCTCCAATTCGCACTGTCTCCCCTAGCCCAAGAATAAAAGATAAGACATCAAAGAAACAGACCTGGGGAATGACCTGGGGGGGCTGTGATGCCCAGCTATGGCTTTTACCATAGCTTTGCTTTGTTACTTCAAAACCCTCATTACTGCCAACCTACATTATGCAATATAAAAACAGAAAAAAACTTATACAAAAAAAAACTTATTAGGATTTCATTGAGGCAGATCTCTGTGCTTTACACATCAAAAAAGAACCCCTTTAATCCTTTTTTGGAGACAAGATTGTGTACCACACAGCAGATTAAGTGGCACCACCGGGTCTGCAACCAAGGCTCAAATCGAGGGCACAACCAGCCACTTTTTCAGAGGGTGGACTCAGTCCCCCTGGGTATTTTAGAGGTCTTGTGTAAAATGGGAACATTTGACTGTCTTTTTATGAATTCATGCCAAACTGGGGATTCGAACAGCAGTCACCAGGATCGCAAGCTAGGTACTTCACCAATGCACCATATAACCTGATGGAAGATACGATACAACTAAAGTTGAAATGACATAGTTTGCGACTGCGTGTTCCAGGGCAAACATTGGTTTTGATTCTTGGAGTTTAAAAGATATGCAACTTTTTATATCTTCGAAAAACTATTAGAAGAACATATCCTCTGAAAGGCAAATGCAATTCATCCTGTGCAATATGTATGGTTATGGAAAGCCAGTTGAATAAAATGTGCATATGTCACCTCGATATTCTAATTTCTGGTGACGTCACACCCCACTGCATAGGTTAAAGAGTCCCCACTTTCTTTTAGGACTTGACCACTGTCTGGTACCCACACCATAGCTTTAATGTGGCGTGGTTGCATGAGCCGGGCCCACCGATTACCATTATTAGGGGATAGCTTCCATTACTTTGTAGCAGTCTTAAGGCCGGAGACACCCCTCGCCTCTTTGAAACGAAAATAGTTACATGTAACTTGATCGATGTGACCTGCCTGAACAGTCATTGTCCATTTGAAAGTGAAACATGGTAGTTCTCAATGGAGCACCGTCATGTCAACAGAGTATGTCCTGGGGTCCAAAACTACGGGGTCCAAGGACTCATTTGAGGCTAAAAAAGGAAGCTCCTACAGTGAAAAAAAGCCGGCAAGGAGCAGAATGCAGGAGTCCATGTGAGCCCTAGACCCAGGACTACTTTCAGGGCCAGCCCTCAGCATTGGCACACTGGGCCATTGCCCAGGGCTCTGAAGGTACCAGCTGCCACGTGCATATTAACTAATAAAGAGTTTGCTCTACGGGGGCTCTGCTGCTTCTTGGCTTGAGGTCATTTTTTCTACCTGTACCTGGCGATGTCCTTCTGTCACCTCCCTACCCCGTTGTGAGGCCTTAGAGGCAAAGCCTCTGGCTTCCCGTGGCAGCGCAGACGCGGCACAGCAGGTCGCACTGGGGCCTTCAACATACTCTACTACAAAAAAAACTCTAGTTATTATGGCAGCACATTTTAATGGAAAGCCATTTATAAGTGATGGCTCATTTGAGTAACCATTGTTTTTAACAAGACCTTAAGTTTGACCGTTTTCATAATAGGAACTGTGATAGGGTTATTTGTATTCTGAAAGCCCACGCAATCACTGGTTAGCTATTAAATGATGTGCCGCGCCACACACAAAATATATTTATATGCACTTATTTGACACACAGAAAGTGTTTATTTTTTCATCGACATTCACATCATATATGAAGCATACCTTTATCAAACAATCAAGAACAACCTGGAAACCTTATACATAGGGCCTCATTACAAGTGGGATGGTATTTCAGCGGTACATCATCCAAAATACCGCCACATGAATTTACCGTTACTGTCATTTAGTCCTGTGGATATAGTGGCATTACAAGTATTGGTAGGCAGTGTAAATTCCCATTTTTTTGGCGTCCATAGGACTTCAGTGGGGATTTCGCCAAAATCCAAAGTCCCTAAAGAAGCCTTATTTATGACGTGGATCCATATTTAATAATAGTGACGGTAATAACAAATATAGTAATAAAAGTAATCAGTTGTATGCAGCGCATCAAAAAGTTTGTCTCTTTGCTTACTCCTGGCAACTTGTCCTGGCAACTTGGTTTAATATAGCTGCTCATGATCCCCTAGGTATGAAAGATTCCTTCTCTTTTAAGCAATTTACTGTGACGTTATTGATGTCAGTACAAATATAAATTAGAGAACACGGCACATCTTTCGAGACCCCAGGCCTCACAAATTCTAGGGACACGCCTGACTGTGTTTCAGCACCTGGGACCAGATTACAGAAACTTTGCACCGGTGCAAGTGCAAAGTTGCACGGTATTAGCACTAGGGCAAAGTCTGCCCTATTTTTAAAAAAACACTGGGACATATTAAAAAAAAACGTTGCACCTTGACAAGTGCAGTTCGCCATATTAAAAGCATCACGGCAAAAATTGGCCTAGTGCAAAAAAGATCAATTTTCACTACATTTTTTCACCAGGGCAAAGTGTGCCCTAGTGCTCTAATACGGAATGGTATTAGCACTAGGGCCAACTTTGCCCTGATCCAAAAATGCATCAACAATGCATCTATTTTGCACTAGTCCAATTTTAGCCCTGGTGGTTTTAATATGCCAAACTGCACTTGTCGAAGTGCAATGGTTTTTTAATGTGTCCCAGTGTTTTTAAAAATAGAGCAAACTCTGCTCTAGTGCTAATACCGTGCAAACGTTGCACTTACTCCGGTGCAAAGTTTCTGCAATCTGGCCCGAGGATATGTGCATGGTGACGGACCAGTGTACATTCTGCGTGCTTGTCGGTTTCATCCGAGGTCCGCGGCTAATATAGCAGTGCATTCAGTCCTTGTAGCTGTTGGCCTTCCGTGCATATGAAGAGGGCAGGCACTTCATATGCAGTTCCGAGGCAGCAAGTGAAGGCTCGTCTACTGTAGGAGAGAGAAAGGTCTAATCTACTTCCATGCCTGGACACCCTGGGGAAATGTCCTTTAGAAAGGTACTAGATTTCCCTTCCATGGATGTCCGCTGCCTCAGGCAAGCGGCGGCGGACTTCCTGTCTAGGGAAAGCATAGAAAGAGCACTCTCCCTCTCTAATCTACCTTGCGAGAGAAATGAACCCCTCAAAACATCGGTTTGGTTTTCATTTTATTTTTAAATGGTGTTGGAGCCTAGTCTAAAACGACTTTATTATTATATGGTTGGTTATTTATAACGCGCTTAATACCCAGAGGTTTCTAAGCGTGCACCCGGAGATCGTACCTGTGTTGTTCAGTGTCGTCTTGCTTCCAAGGCGAGCACGTTGCCCCTGAGCTATCCACCAGAGATGTTGACTGTCCCAAGGGACATTTCCCAGGGTGTCCAGGTGTGGAAGCTGGTGGGTCCGTTCTCGCTTCATACTGTTTTCATGTTGCTAGTTGGGCGTTAGAGAGACAGGGGTTTTGCTCAGCAGGCCTGTCGTGTTGTGATTGATGGGTCTACTATAGGGCCAGTGTCCAGACCTGACCAGGGGATGGCCCATCGAGTCGCTAAACCGAGGGTCACATTCAGTGTATGGTGTGCATCCGTGCGCGTGCATTTGAATGGTGGGAGTGAGGCTGGGGGCTTGTCAGCATGAAGCAGCCTCGTCCATCCTCGCCCAGTGAGCTGCAGTTGCCTTCTTCCGTCAGAAGGGGGCAGTCGGGTGCACCGCGGGGCTGCAGGGGCAAAAAGGTAATGGAATGCAGCTTCTCTATATGTGCACCAAGTAGGAGCAGTTTTACACTCACACCCAATCACATCTACAGACACACGCGCACAATACATGCAAAGAGAGGTGGACGCACGTAAAAGGCATGTGCACAGCTGTCAGTGCAGGCATGGGACCCCCACGTGTTCGTACTGAATTCCCCTAAGGATTCCATGTAGGCTATGCCAACTCCCGCGCTTGGGGGCCCGGCCTCCCACAGCGCTATAGCCAACCCTGCAAGGCTTCAACCTGCACTCAAGAGCATCCAGGCAGCTCTACTTAGGTGGGTAGGACAAGGAGCAAAGGCACCCTCGTGTGAGTTTGTCCGGCTCGAGTGTCTCTAGAACCTGGCTATTTGGGAGCAGTGAGTACACATGAAGGGACGCCTTGCTCTACACACTCCTTGCGTAGCCAGGCTCTGGGTCTTTTCTCCCACCAGAGCCGCCAGAGGCCTCGTGGATACGCTTGGCGAGGTAGGTGAGACCCCCCAGTCGTCCTCTCTCTGTCTGTGGGAGTACATGAGTGCATGGGTTTCCCCAAACCTCTCTGGCAGCAGTCCTCAGGACTGGAACCAGAATGCATGCTTCCATAGGGGCAAAAGTGCTGTTTGTCTGTAGTGTCTCACCCTGGTACTACGCTAGGCAACCTAGAATTGGCTCGCTGTAGAACAAGCCATGGCCGCCCTACTTCCAAGAGCTCCAAGCGTTGGCAGATAGAGAAACAGAAGCATAGGCTTGGCCACACCAGGGCCTGTCCACACTGCGACCCCCAACTTGGGTGAACGGCTGGGCCACACCAGTCGAAGATCACCTTGCTGGTCAGACCCCTTGAAACTCCAGGTGAAATGCACCTTTGGTCGCTCACACAGTCATGAAGGTCAATATCATATCAATATACCGTCTCCCTGGCGGAGAAGCATTTCAAATTCAATTGACCACTAGGCGGACCACAGAGCTTTACAGAGTACTTATGTGATTTACAGAATGTAAACAGGGTGGGAATGAGAATCAGTGGTGCTGTAGTCTGAGGTCGGGTTAAAGTTAACTGAGTTTTAATGAGACTCAGTGGCACGCCACCCTGAGGTGGTTGTATTTACAGCACGTATACAGAGTGTGAGTGAGTTTCAGTGGTGCCCCACTCTGAGGTGGTGTTAACAGCACGTTTACAGAGTGTGGGTGAGTTTTAGTGGAGCCCCACTCCGAGGTGGTGTTTACAGAAAGTGGGTGCATGAGTGAGGCTCTGTGGCGTTCGAGGATGAGATCTTTTTTTTAGATAGTGGGTGTGTAAGGTTGAGTGGCACTCAAGGTTGGGGAGCTGTTTATAGCATGTGGGCACGTGAGTGAAGCCGAGCGGAATTCCACGGCGAAGGGGAGTTTATACAATGTTTTGCATGAGATTGAGGCTAAGTGGCGCTCTAGGCTGAGGCAGTGCTTCCAGAATGTGGGTGGGAGTGAGGTTGAGTGCCACTCTAGGCTGAAGCAGTGTTTCCAGAATGTGGGTGTGAGTGAGGTTGAGTGGCGCTCTAGTCTGAAGCAGTGTTTCCAGAATGTGGGTGTGAGTGAGGTTGAGTGGCGCTCTAGGCTGAGGCAGTGTTTCCAGAATGTGGGTGTGAGAGAGGTTGAGTGGCTCTCTAGGCTGAGGCAGTGTTTCCAGAATGTAGGTGTGAGTGAGGTTGAGTGGCACTATAGGCTGAAGCAGTGTTTCAAGAATGTGGGTGTGAGTGAGGTTGAGTGGCACTCTAGGCTGAAGCAGTGCTTCCATAATGATGGTGTGAGTGAGGTTGAGTGGCACTCTAGGCTGAAGCAGTGTTTCCAGAATGTGGGTGTGAGTGAGATTGAGTGAAGCACTAGGCTGAAGCAGTGTTTCCAGAATGTGGGAATGAGTGAGGTTGAGTGGAGCTCTAAGCTGAAGCAGTGTTTTGAGAATGTGGGTGTGAGTGAGGTTGAGTGGAGCACCAGGCTGAAGCAGTGTTTCGAGAATGTGGGCGTGAGTGAGGTTGAGTGGCACTCTATGTTGAAGAGGTGTTTCCAGAATGTGGGTGTGAGTGAGGTTGAGTGGAGCTCTAGGCTGAAGCA
This sequence comes from Ambystoma mexicanum, assembly GCF_040938575.1. NCBI lineage: Eukaryota > Metazoa > Chordata > Amphibia > Caudata > Ambystomatidae > Ambystoma > Ambystoma mexicanum. Next base: position 608,757,550 of record NC_090922.1, on the reverse strand, counting down.
GTGTTTCCTTAATGTGGGTGTGAGTGAGACTGAGTGGAGCTCTAGGCTGAAGCAGTGTTTCCAGAATGTGGGTGTGATTGAGGTTGAGTGGAGCTCTAAGCGGAAGCAGTCGTTCGAGAATGTGGGTGTGAGTGAGGTTGAGTGGAGCACTAGGCTGAAGCATTGTTTCAAGAATGTGGGCGTGAGTGAGGTTAAGTGGCACTCCAGGCTGAGGCAGTGTTTCCAGAATGTAGGTGTGAGTGAGGTTGAGTGGCACTCTAGGCTGAAGCAGCGTTTGCAGAATGTGGATGTGAGTGAGGTTGAGTGGTGCTCTAGGCTGAAGCGGTGTTTCCAGAATGTGGGTGTGAGTGAGGTTAAGTAGTGCTCGAGGCTGAAGTAGTGTTTCCAGAATGTGTGTGTGAGTGGGGTTGAGTGGATCTCCAGGCTGAAGCTGTGTTTCCAGAATGTGGGTGTGAGTGAGGTTGAGTGGCGCTCTAGGCTGAGTCAGTGTTTCCAGAATGTAGGTGTGAGTGAGGTTTAGTGGCGCTCTGTACTGAAGAGGTGTTTCCAGAATGCGGGTGTAAGTGAGGTTGAGTGGAGCTCTAGGCTGAAGCAGTGTTTCCAGAATGTGGGTGTGAGTGAGGTTGAGTGGCGCTCTAGGCTGAGGCAGTGTTTCCAGATTGTGGGTGTGAGTGAGGTTGAGTGGCTCTGTAGGCTGACGCGCTGTTTCCAGAATGTAGGTGTGAGTGAGGTTGAGTGGCACTCTAGGCTGAAGCAGTGTTTGCAGAATGTGGGTGTGAGTGAGGTTGAGTGGCACTCTAGGCTGAAGCAGAGTTTGCAGAATGTGGGTGTGAGTGAGGTTGAGTGGAGCTCTAGGCTGAAGCAGTGTTTCCTTAATGTGGGTGTGAGTGAGACTGAGTGGAGCTCTAGGCTGAAGCAGTGTTTCCAGAATGTGGGTGTGATTGAGGTTGAGTGGAGCTCTAAGCTGAAGCAGTCGTTCGAGAATGTGGGTGTGAGTGAGGTTGAGTGGAGCACTAGGTTGAAGCATTGTTTCAAGAATGTGGGCGTGAGTGAGGTTAAGTGGCACTCCAGGCTGAGGCAGTGTTTCCAGAATGTAGGTGTGAGTTTGAGTGGCACTCTAGGCTGAAGCAGCGTTTGCAGAATGTGGATGTGAGTGAGGTTGAGTGGTGCTCTAGGCTGAAGCGGTGTTTCCAGAATGTGGGTGTGAGTGAGGTTGAGTAGTGCTCGAGGCTGAAGTAGTGTTTCCAGAATGTGTGTGTGAGTGGGGTTGAGTGGATCTCCAGGCTGAAGCTGTGTTTCCAGAATGTGGGTGTGAGTGAGGTTGAGTGGCGCTCTAGGCTGAGTCAGTGTTTCCAGAATGTAGGTGTGAGTGAGGTTGAGTGGCGCTCTGTACTGAAGAGGTGTTTCCAGAATGCGGGTGTAAGTGAGGTTGAGTGGAGCTCTAGGCTGAAGCAGTGTTTCCAGAATGTGGGTGTGAGTGAGGTTGAGTGGCGCTCTAGGCTGAGGCAGTGTTTCTAGATTGTAGGTGTGAGTGAGGTTGAGTGGCTCTGTAGGCTGACGCGCTGTTTCCAGAATGTAGGTGTGAGTGAGGTTGAGTGGCACTCTAGGCTGAAGCAGTGTTTGCAGAATGTGGGTGTGAGTGAGGTTGAGTGGAGCTCTAGGCTGAAACAGTGTTTCCAGAATATGGGTGTGAGTGAGGTTGAGTGGCGCTCCAGGTTGAGGCAGTGTTTCCAGAATGTAGGTGTGAGTGAGGTTGAGTGGCACTCTAGGCTGAAGCAGCGTTTGCAGAATGTAGGTGTGAGTGAGGTTGAGTGGCACTCTAGGCTGAAGCAGCGTTTGCAGAATGTGGGTTTGAGTGAGGTTGAGTGGAACTCTAGGCTGAAACAGTGTTTCCAGAATATGGGTGTGAGTGAGGTTGAGTGGTGCTCTAGGCTGAAGCTGTGTTTCCAGAATGTGGGTGTGAGTGAGGTTGAGTAGTGCTCTAGGCTGAAGCAGTGTTTCCAGAATGTGGGTGTGAGTGAGGTTGAGTGGCGCTCTAGGCTGAGGCAGTGTTTCCAGATTGTAGGTGTGAGTGAGGTTGAGTGGCACTGTAGGCTGAGGCGGTGTTTCCAGAATGTGGGTGTGAGTGAGGTTGAGTGGCGCTCTAGGCTGAGGCAGTGTTTCCAGATTGTAGGTGTGAGTGAGGTTGAGTGGCGCTCTAGGCTGAGGCAGTGTTTCCAGATTGTAGGTGTGAGTGAGGTTGAGTGGCTCTGTAGGCTGAGGCGGTGTTTCCAGAATGTAGCTGTGAGTGAGGTTGAGTGGAGGTCCAGACTAGAGCGTTGTTTACAGAATGTGAGTGTGAGTGAGGTTGAGTGGCGCTCTAGGCTGAGGCAGTGTTTCCAGATTGTAGGTGTGAGTGAGGTTGAGTGGCTCTGTAGGATTAGGCGGTGTTTCCAGAATGTAGGTGTGAGTGAGGTTGAGTGGAGGTCCAGACTAGAGCGTTGTTTACAGAATGTGGGTCTGGGACAAGCTTAGTCGAGCTCCAGGATGAGGCGGTTGTCTTAGAGTTCTTAGTGTGGTTGTGGTGCAGGGGTCTTTACCGAGTGCCGCCCTAGGCTGGACATGAGATGTAAACAGTAATTCAAGCTTCGGGTTAACGGCTACTTCACACGTGCAGTGTGCGGATGGGAGAAGGAGGGCGGGGGAGGGGGCAGTGAAACCTTCGGAGTAGGCAGTGCTATACAAATATAGACAAACACATCGGACACTCCCGTTTGGTTAAAAGCTCCACGAGAGTGTGCACGGCATACATGTGTGCCACCTGAATAAGCCGCCCTTGGGGTCTGGCTGGCCTTCCCGCTTGCGGGCTGCCAGTGAGCGACGTCATTGTCCCCACCACTGATGCCAGGGTTGCGCGCTGCCCCCATGGGGGGGCGGTGTTCTTAAAGACTGCCCGCTCAGAACTGTAGCACGGTCTTACCTCCGGGTGCTGGCCGTCGGGACGCGGTGCGAGGACGGGCAGAGCACGGTCTGAGCTGCTGGGTGTCGATGACTTCACCGCGCTATAAAGCCGTTGCCATCCCCGAAGCCCAGCTCTCGTCATGGGTGTCGGCAGAAGTTTCCGTAGCTGCCATCAGGTGCGTTTTAAATTCGGTCCCCCGGGAATATCTCCACTGCGCGTGTCCCTCCCGTCAGTGCCACTGGTGCCTTTAGACCCGGTGCCCAGGTGCAGGCTTGCCTTGACATGGATTGGAAATTCATATAGCGCATAAGGAGAGCGCTTCGCCTCTAGACGCTGCGCCCCACTAGAATGCTATGCTGAAAGGAAAGGGGTGCTTAGAGCTAAAACTAAAGCACCATCTTCAAGTGCTGGCCTGCTGCTAAACGCTCCTCTGTTCTGTGGCTAAAATACCTCAGTTGGATAGCGCACTGACTGCAGAGATCCCCAGTGCAATCTAAAGTCACGGGTCCCGGGTTCGAACATCTGCTGCGAAGTCTCCGCTTTTCATCATCTCGTGGTGAGCAACTAGAGGCGGCGTGTGATGTTCAAGACTAAATCTGCCGGATAATATGGCACGTGGGCAATGAATTGAAAAGAGCAAGTTCTGCACAGTATGAGTCCATCCATTAAAATGATAGCGCTCCCTCCATCACCGGACGCTTTCTTCGGCAAAAGCCATGAGCACCCCGAGTCCCCTGACGGCTAAGCGGCGAGGTCGCGGGTACCACCAGCCTGTCGTTGGGAGCGCGGCGGGATGCAGCTAGGCAATGGGTCCCATCTCCGAACCGCCCTCCCGTCCACTGGACGTTTGACTCAGTGCTGCTGGCCCAGTTTAGCTCACCCTCTCCGAGTCCTCAAGATCGGCTGCCGGTGACCCGCAGGGCGACTCCACAGTTGCGGCATTTTTGGTCACCCGAAGCTGTTTTAACACCCTAAGAGTATTACCTTGTCCATATATGTGTTAAGCACGGCTCCAAGCAGTGGCATTGGGGTGGAACGGCCGGAGGAGAGGATCGCAAGACAGCATGTCGGCGCTATACCGATCCCAGCGGGTTTCCAATTATGGTGGCGGCACCTAAACGCTATTATTCGCCCAGAAGGCTCTTCTTCTCCACCTGCCAAAGCCGCCACTCTCGCTGTCACTGCTTCGGCTGCCTCGCGGCTCTCAACAGCAGAGCACCTGCCGCCGCTGCCCCACCTCAGCTCAGCTCCACTACTTCATCACCTGCTCCTACCGCCGCTGCCGGAGCGCTGGCATGATATGATGATCCCCTCCTCCTTACCCATCTCTTTTGCATATGTTCAACTGGCGTCCAATGGGATTCCTTGTCGCACCTCGAGAGCGTATTGATTGGTCAGGAAGAATGAAGGGGTGGTGCATTCCAACGACTCATTGAAAGCCTGGTGGTTTTAACCCTTGTTGGTGGCTCTGGAGGAGCAGCTGGTTCGCTGTGTGTGTGTGTGTGTGTGTGGGGGGAGTGTGAGAGGGGAGAGGGAGGAGGGGAGCGGGCGCCTGGGCAGATATCCTGATACGGTTCTGATAAACGCAAAAGTGTGTTTGTGTGTGCGATGGGGGGGGGGGGGGTGCAGGGGAGATGTGGGGTTGGGGGAGCTGCAGAATACTAGGCCACCGTTGACAGACACCTTCTGTTTTGGGGTTGAAAGGTAGTCAAGCTTGGAACTGCAGTTGCTAGGTATAGGGATCCAATAGGAGATGTCCCATCTCCAAGCCACTTTGTGCAGCTTTGGCCCTCAATTACATGTAGGGGAAACGAAGTGCTTCATTTCAGAAGTGGCCTGAACTGGAATTTAAGGATGTGGATGGTTTGGGGAGCAACCACCCAGAAGACCAGGGCCAGCCTGGGAATTATACGCAGGATAGAAGTTAGATTTTCAGGCCCCAGGGGCATGGTGCCCAATTATCGAGTTTCTCAGATAGGGTGTGTTGAAAGGTAGGAAATTACTCAGGGACGTCAATTCACCAACATTCCAGGGGTAACGGAAATGACATCCCAGAAAGTGATGTCATATGATCTTTGACCCGGGTGACATCAAATGACATTTAAACCCAATGTCATAACCTGAAGTGAATTAAAGGTGTAAACAAACAAAGCTTACATTTCATATAATACCAAATACTGTAATGTCATGGCCCACTAGTAAATCTGATAATAGAACTGCTATATTTTATTTTTGAAAGTCCTGGTGGGAGCAGGACAGGGTGATGCTAGATATCCTGATAAATATTTTGAAGTGCACAATTCATTAAACAGCATTATGTGTCGCGATAGGATAGCTCAGTGAGTTAAAAGCTCATCTCTGACAAGTGCCAGCCTGCACTTTCCATGTAAATATTTCAGCAGGGCTGAACGAGTCCTTCATCCTTCTAAGGTTGATACACTAAGAACTATTACATTTTGTACTAATAACACTTTTTTTTAACAGCGTTTAAAAGCAGGAGACATCAGAAGCCAGGCATGAAGTGCTATGAATAAAATTATGGCAAACTACTATTTTTTTTATTTTATTTTTTTTATTTCATTTAGTTTTTACAAACTTTTGAAAACTTTTACTTTTACAGTTCTCTATTTCTCATTTCTGAAGTCCTCAAAAAGAAAAGAAAAAGAAAAGAACACTCAAATAAAATAGACTGGTCAGTAGTGAACTTGCACTTGACTCGTCACATTTTAGATCATGTCTTACGACCATTGAAAGAGTTTGTGTGAATATCTTCCTTGGTTGCAGTCTTCGTTGCTTGCTGAGTGGATCTTCTGTTACTTACTAGGTGGGTCTTCTATTGGGGTGTCTCATCCTCCCCATACGTGTTGTCGCCTCTAGTTGGCTTTGCATTTATTCCAAGAATCTCATCGTAGCAATCAACAGTAATCGGCTCTCACCAATATGAAGGTGCTTCCACCATTCCTCTAAATCATATGTTTGAACTCTGCTTCTTTCCTTTCCGAGGCTTTTTTCACATTGAGTTTTAAGTTCGGTACAACACAAGACTAGATGTTTTAGATCTTCTATTTCGCTTGCACAGAACCTACATTTGGAATTGTCCACACCAATCTTCTTGTGATGAATTAAGACTTCTTTAGTTTCGTAGATGTTCAGACGAAATTTCAAGTATAGCCTTCTTAGACGTTTACAGGGTGACAATGTTAAGTAGGACGGAAGCGTACTGCGTCTTTTAGCTTCTGTAGGAGTGTTCTGCATAGATTTTTGTAATGACCTTTTGTCATTAATTTCAATCCAGTACCAGTCGAGCAACTTCTTTTTAACCAGGTTTGGATTCCACCACAAAGTTTTTTCATCTGTGCCCAATTGTGCTAGTATCTCTCTGCACTGATGTTTCCAAAAATGCAATGCCGATTTTTCCTGTCCTTTTTCCTCCGACAAGAATTTTACAGATGGGAGGTTTGCCTCCACGTATGTCTTCCTGAATAACGCCAGTTTATTCCAGGTGATTCTTGCATTAAGGGTGGAGACTCCAACCTCAAACAATACACAGGCTGTAGGTGTACTTAAAGGGATCTGAAAAATCCTTTTCCAAAAGAGACTTTCACATCAGGCCCATACTTTGTAATCACACCCAAACATGTTCTCGGCACCGTAAACGAGAATTGGAGTCACTTTACTTTGATAAAATCTCCTTATCGGCTCGTAAGAGAAATTGCCGTATCTTTGCTGTAAGATGGTACCTTGAGCTATTAATAGTTTGCAGTTGTTTAGGAGTTTTTTTACCATTGGGATGTCGTTGATGTTGGAGTTAATCGTGATCCTAGATATCTAGTTTGTGGTACCTGGTTTAGTTTGTTTGAACCTATAGACCACATTGTTTTTTTTTTTTATTTACGGATCTGCCTCTTTGATTTCCTAATATTAAGATCTCCGATTTGGCCACATTGATGTCAAGGCCTAAATCTTCAGTGAAGATTTTGAAAGCTGAAAGTTTTCTTTGGAGACCGATAGGAGTCTGATCTAGGATCACCATATCGTCCGCATACATAATGTGATTTATTGGCACTCCGTTTAACTGTGGTGGAAATGATACGACAGCTGCCAGCACCGTTCCAACTTCGGAAATATAGAAGTTAAACAAGGTAGCCCCTAACGGGCATCCCTGCTTAACACCCCTCTCCGTTGGTATGGGGTTGGTTACGTTTACTTCCCGATCTAATCTCACCTGGATGTAGGTGTTGGAATACAGCTCTCGGATGGCGTGGATGAGGCTCACATTGCATCCCCTTTCTTTAAGTTTTTTCCACAGGGTTTCTCTATCCACACCATCAAAGGCATTCGTCATGTCAATAAACGCCAGATATAATTTTCGTCCAGTTCTGATGACGTCGATTTTAGCAGGTTCAGTATAAGAAGGTTAACACCACATCCAACAACTTTAACAAATCCCGACTGGCGTTCGTCATACACTTTCTCATCGTGGATCCATGTGGTCAATTGGGCTAGCAGCATCGAGGCAAACACTTTCCCCACTACATCCAATAAGGCAATTGGACGATAGTTTGCCGGGTCTGAGCAAATACCTTTCTTGTAGATCGGGACAATAATCCCAGATTTCCAAGTCTTAGGCATTTTCCCTTCCTTTTTTATGGCAGTGAAAAGTGTGTAACAGAAGTCTGACCATTCTTCACTGTTTGCCTTTAAGTCTGCATTCGACAGACCATCTGTCCCTGCGGCACGAGAGGCGTTACATTTCCTGATGGTAGTTCGTATGTCGTCTCTTCCCATTTCAATTTCCCACTGTTGACTTGTCTCCACTTTTGTCGGGCTCGAGATTTTTCTTCTTTTGAATAGTTTTGTGTAGTGATTTTCCCAATCCTTTTCCTGAACTGTGCTTGATAGTAGTGCCTTGTCAGCGTTCTTTGCATCATTAATAATGTCCCAAAAGCCTCTTGTGTTCTTTCGGTTTAATGCCTTCAACATTGCTTCCGCATCCTGTTGTTCCAGGGCTGCCTTACGCTGTTTGCACCAATTGGTATATTTATTTTTTTCCCTTTTTATCTGCATCGTTAGATCTTCTGGGTTTAAGGCACGTAGTTTCCTTATACTTTTTCTTGACTCTCTCTTTCTGACTGCTACGTCTGGATCGTATTTGTGTTTTTGTAGCACAGGTCTCGCCAAGGACGTTTTTTTCTTGACTTTGTAGATCTCAAGGAACTGTTGATATTCCGTTGACCTAGAGGGATTCTGATCTTGCGCTTCCTGTATCAGTTCAGTGATAGTCACAATGTCATACTAGTTTATACGCAGTCTGTTGCGACCTGGAACCCGGGATAGATCTTGTCTCCATTGCCTACGCTCCCTTTTGTTAGAGTTGTTCCATTCCGCTACCACCATATTGTGGTCACTGTAGTTTGTCCTGATCACTTCAAATGAATCGATTTCCTGGAAAATGTTGCCTGAGACGAACATATAATCCAGTATTGAGTTTTGGGTTCCTCGTGACCAGGTCGGTCTGGCTGGAGTGTCACCCTTTGTTCCTCCATTCAGCATTACTATATTTCTTAGCATCATCTCGTCATGCCATCGCTCACAATTTGTTTTTTCGCTGCGATTCCTTTGTTGCTTAGATTGTGGATTCTCGATCAATTTCATATTGAAGTCTCCACATATAATTATTAAAGCTTGTGGTTCTCTCACTAGTATGCTGTCGATTGCGTCTAAGAAGTCATCTTCAAATTTTAAATGCAATTTTGAGGTTGTGTTCCAATAGACGTTAAGAATGTAAATAATCTGGTTATCTGATGTTACCTTGTTCACTGGCTCAATGCAAGTCATTTGAAGATGGGGCGATATGTTCCAAGAGTTTTTGATTCTCCGGCCGCTTTTTCTATTTATCAGGGTTAACTGACCTGACATTGGACAACCTTTCTCTTTACAAATTGCAGGATTAAAAGCTGTATCGAAGCCTTCTACACACGGTGTACTTATTAAACATGTTTCCTGTGTACATATGATGTCAGCGTTCATCAGGAACATGGGTGCTGAGCTCAGTAGATGGGTAAACCCTCTCGTATTCCAAGAGGTTATTACCAACTTTTCCTTTTGGCATTAACTCATCGCTGATCCATTTAAGGATTTTGCTATCCAGCCCCATGAGTGGGGCTCCTCATCCGTAGACGAGATGTCCTTACCCATCACCCTCTTAGGATCCTGGCTGTTGTCCACTGTTATTTTGAATTTCTTCAATTTATCTCTTCTAGTGAGTGTTGTGCGACCACATCCTCATCTACTGAATTTCTTTTGGCTAAATTGGGGTCTTTCTTTTTTGCACTGTTGTCCGATTGTGGGCAGCTGTGAATCTTTTTGCTTTTTCTGCAAACCCTTGTCAGCTGAGTTGCCACTGTCGTCTCCTCCCAAAGCACTGTCTACCTCAAATACTTGGTAGCCAGCGTTCAATAATTGTCTCTCATTTGACATGATCTGTTCCACAACCTTTTTTTCTCCAATGTGTAGCCGAACACATTTTTGGTTCGAGTCTGCTATTATTTTGACCCTTTCAAATTGAGGACTCTTTACAGATCTCAATGCCGGGATCTTTTGAAATATCTGTAATACTGTGTATCTATTTAGCGATGGGTCGCTTATGTTGCAGTTGATTTTTTCCACGAAAATTCTGTATCTGATTGCTTTGACATTATAGGTAGATTTGCTTTCTTGCACACTATGATTAGAGGTTTTTCTTCCATTTTCAAAAGTTGCTGTTGCAGCAACTTACGCCCCCTCTATCAGTTTACCTGTCGAATCTTTCTTGTTTGCATTGATCGCCGTTCTCGGTATGTTACACCCGATTGGATTTTGTTGACGTTGCATGCTTCTTATACGCTTTTCTTCTAGCGTAAAGAAGCATTTGACGGTTCCCTCATTAGGACCCTTGTTCTTTAGGGGAGATTTATCTTCTTTTAGAGTTTGAGGCCATGAAAAGGCTCTCTTGCCTGGTTGCCCCATATCCTTTTCTTGCTCGGGTTCCAACAGGGTCTTATCTGTCACGCTTGATTCTCCTTTCTTTTTTTCTTGGTGGTTTTTTGCTTTACTTTTCTCGTCAGACTCACTAACACCTTCAGTAACCACGTCATCGTCCACCGCTGAACTGTAGGTGGACATATTCAGTAATTCCTCATCCTCATCATAATTTTCATTCTCCACTCGGGATTTTTGTTTATCCTCTTTTTCCGTTATCTCTGTGGGCTGGATCTTCCTCGAGGATGGCAATTCAGGGGCCTTTGTTCCGTCGGCCTTACTGGACTCTCTGTTGCACTTTTTGCTATTTGTGCCCGTAGGTTCAGTATTGTTTACTGTAATAGTTAGCGCTTTTATGTTCCAAAAAAAGTTCGCCGAGCTTCGTGGATTTTTGTTCTTCTGTATTTGTTGGTTTTTTAATTTCTTTTTGCATTTGCTCTGTTTTAGAGCAACGGCTCGGTTTTGCATGTTTTGTCCCGTGCTCTCTTTTGCTGTTTTGGGGTCAAAGATGTCAAACCACTCGGTTTCGTTCTTTTTTTCGATCAAATCAACAGCTTTAGAATTTACAGGAGGAGTCCTCACCTCTTTACCATTTCCACACGCCATCGGCTCCTCTAGATCTTCATTCTCACTTCCTTTGTCTTCATTTTCATTATGTCTTGTCTCCTTATGGTCCATTTCTTCGGACCTCCCTTCTTTTGGTGATGAATCATGGGGAACGGTCATCACATCTCTATCACTCTCATTGCTCTCTATCATGGTGACTTTATTACTATTTCTTTTCCCCTCACTGCTTCTCACTTTATCATCCACAACAAGGACCTTTTTTTTGTTTGACTCCTTTGGACTGTCGCTCAACACAATGGTTATTTCTGAGTCTATTTCAGCACGGCAGTTCTGGATCGTCTTTGGTTTTGTGAGCCGAGGGTTTAGTTTTGACGTTCTGTCCTCTGTTACAGGATCATTTTTGTTGTCTATTAAGTTCAACGTACGTCCTGATTCTAAACTCGGCTGCGTTTTTTGAGGGACACACGTCCCTACTTCGTCCGTTCTATGTTCTCGATCTTTTTGGAGGAGCATTAAAGCATGTTTCGTCACTTCTGCCAGGAGTCTTTTATCTTCCGTTGTCGTTTTTAGGGATTCTCTTAGAGCCGTTAGAGAGATGTCATTGCCTCTTCTGGTTGTCACAACCTGAGCCGTCATGTCTATTAGATCTAGTTCGAGTTTTACAATTTTTGAGTTCAAGAGGGCGACCAAGGTGGTTTGGTCCCGGAGTCTTTCATTTAAATTTTCATAGAGTTTCAATAGCGGTGCTACTGTTATTGTTGTAGCTGACATCAGTATCGGGCTCAACTTTCCGACTATGATTTCTACTAGCTTCTTTTCGTCCGTTGATGTTTCAGGAGTGACCATGTCTAGAGAATGATCAGGCTGTGGACTTCTCTTTTTGGGTGACGGCGTGTTTTCTACATTCTCCAACTCAGATGATCCTAGTTTTGTCATCGACTTGCACGGGGTCCCCGTATTAGGCGTCGTACTCTGTCTTGAGTTTTTTTAAAATCTTTTGTTTGCACCATCGTGGTCTGAGTCTGAGCTTAACTTTCTCCGACTCCTTTTTTTTTAGACCATAATCTCATCATTTCTGGTCTCAAAGGACAGTGTGTTCTCTTCTAGAGTCCTCATGTCAAGTAGACTCTTTTCCTTGATCACTTCACATTCAGTTTGCGGAGATGACTTTCCGCAACAATTTATTGTTGGATTTTTTCGTTGCTTTGATAAGTTGGAGTTCAGTTCCACTAGGTCTCTCAGTACTTGATCTGCAAGTCCTACCGAGTCTCTTCTGCGGGGTGGCTCGGCCGTTCTAACTTTAGATGTTCTTTCCTTCTGTCGCGCCGCACACACCCACACCTCACAGGGGGCCTCTTCTGACGGCCCGATGATCATATTTATAATTGGCTCTACGGCAGAAAGATTTGTGACTGAAGATCCTGTCGTGTTGCCCCCTAAGTCGTTTGTATTTGCCTTTTGGGCCGGGTGCTTTGTCTCTTTTCCATTCCCCTTATGCATTGAGGCCACTCTTGTCCATGCCAAGATCTTCAGTGATGAACCTTTGTGAACCGGTTTAGAAGACTCATCTAAGTGACCTGGAGAGAGCCTCTTTGAACATCTCTCGTAGATCGGGGATATCTCACTTGAAGTGACTGGGGTCACTAGAGCTGTCTCCTCATTATGCTCGCAACATTTATTGTTCAGTAATTCGTTTAAATTTTTATCATTCCATTCATCATTATCTAAGGCCTCCCCCTCTTGTATGTCGTCCGAGAGATTTCTGGGCTCACTCAGAGCTTCAGGAGGGTCACGGGTTGAATTCACACATGCCGACCTCCTCCAATCAATAACATGTGCATGTTCTTCGCTCCAAACTGGATGTGGGAGGTAATTGACATTTGATGATGACTCAGCATGGACGTGGGCACAATGAACCATGGCGGTGCATACTTCCAGTCTCGATTCCGAACCATCTTGGCCCCCCCTTTTTGCATACGGTTCATCTTCAGCTGTCCTTGCCAGGTCCATAGTTCCATGGTTAATGACGGGGTGGGCGAGGGAATGCTACCTCGTTTTGTGCCACTCTCACTTTCACTTCGTACTCTTATCAGCACCCGCTCTGCTGACTTCTCAGTATCCCTTACTGGTGCTTCATCTACTTTGTCCTCAAACTCTGGGTCACTTGACCTCACATCATCGCTATCAGAGTCTGGCTCATCGCTGGCTGCGGTAGCATTGTCTGCACCTTGAGTTGACACCCGTCTTAAATTGTTGAGGGCCCCGAGTTGGATCGACGGGACCGCGGGCGTCATACATTGAGTTTCGATTCTCGCATCACTTTCCCCCCTCACCCACACTGGTAGCAACCCTCCTCTTACTGGAGGGGGGGTGTTTAGCGTGAGAGTTTGGGTGTTGGGGATTGCTATCCCACGCTTAGCATACGCTCGCGTGTTAGGCGGAGCGCAGGACCTCATCCTTGAGGATTTCTAAGTGGCCCCGGACCCCCCACAAGTTCTCCACACTCCCAGTAGAGTGCAAGCCACGTTTTTCCTCTACAGAGTGGATACGTTTGTTTATGGCTTACCTTTAATTTCAGTACCGGGATCAAAGAGGTTGCTCCTCCGCAGTCTCCCGTTCTCTGTACACGCCGTCAGCACCAAACAGCCACACAAAAGCCAGTGGGCTTGACTCCTCCGGGCTTCACGCCGCGAGGGTGACTCGAGTGCAGTCTTGAAGCCGCAACCAGTCACGTGATTGCACATGTGGGTCCCACCAGCTCCGTCTCCTCCAGGAAGCGGTTGGGGACTCAGCAAGAGCCCGCTTGGCTCGCAGTGCCGGGAAATGGAAACAAATCAAATGAATAACGTTCTGCTTCTCTGAACTGCTTCTCTGAGCGCTCCTTCACTCGAGCAGAATGCAACTCGCTCAGGTGACTCGAGTGCAGTCTTGAAGCCGCAACCAGTCACGTGATTGCACATGTGGGTCCCACCAGCTCCGCCTCCTCCAGGAAGCGGTTGGGGACTCGGCAAGAGCCCGCTTGGCTTGCAGTGCCGGGAAATGGAAATAGAAACAAATCAAATGAATAACGTTCTGCTTCTCTGAACTACTTCTCTGAACGCTCCTTCACTCGAGCAGAATGGCAAACTACTATTTTACTTGGATATGGGAAAATCTAGGCCACAGTAACTTCAAAACAGTGAGTATTTTTGCACAAAAGGATAAGCATCAGAAAAATAAAACAAACATGTTGACTCTAAATAAGTAGCTCTTCACCTGGAGCATTCACTCTGTCTAGCTTACAGATACATTCTACTCTTCAGTCTTGCCTTTGCAAATATGGCACATTAGGCACATCCAAACTTCACAGCGTGATTTACAAAAAATAAAGTGGATTGTAAGAACCCGCTTTATGTTTGTTTTCACACTGTCAGTGGCGGCTAGAGAATTTTTTAATAGGTGGGGTGTAAATATTTGCCACAAATTTGTAAGAGTGACTTAGCGTAGCAGGAGAGCCTAAACCAATCATGTCTGGGGGTTCTACCCAAAGAAAACGTTTTTTCCTAATAGGTTAAGATTGTGCTTTATAGAGCACACTGCATTTTTTTTCTTTTAAAAGCCGAACATTTGAAACACTGAACATTTTGCAATCAATTTTGTAGGGTAATTCAAGAAAAAAATCCAATAGTTGCAAGTCACAAACAGTGCACAGGAGCATTTCCCAGTATAAAAATGTTTTCACACTGCCCGTGCCCATACATTTCCATGTTAACTGTGCATATATATGATAGTATTTCCACATAAGAACATAAGGCCTCATTACAGTTGTGCTGCGCTGGAAAGATGGGGAGTAAAATTGCTGGTAATTCTTGCACCAGCAATTTTTCTGGACCGACAAAACACAAATTTGCCGGTGGGGGCATAGATGTACCTCCAGCCCTGACCTGCCGGTAAATCTGCCCCCACCAGCAAAAACATTTTAACAATGACCACCAATGACTATAGGACTCCATGGAATGGGGATTTCCCGCTGTTGCCGGCACCTGAAATATCCTGGTAATATCGGGATATCAGGCACCGGTAATGGTAGAGGCAATTTGCTGGTATCCCATCGGAATTACTGGCGGGATACCGGCCAACTTATAATGAGGCCCATGCTTATGTTGCACGCATAATACCAGTACTAATACCATAAGAAAACATGTCTAGACTGGCTTTGCCAATATATGACAGTTTCTGGATGTAAGAACACACTCCTGTTAGTTTTGCCATTAAAAATGCCATGCCACAATAAGAAAACATGTTTCAACTGGCTGCTCCAATGCATGCCAGTCCAGAACACATATCATGTTCACTTCATAAAAGATGATCAGTAAAAAATGCCATGCCACAGTAAGATATTACAGCTAGGCTGGCTGCACCAAAATGCCAGTCTAGTCATGTAATAATGCTTATCATACCTGCTGTATCATCAATGGCCAGTAACAAATATCATACCACAATAACAAACGGCATGATTGATTGAATCAAAATGTCGGTGTAGCTATTGCGACAATTCAACTTCCGGGGCACAAGGGATCCAGGGATGAATATCGGTTTCTAAACCATCGATCAGCCCCAAACCTCAAGTACACCATAAGGGATCCGAACAGTTTGGAAACACAAGCAAATTATAAACCTTGTCCAATTTTTGTAACGTGGACAGAACAGCAGGCTTATCTCTGTAAGGTCGTGGATCGTTGGTTAGTTGCAACACAATGAAAATGCAATTACTACCCAATGATAACAGGGATTGTCCAGTCAAGGTTGTATAAACATATCTACTTTGTTATCATGCAACAGAAAGTTCTAGCACTCTACAAAATACAAACCACCCTGTAAAGGAATGCAGAAGACAGACAGTTTCAAGAAAGAAAAAGGATGCATTCTGGATACTGACATGAGGGTAGTTGGTACAATAATTAATCACAATACTTCAAGGAAACTTGGTTTCAGCACAAAGGGAGCAATTGGTTGTAACATGTCACTAGGGGCCTGCAGAGAAGGACCAAGGGGACCGAACCACAATGTGCCATGTGCTTGTAGAAGTTCTTGGGGCTCGACAGGGTTGGGTCGGTTTCAGGGTGCTTTGCAGATCCTGCAATAGTGTTCAAGATGGAATACAGCTGTGGGTATCGGGCGGCAGACAGTCTGACAAGCGAGGCTGGATGGACGGCTGCAGGATAGCCTACACAGCCGCTCAGGGTCAAGAATCGCTGTCTCAGTGCGGGTTGGTGGGTCTGAAGCACTGGTCGAGGCATCTCGGACGACGTTAGCAACTGCAGCATGACAACAGTCAGCGGTGCAGTTGATTGTAGCTCGAGGGGCTCGACTGGCTTGAAAATATCCTTTACGGCGGACGCTTGTTGATACACTCCTCCTAGCTTCTTCACTGGGCCTGTGTCATCTTTTAAGGTGTACGGCCCATATATGAGGAGAGTGTTGCAGGCAACAGCCTTGTCCTTGGTTTGGTTCAGACACTCTCTGGCATTTCCCACCAAAGAGACTTGCTTGCAGACCCAAGCAAAGCATGCTGTGTGTTGGCTGGGGGTTCTGGAGCTGCTGGAGTGTCCTCTGTATACAGTATCTCCCTTCTATTCCCTGGGAGATGTTTAGGCGAGGAATATTGCTTACCTCTTTGGAAATCCTGGCCTTCCTTCACTGGCGGAAGCTTTAAGGCAGAATGTACCTTCACCCATGGTGCAAAAGAGTTATTTTTGTTACTCCTTGCAAAGTCTTCAGATGATCTGCCAAGGAGGGAAGGAGGGACTCAACCCTCTTTTAAAGCTAAATGGGTCCCAGTGACTGTTGTAGGCTAAGCCTACCTTAATTAACCAATCCTTGGTCCCCACCAACAATCTCCTGTGTGCTTGAGGTCATAATCAGAGTGCTTTGCAATAGAAAAAGTAAAAGGGTGAAAACATGTAAGACCCACCCATCTTCCTGTCTGTTGTGGATAAACAAGTCAATCTGGTTAATTGAGCCCTCTGTGGTTCCTGATTAAAGCGGCAGGTCTCCCACGAAGCTGCTGTGGCAGCTGACTTTCTGTCTCCATCAATCCACAAACTCGTATCTTCTGAATGGGGAGGTTGGAGCTGGCTTGAGGTTGACACAGTGCATATCAAAAGTTGTTGGGTTTTCCTGTCTTTTGTTAGTCCTGCGACCAGGCCTTCCGTGAACCTGTTTGAATTAACTCTGATAACTGTGCAAAACTACCACCAGCAGCTAACAAAGGATAGGGCGGATCCATGGAGCCTCTGTTAGGTAATTAGGCTGGCCATGCCAGGAGGATTGTTTTGCTCTCACCATTCTGAGATGTCTTGATGTACTCGTGGGAGTCATATTTGACAGGGGGGACAGTGCCTGCAGGCTGTGTCCACCCATAGTACACAGGTCTATGTGTACATCGTGTAGGTGAGATTAGGAAAATGTGTGCGGATTAGCCCCACACATTTTCTGGAGTTTGATCTACCATCACTCCATTTCATTTAAAATTTCGAAAAAGCCCAGGCGAGCGCACACCCACTGTGAGAATGGTCGAATTCCTCACTGCCATGTAATAACACTTTTCATGCTTGCTTTGTCATGCTTTTAAAGCAAGCACGGCAAGTGTTAGAATGTGGCTAGACTGACATTTATGTATATTCATTCTAGCCATTTCTGACTGTGGCACGACATTTATTACCAGGCATCAATGATACTCTATCATAGATGCCTGGCAAAAAATGGCATGCCATAGTCAGAAATGGCTAGGCTGATTGCATCAAAATGCTACCAGTCTAGCCATGTAATAACACTCCTCAGGCTTGCTTTATCATGATTTAAAAGCAAGCATGAAAAGTGTTGTTACGTGTCTAGACTGGCATTTTGGTGTAGTAGGAATCGCCATTTCTTACTGTGGCATGGCATTTTTTACTGACCATCTATGCCCAGTAAAAAATGTCATGCAACTGTAAGAAATGGCTAGATGGATTGCATTCTAGCTGCGCAATAACACTTATCATGCTTGCTTTATCACAGTGTTAATATATGCCTAGACACGCCTTTTGGTGTAGTAGGTCTAGCAATGTCTTAATGTGCCTTGACATTTTTACTGACCATCTATGATAATCTATCATAAACAGCCGGTAAAAAAAAGTCATCGCACAGTACAAAATGGCTAGAAGAATTCCATCAAAATACCAGTCAGCCACATAATAAAACTCATCATGCTTGCTTTATCATGCTTTTAAAGCAAGCACAATAAGTGTTATTGCATGGCTTGAATGCATTCTCATGCAATCAGTCTTGCCATTTCTTACTGTTTCATGACATTTATTATTGGGCATCTATGATGCAGTATCATGAATGCCCAGTTAAACATCTATCCTCCTCCCCATCCTCGCCTCAGCCCTACACCCCACTGCGCCCAAAAGAGCCACCCAGACTTGCACAACCCAATACACGCTTACCCACATTCATTCACTCATTTAAACACACATTCATGCAGCAGTCACACAGCATTCATCTCAAAAAGCATTCACACAGCACACATATTCAGGCATTCAAACAGCATTCACACAGCATTTACCTGCACGATCAAACTGCATTCTCAAAGCATTTACTTGCTCACTCAAACAAACAATCACGCATTCAAACAGCATTCACGTGGCATTTACTCACGTAGTCAAACACACATGCAAACAATGTTCACACAGCACATACTTGCTCAATGAAAGACACATTCAGACTTTCAAACAGAATTTACACTGCATGCAATAGCTCCTTCAAACAGGCATTCAAACAGCATGTACTCACTTATTCAAACACATATTTACACATTTAAACAGCATTTTCAGAGCACATATTCGCTCTTCAATCACACATTCACCCATTCAAACAGCACTTATATGCTCATTCAAAGTCACATTCACACATTCAACCAGCACACACTTGCTCATTTAAACACATATTCACACTTTCAAATTGCATTTTTTCGCAGCACATACTTGCTCATTGAAACACACATTCAAACAGCATTTGTTTGCTCATTCAAAGACACATTCACGCATTCAAACAACATTTTCACAGCAAATACTCACTCATCTCAAGCACATATTCACACTTTCAAATAGAATCGCAGGGGAGTCGTCAGAGGTCTCATGCCATTTTTACTGGTACCATGCCATTTTCACATTGCCCTAGTTCAATGTTGTGCTCATACTACCCCAAAGCACTCAGAAAGTTATCAAGACATGGCCAGATATGCTCTGCCTCCAGAAAATCATGATGGCGGTTTCATAAGTGCCCAGCAAAGCACATTGTCATGTCACACACTTGGCCATAGGCAATTCTCTTGCAAGTTTCAGAATTGCACAGACAATATTGTGCTCGTTTTAAACTGATTATGGACAATCCGACATTTTCCCATTAAGCCTAATGCATGAATAAGCCAGAATACATTGCCCCAGGACATGTGCAGGCCAGTTTCACATTTGTCAGAGAGTGCTATCATTCAGTATCAAAGAGGCATTGCATTTTTTGGCCATACAAAATACCCCTGAACATGGCCATGTCCGATTTTGCAATGCCCCTACAAATGTAGACAACATTACAATACCAGTTTCACATTGCTTCCCAGAAAATGGACATATCATTTTCACTCTGTCTCCAGTAAATTTCACGAAAGCTTCAAATTGTCTCCAGAAAACTGTTATACAAGTTTGGATGTTGCCACTGATGCTGCCATGCCAATTTCACACTGCTCCAGTTAAGAACACTACCAAGTCATGTGATTACTACCAAAGAAATACAATTAATTTTTCTCATTGCCCACAGGACATAACTCCATATCAGTTTCATAATACCTCCAGAGAACAATGGACCCTTACATGGCGACTATGCAAGCTCCATGTTACCCCGAGGAAATTGACTCCCATTCACTCTTTCTCTACCACCTTCCCGTCTTATGCTGATGAGTTCCAGTCTGTTTCCTATTGGGAGAAAGTCAGATTCCACAATATCTCCATCACAAACTGTTCAGTAAATCCAGGATTGGAGGAATGGCAATGACATACGCCCAGAGGAAGCCTGAAATAGGTTTTACTTGGAATAACCCCATTCATGACCCTTCACATGGTCTGTTATGGAGGGGGCCCGCCTAGACCTGTAATTTGTAAAAACCCTATAAGTTATGTTTGATAAAGATCTAACACCAACTACCCGAGATTGAAAAAGTAGCACAGAAAAACGAATTTCCATTTTTACATAATTAAAATGATGGACCTTTTTTGGTTCTGCTCACCTTTAATACTGTTGATCACCAAGTGCTTTGCAACATACTTGCCAATCGCATGGGTTCATGTGTCACAGTTTTATAACATGGCACACTCCTGCCAGGGACTGCTTCCCCTGACATTGAATGTGGCTCTTTTATTTGAGTAAGCCCCCAACCCATCTGGCACCCAACCTTCACAAACACCCCATGTCACAATGGACTCAGAAGCAGGCCGGTGTATATCAATAAGATATTTAGTAATTTATGTTTTAATGAAAATATTTTTTTATTTACAACCACCATCAATGTAGTGGCAACACAAACACAATGATTCCTACAGAACAATTGGTTCAGAAATCCTAACACAATTCACACAGATCTTTAATGACAGCACAGGAAAATAGTTTTAAAACAAGTCATAGCACCAACGTTAAGCAATCCCCCTGCCACACTCACCCCCAAACATCAGCTAACTTAATTCCCTTTGAATGGAAGTGTTACGTCTCTGTCTCCTCCCCACAGGCATGGGCGACTTGCCGCTTCATTCCTGCAGTGTTGACAGTTGCCATGGAGACAGAGCGTTTCCCAGGCCAGGATTCGAACGGGTCACGTGCCCAGTCAGCTGATCGAGACGCAGCGAGGCAGACTCCGCCCCTTAACAAACATACATAAGCGTTCGCTTCCCGGAAGACGCCGCTTCTAATTAGCGTTCTTCTATCCCGCTTCATTTTGGACTGATTCATTGTATTTTGGACTTTGCTTGCCTACTCGACTTGCTACAGCCTGCTCCTTCTATGTTTAGGCGTATTGCCTAAAAGAGCTCCTCAAGTTGAGGAGGCCGGGTTCTGGGAAACCCCTAGTGGGATCACCCCAGCTTGGGCTGAACTATTCAACTTCGCTCCCTCTTGTCTTTTGATTTGAGGTGGGAGCAACACCCCGGCCTGGCCAACACATCCATGAGTAACAGAATTAGAAGCCAATGGATCCTTCACAGGCAATGGACCAGATACTGCAGTTGGTGGCAGATCTGAGAGCCGAAATGTCTTCCATGAAGGATAGTCTACAACAGCGTATAGACGCTATACAATCCCTGGTTACCGCTGGTCCACCAGGGTTAGGGGTTTCGGGCGCTACCGCTTCACGAACGGGTTTTCTGCCTCCTGGACAGGAAACAACCCCAATCGTGCTTTCAGCACAATTCCCTCTAGCTCCACCAGAGCGTTTCATGGGTGACCCGAAACAATATAGAACTTTCATCAACCAGTGCAAGTTGCACTTCTTGTGCCGCCCTTCCTCATTTCCTACTTCCACCACCAGGGCGGCATTTAATTTGTCACATTTGGGGGGTACAGCTGCTACTTGGGCTAACCCTCTATTAGAAACCAACAGTCATGTGTTGTACAATTGTAATGCTCTTTAGACTGCCATGAGCAGGGTCTTTGACACTCGATACACCTCGCAGGCTTCGTATCTCGAATTACTTAAAATCAAGCAGGGATCCACATCATTGCTTACTTACCTAGCCTGTTTCAATCAGTTGGTAGGAGAGAGGTATTGGCCCGAGGACAAGAAATCGGCAGTTTTCTATCAGGGTTTGTCTGAAGAATTGAAAGACACCCTGTCAACAGTACCTATAGTCCCAACAGCATTCGGTGACTACTTGACATGGTACTTCAGATAGATGCCCGCAGGGCAGAACGGAAGGGAGAAAAAAGACCCAATGTTCCGTCTTCGCTTATGGAAGCACCCATGGCTTCAGTATCGACACCAGAACCTATGCAGATTGGAGCAGTTCGAGGACCCCTGACTCCTGCACAATGGGAATATCGCCGCACCCACAATCTATGTATGTATTGTGGTTCTGCAGACCATCTCCTGCCTGACTGCACCAAAAAAAAAACTGAACAAACAGAAGGCGGGAAACGGCAAATCCCGACAGTAGAGGGAGTCCCTACGTCGGGAAAGTTGGCATTGGACTCCCGTGATCATGATCAAACTGTTCTGTTTCATCCACTTGTCTCCTTTTCGGTGGCATCCAGTGTTTCTTTTCCGGTTTCGGTGGTCATCGACTGCAGAGCCACTGGAAATTACATTGATCAACGTTTTGCTGGGCTCTCTGGCATCACGTTAACGGAAAAACCTCAATCCGAATCAGTCAGTGCCGTTGATGGCACAGCACTTGTCTCAGGCCTGGTTACTCAACAGACCATTCCTATTACTATGAGTACTCTGGAGGGCCATTCTGAAACTATAATTTTTGATGTTATCCAGGCTCCTGCCTACCGAGTCATTCTCGGGCTTCCATGGCTTCGCCTCCACAATCCCATTATTGACTGGGCCTTGGGGTTGTTTCAGTTTCCTTCCGTACATTGCAACAGTTCGTGTTTTTCCACTTTGGGTATCGCTTCAGTGGTTCCCAGTCAGGTTTTGTCCTCTATACCTGCAAGTATATGTGCTATCTCATCCAAGTCTGTTCCTCGTATCCCTCCTGAATACACACAGTATCGTGATGTATTCGACAAGGGTAAGGCAGAAGTGCTTCCGCCCCATTGAGTCTATGACTGTCTTATAGACCTGGTTCCTGGGGCAAAAATACCCTCAGGGCGTGTGTACTCTCTCTCTCTGAAAGAAGACTGGGTTCTGAAGGACTACTTGGACAATGCTCTTGCTATGGGCTTCATATGACCATCCAAATCACTGGCAGCTTCTCCTTTGTTTTTTGTGCCTAAAAAGGAGGGTGACCTACGTCCATGCATCGATTATCGGGCATTAAATGAGGTTACCATTAAGAACCAATACCCCTTACCTCTGATTTCGGTATTAGTAGATCAGTTGGGTGATTCACAGGTGTTTACCAAATTGGCTCTTCGTGGGGCATATAATCTCGTTCGCATCTGAAGAGACGAATGGAAAATGGCTTTTAAGACCCAATTCGGTCTTTTCGAGTATCTGGTAATGCCGTTCGGCCAGTGTAATGCCCCTGCTATGTTTCAGGCATTCATGGATGATGTGTTTCACGATATCCAAGACCGATTCGTAGTGGTTTACTTGGACGATATACTCATTTATTCTGCCTCATTGTCCAATCATGTTCAACACGTTTCAACTGTACTACAGCGTCTACGGGACAATCATTTGTTTGTAAAAGCAGAGAAGTGTGTGTTTCACGCAACAGAAGTGGAATTTATAGGCTTTGACATCTCCGATCGAGGCATCAGGATGAGTTTCTCGAAGGTGAAAGCGGTTGTGGAATGGCCTGTCCCCAAGACAGTTAAAGCTCTCCAGTCCTTTTTAGGATTTACAAACTTCTATCGTAGATTCATCCATTCGTTTTCTGCCATCTCAGCCCCTCTCACTGCTCTCACAAGTCCCAAAACTCCTTTTTGTTTGGAATACTGTGGCCCAAGAGGCTTTCGACAAGTTAAAGGGGCATTCACCTACGCTCCAGTGTTGCAACATCCTAACCCGGATCAACCTTATTTTGTGGAAGCTGACGCTTCCGGTTATGCCGTCCGGGCAGTTCTTTCTCAGTCTTGTCCCCAATCAGGTGAGGTACATCCTGTTGCGTTTTATTCTCGGAAGCTATCCTAGTACAAGAGGAATTATACCAGAGAATTGTTGGCCATCAAGGAGGCAGTAATGGAATGGAGGCATCACCTCTTGGGGGCTAGACATATCGTTACAGTGTATTCTGACCATAGAAGTCTGCTTGCCTTCAAGTCAATGAAGTGCCTCACGGCTCGGCTAGCCAGGTGGCACTTGTTTTTCTCGCAATTCCAGTTTATCATCACCTATCGGCCGGCAAGGCTGCACGTTCCAGCAGATGCCCTGTCTAGGCAAAATCCCGTAGTTCCACGGGAAACCAGAGATCCTGTTCCACTTTTGTCCAATAACATTGTGTGCACTGCGTTCCCTCGTTGAGGACTGGGTCGTTGCAAACCCAGAAGAAGTGGCCGCACTCAACCTTGATGTTCATGGTGGCTTGCCCTTTATCCAAGGTCGTGTTTTCATACCTCCTGGGAGGGCACGGTTACAAGCCTTGAATTGAGCCCATGATTCAATCGTTGCAGCACACCCGGGACAGCAAAAAACACTCGAATCGCTGCAGCGTTGTTCATGGTGGCCCTTGATGTCACGGGATGTTATGGACCATGTCTCTACCTGTGCGATTTGTGCTCAGAGCAAGCCATCTGGAACCAAACATATGGGTCTTCTGCAGCCTCCTCCAGTCCCCTATAAGCCCTGGCAGATGCTATCCATGGACTTTGTTGTGGAATTACCACCGGTCAACGGTAAGGATACAGTCCTGGTGGTGATTGACTACTTCACAAAATACGCCATATTTGTCCCTTGTTCGGGTATCCCGTCGGCACCTGCCTTGGCTGATCTCTTTCTCTTACATGTGTTCAGAAGATTCGGACTGCCCTCGGTTATTGTAACTGACAGGGGGTCACAATTCACATCACGGTTCTGGAGGGCTCTCACTTCCTCTTTTCAGATTGAGGGTAGGTACTCAACTGCTTTCCATCCTCAAACTGATGGGCAGACCGAACGTCTAAATGCCACCATGGAGCAGTATCTACGATGTTTGTGTTTACAATTCCAGAGCACCTGGTTTTCAGCCCTGCCACAGGCCGCGTTTGCCTATAACAACTCTCTGCACTCAACTACGGGCTCATCGCCATTCTTTACTCTTCATGGTTTTCACCCTCGTTCTCTGCCTTTGGTTCCTTCACTGCCTACGGATAATCCGGCAGCTCTCGCTTGTGTGTGGGATATGGATCACGTACACAGGGACATACGATTGCACCATTTACGGGCCCAAATCCGAGCCTAGAAGTATGCTGATGCTCACCGGTCCCCGGCTCCTACTTACTGTCCTGGCATGAAGGTCTGGCTGTCCACTCGGAACCTGAAAATACCCGGGAACAAAGCGTTAGCTCCCAGGTTTGTGGGGCCCTGTCTCGTTCAGTCTGTTGTTAATCCTTCTGCCATCTGTCTGTCCTTGCCTTCCTTGTGGCATATCCACCCGGTTTTTCACGGTTCCTTGTTGAAGCCCTGCAAGGCTGGTACCCGCCTGCCCCGCCGCCTGGCCCCGATTATGGTTGAAAGGGAAGAGGAGTTTGAGGTGTCAGCTATCCTGGACGTCAAGGTCTCCAAGGGTAAGATATTTTACTTGGTGGCTTGGAAGGGTTACGGCCCGGAGGACCGTACGTGGGAGCCTTTGTCCCACATTCACTCAACTGCCTTGTTGCAAGCTTTTCATGCCGCCAGGGGGTTGCCCTGGCCTTTGCGGGAGGATACTGTTACGTCTCCGTCTCCTCCCCGCAGGCATGGGCGGCTTGCCGCTTCATTCCTGCAGCGTGGGCAGTTGCCGTGGAGACATAGAGTCCAGGATTCGCACGGGTCACGTGCCCAGTCAGCTGATCGGGATGCAGCGAGGCAGACTCCGCCCCTTAACAAACATACCTAAGCGTTCGCTTCCCGGAAGACACCACTTCTAATTAGCGTTCTTCTATCCTGCTTTGTTTTGGACTGATTCATTGTATTTTGGACTTTGCTTGCCTACTCGACTTGCTACAGCCTGCTCCTTCTGTATTTTGGCAAACCGGACTCGCGTCTTTGACACATTTGAGCTTTCGCTCACTTTTCATTACCTGGGTCTCTCGGGATGCTCTGATCTTGTTTCCTCCTGTTCCCGCTGGCGGTTGGCTCCCTACTCCGCTCTTGGGGACAAGTTATTGCTACCTGGGAAACCATTCCACTTTGCTACATCTAGATCAGTATACAACTCTCCTTCCATTTAACTACTGTCTTCCGCTCCAACCAATTCTTCTCTCCTGCCTTGACATCCTCTTCTGTGGTAATTATACGACCCAACCCTGCTGCAGCTCTGTTTGGATACATACATCTTTGGAGCTATACTATACTTTATTTGGATTGTGCTGTTTGATAAAGACACTCTTGGAACCAATGTGAACTACTGGACGCTACCCTGATTCGTGCACCACCCGGACTCTAATTGGCGTTCCTCGTGCCGTCCAGGAAGTAGTACCCTACTAACCCTTCCTTTTTTTTTATTTTGTACCTCCGTTGTTTCTTTAAGTCCTTTTACTCTTCTACATTGGGTAAGCTGATTCAATGTTGATTACTATCTTTCTGACTTATTAGATAGACGACTTTACCCATCTTCCTTTCTCTTTTAGTTGCAGCTCTTCTAAAAAGGCACTACCCTACTGTTGTTCTATCCAACCCTACCAGGTAGAGCCACTCTTTTAGGGCATCCTATGGAAGAGGTTATATCATCCTGATATCTAATATCTTGCATTTTTTCTTACAGCATTGGTTCTGCGGTGTGGACATCCCCGCTCTTTTGAGGAATCAACTCCTCTGTCTGGGTTTCTTAAAACAGAGGGGCGTATCCTGTGAGTAACAGGAAGGCAGTGGCAAGGAGTAAGGATAGAGGAAGATAAGTCAGATTTGGAATAAAGCCCACCACCCCAAGATGGGAAGCCAGAAAAGAAAGTGAAATCCCATTTTTGGAGCAAAAGAGAAGAATCGGATTTTGCTTATTTCTCACACGGCTACTCACAACTGCTGGCGACAGCTAGAAAGGAAATGTGTGTTGCTATGCATGAGGAGATAGGGAAGTTTGGAGACTACTAATCAGCACACCAGGGCAACGTGGAAACAAGGTAGGAAATCGGAGAAAGCAAATGCAAAAGAGAAATGCACACGGCAAATGGAAATTTGTTTTTTATGGGATTGGCAATAACAGGTAGCTAAGGAAAGGGGCTTAGCTTTCAAAATCGGAAATTGTTTTTTAAGGACGGATAGAGGCACAAAACAGATAAGAATCTAGGCAACAGGGGTTGCTCTCAATGGAACTACGGTTTGGGGATTTTACAGGACAGAGGCAAGTTAGGAGTTTTGGGGTAATGCACACAATATACAGGCAAATTTGGGTTTCAGTTACACAGAGACTAATTCTGTTGAGGCTATACTTTAATGACTATAGTTATTAAAGAAAGACACTATGTACAAGGGGGTTAATTTTTAATTTTAACCAATTTACACCGTGAATTTCATTGTAGGGGAATTAATTGATTTACTTCCAAATAATGCTAAGGATTTATACCGACAACTGAGAGATTTATCAAAGGTATATGCAAACATACACAGGCTGAGACAGATTCTCCTTATGAGAAGGTGAATGAATTATACTGGCAATGTGGGACTTTCAATGGGGTTTTCAATGGGATTTTCAATTGGATTATGTTGCAAAAAGGAAAAGATTATGCAATTTAGCACTGTGGTTATTTGCTACTTACAAAGTAAGCCTCGGTTTGGGATTCTGGACAGCCAGCTGGATCTCAGGACTCTCTGGACAGCTAGGCCAAGGGATCCGGTCTCTGCACTCTGCCTGGATGGGATTCTGGCCAGTTAGGCAAGGCGTCTGGTCTCTGCACAGCTAGGCAAGGGGTCTTGTCTCTGCACACTCTTGGATGGGATCAGCTGCCTCCTCTCCATCCTCCTTCTTCTGTCCCCCAGGATTCTTGTGTGTCTGTTTGTCTAGTACAGTCATCCTTTATATTGCCCAAATGATTAATTCATTTTACAATCTAGGGGAGTAATCTAGAATTACTCCTACCCCCGGATAGCACAGTTTCCCATTCCTCTCTACGCCCCCTGGCATGATTGGTTGAACGGGGGAGAGGACCATCTGTCTGTTTGGCATTCATTACAGTTCTTTGTTCTCTTGGCCATTTTTTGACAAAACCCCATTATGTTCCATAATTTCATATTTCTACTAACCTCTGACATATGCATTAGAGATGCGGTTTGAGTGGGTCATAGGGAATTGGGTAAGCCGATCGGCAACTCCGTATAAGCTAGCATGGCCTTTGGGCAAATTCTGGTCATTTTCATAAAATGTCTAATAGTTATAACTCTGCAAATGATTAAGCATGTTCACACTCTCATTTTCCATCTTTCCACACATTTTCATATTTGTCCCATTTATAAATCAGTCAGAAACCAGTCTTTACTGGCCATTTCAGTCCACAAAGTCCTAGGAACAGGAACGTAGTCTCTTTAGAACCCCCTGGAAATCACATGGAAAAATATCATAAAACAAAATTATTTCTTATTCTGAGTGCTGGGAAAAATGCCTACAATGAATCAATCCTTTAATGTCGATTTGGAGGATATGTCACACATGAGAGGGCAGAGCTTCCTCCCCCACAGCCAAATGTCATCCCCTGGCTCAGCTTGCAACAAAAGACTTTTATTACACCCTTTGAAGTTTGTCAGTTTGTCCTTGGTAGTGGGTGCTGGAGGAACTCACACTTCTTGGTCAAGCACCAGCCACATGTGCTTTCTTTGTCCTCCCTGCTAGTACTGCCTTCTAGTCTGGCAGAGCAGAGAATTATCATGCCCGAGCCCCATCACATGCCATTGTGAAGTGGTTCACTTATTGGTTTGACTTTCAGTGGGAGGCAAGGCTTTCAATTGAGTGTTGTGCCTGAGACCAAAAACTGGTTTTACTGGTATTCTGAGACTTTTTCCAAGGTGATTGAAGTGTTGTGGGGACAAACATAATGTACATTGCGTAGCCAACCCCACCACCCACACATATTCACTGACATTTCTGTGCAAGCAAAAGCCATCATTTCACGTTAGCTTATTTTTTCTTAATTCCTTCACAAGTGTGCAAGCCGTATTTGATCTAATGTTTGAAATGCGGTTCTGTAGGTCATGGGATTTTCTTTCAATGTGTCCTTTTGAGTGGGTTTGCATTTACTGTTGCTCCATGGACACAGAGGGGTATGCCCCCTGCACAGGGTTCTTTGATTCAACATGGGAAAAAAGAAAAAGCCAAGCCGTTTTTCATATGCAACGTCTAGAGCACTGCTGTTCACATGAAGGGGAAAACAAAAGCTTTGTCGAGTTGCAATGTTGAATTCCTTGCCCCTCATGTGAATTAAAAGTCAAACAAAGCTGTTTTATTTTTAATGTAATGCGTAACTTTTTTGCTATTCAGATGGAATAAAGCAAATGCTGGGACGTTCTTCAATCCATTGCATAACTTCTTGTATTCAGATGAAAGAGAAGCAAACGCAGAGCCATTCTTTGGGTTGCAGTGTTCAAATGCTTGCCACATATGTGCCAGGGAAAGCAACACACAGCCGTGTTTGGTGGAAATGTTTATTGTAGTTTTTCAGGTGACCAGGATTTCTGTTAGGGCTTGCAAATGCACCCCACACATGCCAGTTGTATGATGATTTAACTCCTACCTCACAGACAGACAATAGATTGTCCAGATGGACATCAACAGCTGCCATGTCTGTCTTATTACCTGCAGAGTCCCAAAAAGGCCCTTTCAATACCTAGCCATCCTGAAACTCTGCACAGAACCACATTGAGAGCTCCTTGCTCACCTTGGGCTCACCTTGACACCAAGATCCACCAATATGCCCATGGCACCAAGCTCTCCCTTAAGGTCAATTCCGCCAATGAAATCCATCAACTAAAACATGGCACCTGACTCATTTAAGGATGGATGTCAAGCCCCAAGTGGAAACTCAACCCTGCAAAGAGAACATTTATCCACCCCTGGGGCTTAACCAAAAATGCTCGAATGCAGAACTGGCTGACAGAACTGAAACCTGATGGCCTGTCTCCTCAGTTGGTATCAAATGCTAAATCCCTTGGCTTCATCCACAACAGCAAACGTTCCTTCAACACCCGCATGCCAAAGAACCCCCTTATGAAAACTAAGTGCATATGATATGATGTGGCATTTATAATGCACCAATACACAAGTGTTTCAAGGCGTGACGAGGCAAGGGAGGGGGAACAAAGGGAAGACAGAGACAACGATCCTACTAGGCCAGGTGACATTGAGGTTGCGCAAGTGCAGGGGAGGGAGGAAGAGGAAAAAGTGCTAGGGGAAGGGGGCAGTGCAGTACATAGGATAACAGTAAAAATAAATAAAAATGAAAACCAATAAATAAGAAGTGCAGCCAGGTGATGGCAAGTGCCGGGGTAAGTGGAGACATCAAATGTCAGGTGCTGGTAGGCGGCTGTAGGGATATAGAAAACAGTCCCCGAGTGCAAGGGGCAGTGCAGGTGTGCAACCTGCCACAGGCTTCAGAAGGATCAACCAGGCCTGTTCCTGTTCCTTTTGAAGGGAAATGCTCTCCTCACCAGGGTACACACATCCTAGCTGGCTCCACCGAAAGCTATCCAGCATTCTAACCCGTCTCATCACAGAACTGAAGAAATATGGCCACATTATCCCATCCAGTAGAGAGCTACTCTCATCACATCACATGCCAGATTTACATATAAGGCAATGACAAACAACATTCCCTTCTAACTGGAGCCTCCAGGAGCACCAAAAGCCGCACCATCACCATACTACACTCTAAGCGATGCAGAAAGAATAGAACCATTGAGCAGGCCATCTCCTGCAAAGCCTCCAGACTCTGCAATAAGAAAGTGGTGTGAATCAGGTTTACCCCATTCCCCCGGCACCTCAGAAAACAAATTAAGACCCTACTCTTCTAGGAATACCCGTCCACCCTTTTACCTGCTGTTGGCACTTCTTCTCCTTCTCATCCCATGCGTCTGCTCTCATTGTTCTTCTCTGTTCATTGTCTTGATTTCTAGCTAAATTCACACTATATAAATCCCACACATACAACAAATAATGAATTAAACAAATACATGCATGCAGATACCCCTCCTCCAACCATCACACATACCAAGTAGTACCATATGCTGTCTTCCCCTAACACACTCATACACCGACCCAGACATAAAGGCAAGTGCACATACACACACAGACACACATAGGCACACAAACACACACACACACATAAACAAACACACGCATAAACAAACACATACACTCTCCCACAAATAAAGACATTATGCAAACACATAAAGACACAACGTGCATCCGCTCACGCGCGTGCACACACACACACACACACACACACACACAGACAGACACACACACATAGACACACACACACACACACACAAAGACCCACACATATAGGCACACACACACACATAAACAAACACACACACATACACTCTCCCACAAATAAAGACATATGCATACATATAAAGACACAATGTGAGCCTGAGCGCGTGCACACTCACACACACACACACACACCCCTAATATATACACTTAATTAGCACATTGGTCTCCTGTCCCTACTTGTGCTGTCCTTGCTGTCCCAGTCATCTGAACTCACAAGGACCGGGGGTGAAAGGTAATATTCCCTAGTGGGTCACTCCACTCCTGGGCCGGCCACCTCATTTCACCATGAGGATTACAATTTCACCTTCAGCTTCACACGGTACCAGCAATTGGCCATGCCTTCTGCACCCGGCCTCCAGAAGATTTTCATACAAGTTTCAACAGTGCCATTTCAGATTGCCCAAATTGGATACATACCATGTCTTTGTTTCCTGAAAATTGCCTTGCCAAATTCACATTGATCCATACAAATGTCGTGCCAGTTTCTCATTGTTCAAGGTCAGCATGCCCGCCAGCCCTGCTGATCCCCCTGGCAGGGTACGGCTTCTTTTTTTTAGCATTCTGGCCCCATCTCTAACAAAACTACTGCTTTTCGGTTTGGCCTGCAGGGGACTGCTCTGCTCTCTCACCCATCCGCAACCAGCCTCCACACGCGCTGGCAGCTTACAAGATTGTCTTACAGTTCCTATTATATTTTAAGGTGGCTGTCATATTCCCTTCAGAGTCACATTGGTATGCTCCCGTTCAAAGTGAGCCGCAGGCACCGGGCCAGAGTTGCAATAACATGTTGATGTATTGTCTATTTAACAAACTAACATGTCCCTCGGCTTTGCACTGTGAAGCTGTAGCCCGCATTAGCAGAGCGTCTTATAGTTCTGAACAAAATCATGCTCAGAACACTGGATTTAGTGTGAAAGGTTGGCTTGCAATGCTATTACACCAAAAGCTGCTGCTCTGACAGCGAAACTAAGCAACTACCAAGTTATTTCCATTCACTCCCAGAGTACTTACTGAGCTGGACTTACCTACATGATAAATGGAAGCCTCCCTCGTCTGGCTGATGCCCGTGAGAGGTGAGGCGGGCTGGGGAAAAGGCATTCAAGCGTTAGGCTGAATCTTCTAAAAGGCCTATAGTGAGGGGACAAACACAGTAAAATGTCATGCTCATCTCTGAAAATGCAATAGTGATTGGCAGAGTTTATCCCGCCAGGCAAGCCTCTGAACTGTCTGTGGGGCTGGGAAAGTGTCAGTCACATTGTATTGCTTTCCTCATTTATATAGAGCCCTTTCGCCATTTTTATGGCCTCAATTCACTTTGTGGTTGGAGCGCCCTCTGTGACCGCAGTCCCTGTCTAGGAGGTTCTAAGAGTTTAAATTAAAAGAAGCACGCGTGCAGTTTTGCCGGTTTAGGATTTAGATGGGCTGGCTAGGCTCCAGTAAGTAGCCCCTAGATTAGACACGTGGTCAGGTGCTGTTGGAGGTTTAGGATAGGTTTCTAGTGCTGAAGATTTGATGTGTGCCCAGCCAGAACAAATTTGTTTTCATTGGTTGTCACTGTTTACTAATGGCAGAGTTGTTGAGGCACATCAGGGGTTTCAGGGTGTGCTGCTAGACTGGAATAACATAGCCATAGCTGCATTTTAACGTGCATGGGTGGGTGGCCTTGCCTGTGGACACAGATGTGGTGTAAGGTATACGTACCATATGCATGGATGGGGTTTGACTGCAGTGTTCTTTTTCTTTGTCCAGTGCAATTTGCAGGTCTTGTAATTTGTGGTCTCCCTGGAACAAAATGTCTGAGCATTGGGAGAGGGGCCCAGAGGGACTGGGGGGGGGACTTGAGGTGAGGGGAAGACAATAGTTTGTTACGTTGTGCCTCTGCAAACACTGCCAGCATCTATGGGGTATTGGTCGGTACGCGTGTTGTTGTGTTTGGGGAGGGTTATAGTTTGTGACGTTGTGACGCTGCGAACGCTGCTGGCATCTGTGGGGTATTGGTGGATAGGAGTGTTGTGTTTGGGTCAGTGTTTCTGTGTGCTTATCAACAGTGTAGAGTGTGAGAGGGTTTCAAGAGGAGGGAGGGAAAGCCAGGTTTTGAGGGCTTTTCTGAATGTGAGGTGATTGTCAATATTGTGCAGGGATAGGGAGTTCCAGATGATCGGCGATTGGATGGAGAAAGAGGATCCACCCAGTCTGGAGGAGTTGTAATGTGGGACAACTAGGAGAGATGCTGTGAGATATCTGGGAGTCCTTGAGGGGTGGTAGCGAGTGACTTTATCTTGAAGGAATTCCGGGCCGGTGTTGTGGATGGCTCGGTGGTGACGCACATGGCTTTAAAGGTAGTGCGTCGACCAACAGGGAGCCAATGGAGGACTCTTAGGGGGTCATTACGACCCAGGCGCTAATTGCGCCAACTTTACCACCATGGTGTAAACTGTGTTTACACCATGGTGGATGGCGGATTTACCGCCCCATTCCAAGGTGAGTGGGGCGGTAAATCCCCATTTCCCATTTTCCCTTCCCCATTCCCATTTTTGCCCCATAGGGCATAATGGGAGTGGGGAAGGCGCTAATTACGCCACCGTAAATTACGGTGGCGTAATTAGCATCATGGCAGGTTAGCGCCATGGATTTTAACGGCTGCTAAGAGCAGCCGTTAAAATCAGAATAGGCGTTAAGGGTTAACGACGGCGTTAACCCTTAACGCCTGGGTCGTAATGAGGCCCTTAGTGTACGGCTGATGTGTTCTCTGGGAGGCAGTTTAATACGTAGGCGGGCTGCAGTGTTTTGGATTCTTTGCAGTTTCATTAGCTGAAATGCTGGTGCGCCTAGGTAAAGGCAGTTGCTCTGCCCTCTGAAAGGCCAGTAGATCGGAATCGAAGTTAGTTTAAGTAATGGTAACTTTTAAAGGCCGGTATACCTGGCATAGAGTCAGCCACACTTTTTGGTGAACCCAATGTTAACAGATGAAGAGGTATATTAACGAGCTTAAAATGGTCACATGGCTCACAGTGCACCCATTTTGGTCTGCATTTTTCTTGATATCCTCTTCTGGGTCAGAGACCACATAGCAATTAATTTCTGACCTGGCCCACAAATAATCGGATTTAATATCCCATG
The DNA here is from genome assembly GCF_040938575.1 of Ambystoma mexicanum. Taxonomy (NCBI): domain Eukaryota; kingdom Metazoa; phylum Chordata; class Amphibia; order Caudata; family Ambystomatidae; genus Ambystoma; species Ambystoma mexicanum. The sequence continues at coordinate 608,723,569 of NC_090922.1, read as the reverse complement.
ACATCATCCTGTTAAAGGTCAGCTGATGTTGTTTCTTGTGATGAAATAATTATGCAAAGTACTATTTTTAAAATCGGAAACCTACAACTTGCTGCTCTTGGACTGTTTTGTGATATCCGCTGTGCGGCTTCACAGTGTATGAGGTGGCATTGCCGGGGGTTGGGCCCCACCTCTTGCTGCAGGATGTGGGGCTCAGGGGTGGTAGGGAGAGGTTTCCAGGGTCCCCTTCATAATACTGGGGCCAGGAGCTGGGATCCACCATATGACTTGTTATGATATGATATGGCAATAATAACGTGCCTATACACATGTTTCAATGCGTGACAAGGTAAGGGAGGGGGAACAGAGGGTAGACAGAGACAACGATTTTACTAGGCCAGGTGTCATTCAGATCCCACAAGTGCAGGGGAAAGGGAAGGGGTAAGAGGTAGGGGACAGTGCAGTACATGGGATAAATAGAATAAATAAAAGCAATAATTAAGAGTGTGGCCAGCTGGTGGCAAGTGCAAGGGTAAGTGCAGACATTAGGTGTCAAGTGCAGACATCAGGTGTCAAGTGCTGTTAGGTGACTGCAGGGATACAGAAAACAGCCCCCAAGTGTGGGAGTTGCCAGGGAGGCAGTGCAGGTGTGCAATCGGCGGGGGAGGGGACCTGGGCCCAAGATCAGAGGGTGGCCAGGTAACCAGTGCAGTTTCAGGCAGATGTTCAGCAGGGGAGAGGAGGAGAGAAAGCAGAAGCAAAGATGAAGGTTTTGAGGTGCTTCAGGAACCGGAGATGGTTCTCCTCAAGCTTCACAGAGGCAGGGAGGCTGTTCCAGAGGGAGGCCCCAGCCGAAGAGAGAGATATACCACCAACTCTTTGCTTGGAGAAGCGACTGGCTCTGAGGGAGTTGGAGGCGGATGAGCGAAGAGCTTGAGAAGGAAGATATTTAGGAAAAGAGAGTTGAAGGTATTGAGGACCCAGGCTCCAGAAGCCTTGTGTAGAATGCAGAGGGTTTTGAACGTAATCCTCACAGCCACTGGGAGCCAGTACAGATATTTCAGTCCTTGAGAGATACGATCCCTGGGCTTGAGGCCAAGGACAAGTCACGCAGTCCTGTTCTGGATGAGTTACAGAGGGCAGAGAGTAGAAGCTGGCACATTTAGAAAGAGGCTTTTGCAATAGTCCACCCTAGAGAGAGCCAGAGCACTGGAGACATTGAGCTTCTGGAGGAAGGAGAGGAAAGGAAGAATACCTCTGAGGAGGTGCATCTGGTAGTGTGACTTCTTAGAGATGTCACAGATGTGAGGAGAGAAGAGTGTGGAGACGAAGATGACCCCAAAGTTTTTATCCTCGCTGGTGGGAGCAGGAACAGGGCCAAGAGACGCCGGTCAGAGAGTAACAGGAAAGGAGGGAGCCAGTGTGTCGATGCGGAGAACATTATGCTGCCACTACTGCCTCTTTAAAATATGTTGAAATCCGCTGTCCTGGTAAACCGGGAACCTCTGTGTTTTGCCCATTGTGGCATTTCTATGGAGCTTACCCAGGCAGAATCAAGGTATGACATGTTCGGCGCCATGGGGAAGGATCAGTTGACAGCAGACTGGACGCGTCCCCTGCCGACTCAGTTTGCAGAGAGTGACGTTTGCTTGCGCATGCACAATTCTGCTGCTCTCAAGATGGCATAATGGCTTTTTAAAGGCAGAGCACACATACCTGGACGCAGGAGGCCAGGGTGAACCAACAGATCTCTCTAGAGGAAGGTTAACCATGGCCAACTGCAGACCCTTGCCACAAGCCCAGTCCAAGGAGATGGAAGTAAGTCTCCAGCATAAAATCCCATGCAGAAGATCATGTGGTGTAGGTGTGCAGGAACACATGGTGTGGCAGGAAGAGTTGGAGGTACATGAGGGGCTGAAGGTGCCAAAGGAATTGGAGGAAGAAGAGAAGCTGGTGGTGCATAAGGGTTTGGAAGAAGGACCACCAAAATAATTG